>NC_092126.1:131052318-131365700 GCF_043159975.1 Macaca nemestrina | reverse complement strand
TCATATATGGGAGGGGCATCACAGTTTTCATCCCTAGTTTCTCCCCGACCAGGCTGTCAGGCTGCAGTGGCTGCCTTTTTCCAAGACTACGGCTGCTGTTTGGTAGCAGGAAATGTTCCCTGCTATCACTAGCCATGGAGTCCTACACCATTGTTTGTGAGTTTCTCTTAACACTACCCATACCTATGTAATGTCCCCTTCATAAAACTTAACTCAATTATCTCATTTGAATATTTTATCTGTTTCCTGCTGGGACACTAACCTAGAAAGTAAATTGGTCCTGATTGGTAAGTCAGTTCCAAAAAGGTGACTTGAAGTGGAGGAAAGAGAACAGTAGCGATGATGGGAGAGAAACCTCCAAGACAACATGCTGCTATGGTCCTTGGCTGTCCTCTAGGAAAGCAGCACTACTCCCTAAGCCATCTGTCTTAGGTTACAGTGTGGCAGAAATTAAGAAAATGACATTGGGTGTCATTGGGAGCTTGGAAATGACAGGCAGTGTGAAGTTAATAGAGTTATGGAAAGAACCCAGGATTGAGAGTTACACAAACCTGGGTCTGTTACTTAATATCTGTGTGGCCTAGAAAAAGTGACTTAAATCTTTGAACCTCACTTTTTTTCATGTATTCAAAAAGATAACAGTATCCACATCTTGGTGATTTTGTGTGATGGTTATTAAGATAACAAAATGCATCTAGGACAGGGTCCAGAGCTGTCTAGTTTCTTGGTCAATGTTAGTTCCCTTCTTCCTTCTCTGCTTCCAAGTAACAAAACAAGTCATGGGATGCCAAGGCATGGGAAAGTTTATGCTACTAGAGCAGAAACGTGTTTAGTGGCATGATGGTGCTGCACCATTGCTTTACTAATAAGCGGCTATGGTGCACAGTACCCTGCACTGGCATCAGAACTAGATTAAAGATTTAGACAATCCACAAGGCCAGTTGATTTTTTGCAACATACTTGTCTTCTCTGAGCCCCAGTATCCCATAAGTAAAGTGAAGCATTTGGGCCAGATCAGCTCTTCCTAAAATATGAGTCACAGTCTGGAATTGAGAGGGAGACAAGGGCATAAGGAGGGGAGTATGTTTCCCCTCAACTTCCAGAATGAAAAGATAGAAGGCAATAGAAATGACAGCAGTCCATTTAATTATCTGTAGCAAAAATAATGTGCTGGTAGGTCATAAGCTGGATACATTTGCAGATGTGTTTTGTTTGACCTGCATACTGGTTTTTCAAAATTTTGCATTATTTGACAACCTTTAAAACTCAGGAGACATTATATGAAAATTGAGATTGCCAGCTTCTCTCAAAAATCTAGTCATACTCCCTCCCCTACTACACAAATTTCTACAGGGTAGTAGTGGCCAGGGCTGAGAAAGTGCTGCCACCTAAAGAAAGAACCTGAGCCCTCCTGTTGGTCACAGTCTTCATCTAGCCCACTTCTCCAGTATGTATGTTACCTGGCAGACTCTTGAGGACATTCGAGTGCTTGAAGCTTAATAAATTAAGAAATGTAGGTTGCAATGTAAATGGTTCCAATAGATTAAAAATTGCCTTTTATCTTCACTAAAATAGAAAATAAAACTAAGCACCAAGGACACGTTGGTATAATACAGCTCAATACAAATCAACTAATAGCAATGTATGGACCTTTATTGGAACTTAATACAAGCAAACTGTAAAAATCTAAAATAATTCATGAGGCACTCAGGGAAATTTGAACATTGAGTGAATATTTATGGTATTTGGGAACTACTCATATATTTGATGTTGTAACAGTGACACTGCTACTTTGGCTTTTTTATTGTTAATACATTTTATTTTTTGAGCAGTTTTAGGTTCACAGTGAGATTGAGCAGAAAATGCAGTGAGTTCCTATCTACCTCCTGCTCCCCACCCACCCCGCTGTCCCCCACACACACAACATACCCTGCTCTCTACATCTGACATTAGAGTGTATGTTTAATGCAACGAACCTACACTGACACACAATTTTCACCCACAGTCCATAGTTTACATTAGGGATCACTTAGTGTTGGACATTCTGTGCATTTGGACAAATGTATAGTGACATGTATTCACATTAAAGTATCATGCAGAATAATTTAACTGCCCTAAACATCCTCTATGCTCTCTATCTATTCATCTTTTCCTCTCACCTAACCCCTGTCAACCACACCACTTTTTTACCGCCTCCAGTTTTGCTTCTCTTTCAATATGAAGTTGGCTATTCTGGGTATTTTGCCTCTCCATAGAAACTTTAAAATCAGTTTGTAGATATCCACACTTGATCATGGTGCGTAATTATTTTTAGACATTGTTGGATTGAATTTGCTAATATTTTGTTGAGGATTTTTGCACCTATGTATGTGTGAGGTATTACTGTATATGGTTTTTCCATGTAATATCTTTGTCTGATTTTTGTACTGAAGCAGCGTTGGCCTCTTAGACTGAGTTAGAAACTATTCCCACTGTTTTAATCTTCTGGAAGAGATTGTAGAGAATTGGCATGATTTTTTTCCTTAAATGTTTGGTATAATTTAGCAGTGGACCCATCTGGGTCTGGTGCTTTTTATTTTGAAAGGTTATTAGTTATTGATTCAATGTCTTTAATAGATATTGGCTTATGATCGCCTCTTTCTTCTTGTGCAAGGTTTGACAAGTTGTATTCTTCAAGATATTGGGTCCATTTCATCTAGATTATCAAGTTGTGAGCATAGAACTGTTCATAATAACCTTTTATCATCATTTTAACATCAATGGGTTCTGTAGTAATGTCCCCTCTTTAATGTATGATACTAGCAATTTGTGTCATCTCTCTCTCTTAGCCCAGCTAGAGGTTTTATTGATCTTTTCAAAGGACCAGTTATTCATTTCATTTATTTTTTTTATTGACTTTGTGTTTTTCAATTTTATTGATGTGCATTCTAGCTTTTATTATTTCTTTTCTTCTGCTTACTTTGGATTTAATTTGCTCTTCCTTTTCTATTTTCAATAATTTAAGTGAAGGCTTAAATTATTGATTTGAGATTTTTCTTTTCTAATATGTGCAATACAAGTTGACTGATGGTGCTGTTGAGTTCAACCATGTCCTCTACCTTTTGGATCTGTCCCCTTCTAACAGAGGAGTGTTGGAATCTCCAATTATAAGGGTGGACTCTCCTTGCAATTCTATCAGTTTCTGTTTCAAGTATTTTGACACTCTGTCATTAGGCATACACACCTTAAAGACTGTTATGTCTTCTTGGAGCATTGACACTTTTATCATTATGTAACACCTCCTCTGTATTTCTGATAATTTTCCTTGCTCTGAGGTCTACTGTGTCTGAAATTAGTATAGCTACTTCCACTTCTTTTGATTGATGTTAGCATGGTGATATGGTTTGGTTGTATCCCCACTCAAATCTCATCTTGGATTGTAGCTCCCAATCTCTCCAGTTTTGGGGACAGTAGTCTTCCCTGTGACCTCATTTCTCTGATGGGTCTGATGACCTCATTTCTTTGTACTTGTTAGGACAGAGTGGCAACTTCTGTGTTTCTTACCTGCCAGATAAGCAACTGGAAATCTCTGTTTCTAAAAAAAGTTCTTATCTTTCTAAGATTACTGCTGAGATACATATAGATGAGATATGATACCTGGGATTTGCTTCAAAATAATCTGGGAGGATGAAAAGAAATGGATGGGATGCAATTGAAACAAGATTGGTCATGACTTGATCTGAGAACCCAACAAAATCCATTGTTGAATCTGGGTGATAGCTATATTGGTGTTCATGACATTATTCTGTAAATGTTTGTATCTGTTTTTTCAAAATGTAGTTTTGAATTTTTCTCTTTTTCTACTCGGTGAACTTCGAATAACTATAGTTCTCTAAGAGGCCAGGTCCATTCCCACTCTATCCTCCCTCCCTTTTCTCCAAATACTTCAGAAAAGACAGACAAGGCTCACCAAAATGTCTTAAAAGGAAGAAAAATAACTCTACCCTAGCAGTAGTTCCCATACTTCAGTCCTTCACTTTCTTCATGCATAACTTGCATACCCCACTGTAGTATTTTCTCTAAAATTGTCTTTAACTTTGTTTCAGATTAAGGCCTTTTTTTCCACAATGTCCTGATAATTTTATGCATGAAACCAAAGAGTTGTGGTTCTAGCAATATTTTAATACATATAAAAATGAATCTGTAGCCACTAAATAAAGTACATTGTTTCGACTGGGCACAGTGACTCATGCCTGCAATCCCCGCACTTTAGGAGGCTGAGGCGGGCAGATCATGAGGTTAGGAGATCGAGACCATCCTGGCTAACACGGTGAAACCCCGTCTCTACTAAAAATACAAAAACAAAATTAGCCAGGCGTGGTGGCGCGCACCTGTAGTTCCAGCTACTCGGGAGGCTGAGGCAGGAGAATGGCATGAACCCGCGAGGCAGAGCTTGCAGTGAGCCGAGATCACACGACCGCACTCCAGCCTGGGTGACAGAGCCAGATTCCGTCTCAGAAAAAAAAAAAAAAAAAAAAAAAGTACATTGTTTCATGTACTTTATTTAATTATCTTGTATTTTACCAGCCAATATGTGTGCCATGCTGCATGACTGCACTAGCTAAGTCACAGTCACAATCATGGAGAGAGGTGCATAGATCCCCAGTCCCCTCAAAAACTTAAGTCATATTATACTTCCTCTTTCCCGGCCTAATATTCAGAAGATGATTAAATGGCAGAATTAGAATCTCTTACCTCTCCAATGTAGCAGTTTGACTTATATAGGAATTTTCAGTAGAAATCACATGTATTTCACTGTGCAGATTCCCAATAGTGTCAAAGAATTCAGTTGTTGTCCTAAGCTGACCATCAAATGAGGGAGATATAAATCCATGTTTGCTTCTTGAGAGAGGTTAGATCTGTAACTAAAAGGGGATCTGCTGCTGTGGATTCACTTTGTTTTTAATTTAACTGAGAGGGAAACTGTATAAATTAATCACAGAGGATGGTATTTTGTTTCTGAATGTAGTCCTGTAAAAATCGATATACATATAAACGTGGCATTCCATTTCAACTGTGTCTTGGAGTCTTGGTTTCTCTTTCACTTCCTAGATTGAGTTTTCTTTCATTAGATCAGTGCTTTGGAGACCTTGAGGGGAAAAAAAGAGAAAGGAGTGAAAGTTTGGGCTGTGATTAAATCTTATAGAACTGGAAAAAGGACAAGTATTTGTTTCTTTGGTCATTGCAATGCAACAGGAGCAGCAGCTGAGTGACTATAAGAAAATAAATACACCAATCAATTGATCAGGTACTACCACCATCATTAAAACCTGAGCATTTATTCTGAGGACCCAACAAAATCCATGAAATCCATGTAAAAAAATGCTTCTGAAAATCGAATGACTATTGAACACTGGAACTTTATAAAAAGCAACCAGAAAAACTTCTGTAAATGCACAAGGCTTTTAAATTAGCTCTAAAATAACGAATGTCAGTTTTCAACCTTTTTAGACCATTTTATATCAAAAAAATATGATGAATGTTGCATTATCACTTTTTACTCTGGCAAAAAAAAATATATTATTCTCTTTAGACATTACAACGTAAAACAAAAATGCTTTTACTACCAGTAGCAATGATGTGACAAGCTTGATGAAGGCAAGTTTAAGATTCCTTTGGGTTTTGGCATCCCTTCACACTTATTTTCATGTTACTAAGAGATTCTGTAGGTTTGACTAGCCATCATTTAAGAGCATCATTTAGTCTGAAATGACAGAAAGTAAAATGTTCTTAAGTGTCCAATTTTTCTCTTTTCCCTGAATGAGCTGCTAATGACAAAATGTAACATATTTTATTCATGTTGTCTTAGTGAAGAAATGGTCATTGCCAAATGATGACTATCAAACAGAGATGTTTTCACTTAACACTCATGAAAAAACTGTAACAGAAACCTGGCAACCCTGTTGTGTTTTGTGCTGTATTTTTCAGAGACTTGGATTGGCAGGTAAATTTTTCCAACTAAATGGGCCTT
Source organism: Macaca nemestrina (assembly GCF_043159975.1). NCBI lineage: Eukaryota > Metazoa > Chordata > Mammalia > Primates > Cercopithecidae > Macaca > Macaca nemestrina. The sequence goes on along the minus strand of NC_092126.1, from coordinate 131,359,690 downwards.
AAATATCCCCCATGTAAAACCTGGATGAGTTAGACTGAGCCAGCTACAAATGAGTTGGCTTATAGGCTAATTAGTGCATTGAAGATCGAAGCACGCCTCTAATGTTATTTCTTCAACTAGGGAAGTTTCTGAAATGGTGGCAGTTGTGAACCTAGACGTAAATAATTAATGACAAAACAACTCATGGCTTTCCAAGCAGAATTTTCTTTGAAAGTTATGTGATCATATTTGAAACACCACATAACAGCCACATTAGGGATCACTAGGCTGGTTACAATGAATTTTGAAATGTAAATAACCAGCTCAGATGCCTCTGGGTGTCTCATAGGCTGAAATTTAACTCTTAGTTTGCCATTTGGCAAAACATGGCTTTCTGTTTATCTTTATAAAGAGTTCCAAGGAAATATTAGGCATCTCAAAGATTGTATAAAGCAATACTTATTATTGTTGGGACTTCTCATTTCTTTATTTAATTCATTTTTTTTAAATTTGTTTCCATTGTATGCTAACTATGATGCTACACATGGGGAACAATGGTAAACAAGACAGATAGGTCTCCTTTCCTAGAGAAACTATGCCAACAGGGATTTAAATAATGAAAAACAAATAAGGCAGATGCACATAGTGGAAGAGTGGAAGAAAAGGATGGGAGGATAGGATGTTACTTTGGATAGAAGGGTCAGCAAAGGAATTTGTGTACGTGAGCAGTAATACTCGAAGTGTGTTCCCTGTACCAGTAGCATCTGCATCACCTGAGATCATGATGGAAATGCATATTCTAGAGTCCTACCTGTGACCTACTGAACTGGAAACTCTAGAGGGGGGCCCAGCTGTCTGGTTTTAATGTGCAACACCTCCCCCCATACACGGGTGACTGCGATGAGCTCTTGAAGTTTGAGTAGAACCTAACAATCTCATTTGAGCAAACTCTCTAGGTAAGTCTGATATATCATTGTACTTTGAAGTTCTTGTGAGTCTGCCATTTCTATTCTACCTTCTTTTGACCACACGCCTCTTTCCCACACTCCCCTTAATTGCCCATTTCTTTGTTCTTCTTTACAACAAAATTCTCAAAGAGTCTAATTTATTTTCTTATAATCTCTCTTAATCCTTCTCCAATTAAGTTTACATCTATATTACTACATCAAAACCACTCAGGCCAAAGTCACCATTGACCTCACATTGCTAAATCCACAAGATTTCAGTCTTCGTTTTACTTGAGTTATTCACAGCATTTGAACAAATTGACCTACATTCCTTCTTTAAGCACTTCCTTCCTTGGCTTTCTCTTTCTTTCCTAAAGTATCCATTCTGTTAACTACTTTTCTCTTCTCCACCTGTAAACATTGCCACACCCCAGAGATTAGACCTCGGGCCTTTCAGCTACTCTATCTACAGTCAGTGATTGCATTTAGTTTCATGGGTTTAGAAACCATCTATATGCTTTCAAACCCCAAACTTAGATCTCCACCATTGACTTTTCCCAAAACTTCATATTCCCACTTATCATGTGGATGTTTAACTGGCATCTTAAACTTAACAAGACCATAATAGAACTTCTAATTCCCTCCCTGCAACCTGCTTCCCCATCTCAATAAATGACAGCTCTACCTTTTCTGAACAACTCTGGTCCCAAATCTTGGAGTCATCCCTGACTCCTTATTTCTTTTTTGCCCAAAATCTAACCTTTGATTATATCCTCCCTGTTGACATTGCTTTTAAAATATATCCAGAATTTAGGCCAGGCACAGTGGCTCACGCCTGTAATCCCAGCACTTTGGGGGGCTAAGACAGGTGGATCACCTGAGGTCAGGACTTTGAGACCAGCCTGGCCAACATGGTGAAACCCCATCTCTACTTAAAAAATACAAAAATTAGCCAGGAGTGGTAGCAGACATCTGTAATCCCAGATATTTAGGAGGCTGAGGCATGAGAATTGCTTGAACCTGGAAGCCGGAAGTGACATTGAGCTAAGATCACACCATGGCACTGGGTGATAGCGTGGCTTCTGTCTCAAAAATAAAATAAAATAAAATAAAATAAAATAAAATAAAATAAAATAAAATAAAACATATCCAGAATCCAAATAGTTACCACTATCACCACTGCTACCATTCTGGTCCAAGGCACCATCCTGTCTCATGTGTATACTTGCTCTAGCATCCTAATGTGCATTCCTGATCCCACATTGCTCCCTACAGTCTATTTTTTACCACCAGGCATTGTCATCCATCTTACTCAAACAAAAAGCCAATGTTTTCACCATCAACCACAAAAGACCACATAGCCTAGACCCTTTTACCTCTCTGAGCTTCTCTTCTATTATCCTCTCCCTCATTCCCTTCTTTCCACTCACATTGGCAACCTAGCTTTCCTCAAACAGGCATGCTGCTGCCTCAGGACCTTTATATTTGCCTTTCCAACTGCCTAGAGTGCTTTTCCCCTAGATAGTTGCATGGCTTGTCTATGACTCCCTTCAATGTCAGCTCAAATGTTTTCCCAGCAGTGCCATATGCCCTGCTTCACTTTTCTCCATAAAATAGATCACCCTCTATATTTACTTATACATTTGTTTATCTGTATCTCCTCACTAAAATTACAAGTACAGATTGTCTTGTTCCCTGCTTTATCTCCAGTGCCTAGAATAGTGTCTGGCACATAACAGGTTTTTAAATAAATATTTGTAGAAAGAGTTAATGTAATACTTCAGGTCTCAGATCAAATATCTACCACCTTAGCGTGGATCAACCCATCCAAAACACCCTACCACATCCCCACTCTATAGCCTATCACCATGTTTATTTCTGTATTGCAATTGTGAGGCTATATGCTATCTTCTTTAGAGTTTTATTTATTTATTCATATTGTCTCCCTCCCAAAGACACTAGGTTATATGCCCCATAGGGGCTAAGACCTCATCTATCCTCCTAGTGCTTAGCATAGCACCTAACCCAGTGATGCATTTCAAATATTCTTTAGCACAAGTGTGTAAAGAAATAAGGTGCTTCTCCATGCTCTCTTGATACTATCTTATTAAATCTTCATATTGAAACTTTGAGGGCAATGATGTCATCTCCCTTCTATTTATGAGAATACCAGACCTCAGCAAAGCTACTATTTTGCCCAAAGTCACTCAGAGAGCAAATCACAAAAGCCAAGTCAAACTCTAAGTCCACTTTCTTTCTATTGCATTGCTTTTTAGTGAAACCAGCCAGGAGGACAATAGGATTCCTTTGACTTAATATTCTAATTTGATGATATTGGATATTTGAAGATATTTGGACTAAGACATTAATCATCAGTAATGTTTTTATGGCCACCCCTATTACTTTACTATGACTTTAAAAGAGGAATTTAATATTTTAACCCAAATGAATAATAAAGAAATTCAGACTTACGGAAGAAAAATGTTTGGAGAAATAAAGCCTTTTTTATTTTAATGACTCCAAAGTCGTGGCTAATTTTTTGTACCACATCTAGAGAATGATGGTGCAGTGGAGAAAATATTACATTCAGAATCCAGGTCTGTCACAAATTATACTTCAGAAGAATATAATCACCTCTCTGAGTGACCATTTCTTCACCTAAAAAGTGAAGATAATGCCTATTTCAGAGAACTGCAGAAATAAGAGCAATTGCAGTAAGTATGCCAAACTGTCTGTTGTCACCTCAACATCCTTGTCTTCCCCTTCCGTGGTGTCCTCTACATTGCAAAGAAGTCAGAACCATAATTTCCAGAATTTCCTTCATGGAACATCTCCAGGTTGGATTCTGCCAGAGAGAAGTACTTGTACAAGATTTGGAAAGCAGAAAGGAGAATTAGGCCATGATCATAAAGAGGCATCGCAGCACAGGAAAGGTTGGCAGTGGCTTCTGGGGACACCTGTGTGCATCCCCCGCTTCAGTGCTGTGGACACCTGTAGTGGTGGGAGGTGTCTGCTGGAGACTTTCTCCCCTAGAAGGCAGGTTGAACAGCGCAGTAGGGATTCCTGCAGCACCCTGGAGCTCTTGAGAGTTACAGCAGCTTTCCATGGGTGTCTAGACCTGGTGAGTTCAAGGCTGCTGACTGAGATGATTAGAAATCTCTCTCCTGACCATTGACCTTTGCTACCACATCCTCCCCAAAATTGCCTAAATCTCTATTTCCCTAAATTAAAAGTCTTTATACTTGGAACACATTGAGTGGCTTCTGCGCATTTGATGAAACCCAAATCATAAATAATGGTAACAACGTATACATACTGAATACTGCCCATGGGCCAGGTATAGTGCATCTTCTTATTGAATTGCCCTGTAAATAATAGATATTATGAGGCCCATTTAGTTGATGAGGAAACAGAGGCTTATAGAGATACTTGCCCTCAGTCACACAATTTATGAGCACCAAATAGGGATTATACAAGAAAATACATTAGAAACTGAAAAGCTCTGTACTGACAGGAGATATTTAGCTCTGTATCCTTTTCTGGTAGAATTTCTCACAAGAGTGAAAATAAATCCCTGTCTTTTCAGGGACAGAGTCCTCAGTGTTCTCTATTCTAACATTTCTCAATCTGGTACCATTAACGTTTTGGGCTAGTTCATTCTTTGCTGTGTGGGGAGTTGGCAGGGGTGGGGTAGGGGCAGTGGCTCCCTTGTGCATGGTAGAAGGGTGAGCAGAATCCCTGGACTCTACCCACAAAATACTAGGGGCACCCCCCACGGGCGACAACAAAGTGCCTCTGGTGCTGCCAAATGTTCCCTGGGGAGCAGGGTGGCAAAATAGCCCCCAGCTCTACCTCCATGAGAATCACTGAGTTGTAATCTTCCTGCTAGGCATCTAGAATTGTAAGGGTCACAGATCTAGCCTCCTGTGAAACACCCTACCTTAGGTTTCTGTGCTCTCTAGCAGTAAACAGTTCCTGCAGGGAGGCGTATGCTTTCACAAAACCACCAAAAAAAAAAAAAAAAAATGCAGATTATTGTGTTTAGTATGATATCATTTGGTTTAAAATATATTAAAACCTACCTACAGCAAAAGATATGAAAGTATTCATCCCAACCTGTTCACGTTTGTTACCTCAAGGATATGGGCAGTACAAAAGACAATGAGTTTTTTTGTGTTTCTGCTGTGGTTTAACTTATTAGAATGAGCAAATTTTACTTTTTCAAATATTTTTATCCATGATAATTAAACATTCAGTAAACATTAGCGCATCCAGTATGTGCAGACCCTAAGCTAGACACAGTAAAATAGATCAAAATGAAGCACATAAAGTCCCTTCAAAAGCCACCAATCTTTTCTGCAAAACTCAGGAGGTTTGAAAATCTGAGTGGTTAGGTATTTCAGGAATAGGCACCCAAGGTTATGGCCTTAAAGTAAAGCGTCAAGCAAGACACTAATTCTGGGTACATCACTTCCTTGCATCCTAGCCACCCCCAATCAATGCCTTTCTTGATTACTTTGTACCTCACCATGACATTTACTGAGACCCAAATCATAGGCAACAGGACTTCCATTCTCCACATCCAAAGAGCAGACAATTTCCTCTCCTCACTTACTCCAACCATCTTCTCCACTCCAGAAAGAACAAGATAAGGTCTGTCCCAATAGAAAGCAAAAGGAGTTGTAAATATGTATGTTCCCTCATTGAATTAACAACATCAGGCACTAGGGTTGTAAATTCTTTGTATTAATATTACTCAACTCTGGAAGCATGTAGACACCCAGTAGTACAATGTCTCTCAAACTAATTGAATAAAAATCACCTGGGACTCACACAAGATGAACTGAATCTGAATATGTGAGTGGGAGGCAGTGGTGGTGTAGAAATCTGATTTTTAACAACTACTCAGGGAGATATTTTTGCACAGAAAGTATAATATCTTCTATACAGTATGCATTCAATAAATATTTTTTAGTCATTTTGAATTGATTCAGATGAAAAGCCAATGAATCTTTCCTCGAATGGTAAAGTATAAAGAGATGCTGAGTAGAAAAACTCTGAGTTGTCAAGCTAGGCATTTTCCTTCCATAAACCTCTGTGATTTGGGTAAAAGCAGAGCAGCTTTAAAATTAAAGAGCAGTTTAAAAGGCCTTTAGAAATGGATATGACTTTCATCACAGCAAATGGCCCCACATTCTAGTAGACTTTGGAATTTAAGTCTAACATCTGGGCAAACTATTAGTCAACTCTATTCCTCTGAGAAGTGTTTGAGAGCAAATGATTATTAAAAACATCACCAGAAGGTCATTTTATCACCTTCCTAATTTCATTTTAGAGGATCTAAATTTCCTTCCACCGGGATGTTTGCCTGCAGCAATCAAATCATCTCTGTGCCAGCCAGGTGAAGGGGACTGATATGCGAACACACTTCTAAGAGCATCTGAGCTTTCAAGTTTTAAGTCATTGAAAGTTTCAAGCCATGTTCTAACTCGAAAGGGATGTGCTATACATTATGATATGCAAAGGGGAAACGGGAGTATCTCTTTAAACAAACTCGAAAAGGAAGATAGCTATAACAAATGAAAAGGAGATTTTAGCACACAACAAACAGGAGGAAATAGGTTTAAAACAGTAAATAAACATTAATTAGTCTTTATAAGAAGGTTGTTAAATTTAATTCATACCAAAAGGATGAAATTTGGAGGAAAGGGTACACTAAAGGCTTTGTTTTAAATTATAAATTTTCATCTAAAGAACAAATTGTCTTAAAGGCTCCATTATATTACTCAGCACTGTTTTCACTTTATGGAATATTTTGCATTATATTTTAATTAAAGTTATAATTACAGAACTAAATATAATTAGCTTCTTTCTTCAAAAGAAATTGGAAGTGAACTTACTTTATTAAATTTTCAATTTGTTTCTTGCAGTGTTACATAGTTTATTCTAATTAATTGAAGGAGAACTCATAAATATTTTATCAACATGGGGATGTGATTAAAAACTCAAGAATTTTTCCCTTACTTTTTAATTTTATACCCCCTAATTTTTGGCTCATGCTCAAATGTATACAGATGATGTAGAAGGTTGAAGTCCCTCATTGTATTCCCTCTCAACCGGATGCTTAATCCCCAGGTTGGTTGGAGCATTTATTCCCTCATTTTCTTTCCTTTTGGGTCAGCATTTTGCAGCCTTCCCAAGGAAGAAAGGTGATTATCAGGCTTTTTACGTCTTTCCAGAATGGATACAATAATGGACATCATGTCCCCGACTGTTATATTTCTGCCTATCTTATCGCCATCTTCCCAACCTCAGTGCTCCACAAGGACAAGTACTTCATATTTGTGTCATTGACTGTCCATGCACAACACCACAAACAGCATGCAGAACAGAGTAAGTGCTCAATAAATGATGGTTGAGTCATGAACGGACTCAAAATTTCCAAAATTTGTCCCCCTGAAAACTAGTTCTGAATGATGTTTATAGTAAATATTCATTCAAAAAATTCCATGTCAGAGGGTTTAAGATAACTGACTAGAGACGCTGGACATCAGTTCTCCCTAGAAAGAACAAAAATAATGAATAATAATACCTCAAATAGAATATCAAAGAGAGAACACTAGAACCCAGTGGAGGGCTCACAGGAAAAACCTGAAGCACAGAAAAAGAAGAAGAGAAAAGCCAACTTAGTCATAATCAGCTAGAAGCTTGGAGGGACTCAGTATGTAAAGGTAAGTGCGAGTGTTTCAGTAGCCCTCATCCCTACTGCAGACTTCTAGGATCGGAACTATGGGAGAGCTCCTCTGTCCTCATGACTGCACTAGTATGGGTGGTAGTTTGGAGAATACTTGAGAGCATTGCAGCAGACTGTAAACTCACACTGGGTCACTCACCCAACACCCAGACTCACTGGCTGCAGCAGGATGCCACTGTGACAGCACAGCTGTCAGGTACTGTATCCTGCCCTAGGAACCTCAACTCTGGTATCTACATATCCCTGGAGCTCCCTCTGACATTACCCAGTGCCCAGTAGGAGGGCTGTAGCAACACTGCTAGCTGGACCTAAAGGAGTTGCAGGATTCCCAGCAGTGTAGCCCTCAGGTAGTGCTACTTCTTGGGGGGAAAGACGAGTACAGCACACCAAAAGGGCAGCCCCTGGGATAAAGAAAACGAAAGGACTTTCTAGAGCCCAAGAGCTCCCTGCATGGGGCTCTGAAAGTGAGTCCATTTCCAGCAGGAGCACAAATTCTGTGCTCAGTTCTCAAAGAGTGAAATTCCCTCCGACCAGCTGAGCAGCCTCTGTGCTACAGCCCAGGCATAGAGAAGGAGACCCCTGTTTCTCCTCCACACAACACTCCAAGCATAGCCACTGCTACAACCACAGGAAGTTGGCACAAACTAGCCAGACTGCTGCCTCTCTCAGTCTGTGAGTGATGACTGCCACTCCACTGGTGGAATAGCCTTTTAGCCTGGACTTAAAGGAAAGGAAAGGCCCCCTGCCCCAACTAGGTAGCCCAATAAGAGGTCCTCTAGTGCTGCCACCACAAAGAGCAGGAGAGCCTGAGAGCTCCCTGTTTGGGGCAGTAAAAAGTGACTCTGCCTTCAACAGTCATACAAACTCTATGCTGAGCTTTGCAGATAAAGAGTGAAGTCCCCCACCACTGGCCAGACAGTCTCTGCTCACTCTGCCTCATGAGTAGACAATAAGAGAGTAACTGTGCTCCACACACTTCTGCAGGAACAACCACTGCTGCTGCTCAAGGAGGCTGGTGTGGACGAACTAGAGTGTGTTCTATCTGGGACTCTGAGGGACGACTATGACCCCACTGGCAGGATGGCCTCAGCCCGGGATTGCACAAAGGGTGGTCTGTTTCCCTCCTTCTGCACAGAAATGCAGCATGGCTGCCCTAGAGAGTAACACAGCCTGAAAGCCGAGTGTTTGGGGCTGTGGGCGGAGACTCCACACTGCACGCACTGCCAGTTGCCACAGAGATTTAGTGTTGAGTCACTGGAGTGGCATCTCCTGTGGTCCTGGGCTACATTGCAGCCTAAAAGCAAACTGTAGTGTCGAACCTAACTGACTATTCTGAACACTGGGGCAGGGGTGTGAAAGGGAAGAAGACCTCATTCCTGACTGCTAAGGAAGAGGCACTGATACTGTCCCTCACTCCCAGTACAGAGACTTCAGTGCAGCAGTGATCACTCATAACTCAAATATTTGGTCTAAGACTCCTTTGCCACCCCTGTCAGGGCTGGCACTTACCTTGAGGGACCTCAAGTCTTTCCCGGTTGGCTTTGCCCACCTTTGCCACCCACTCCTAGACAGAGGGGCAGGACCTAGGCCTTGAGTCCTCTAGGGCCTAATCCACTAATTGGGACAACAGAATACTTCTCTCAGTTTACGAAGATCAAGCACAAACCTACTGCTACCACCACAGCTGGGTTTTACCAGCAAGCGCCAACTGCTGGCCTAGAGGTCAACCCACACAGTCCATTACAACATCTGCTGACACAACTGCACAGTGCTCAGGAATGAGACAAGCCTCTTAGGACCTCTACTACCACCATTGCCTATGCCATTCCAGCTACCCAGGATGCCATGAATCCACTCACACACTCAGTACACTGCTCCTACAACTGGCATTTGAGAAAGCCACCATACTAAGGCTATTCATAACCAAGGAAATCATACAGTCTTCACTACCAAATGCACCCATAAGCAAAGTCAACAGCCCTACTCAAAATACCTCACAATCATATCCTCAAGGAAAGAAAGTCCTGCCCCAATGAAAGCTAAATTCAAAAATAAGAAGAGACCGTTTCTCCAGATGTGAAGAAATCAGCATAATAATTCTGAAAGTATGAAAACCCTAGGTGTTATGACACTCTCAAAGGAACATAGCCATTCTCTAGCAAAGGATCCTAACTAAAAGGAAACTTCTAAAATGCCAGAGAATGAATTCAAAATATTCACTTTAAATATGCTTAACGAGATACAAGAGAAATCTGAAAACTAATACAAAGGAATCAGAAAATCAATTCAGGATATGAATGAGAAATTTACCAAGGAGATAGATATCTTTTTTAAAAAAGCAAAACTTCTGGAAAAAATAAAATAAAATCACTGAAGGAACTGCAAAATACAATTGAAAGCTTCAATAGTAGAATAGACCAAGTGTAAGAGAGAATATTAGAACCTGAAGCACGTCTTTTGAATTAATCCAATCAGACAAGAATAAATAAAAGAGAGTTTAAAAAAGAATGAACAAAGCCTTCAAGAAGCATGGGACTATATGAAATGACCAAACTTATGAATCACCAGTATTCCTAAGGAAGAAGAAAAAGTTCAAAGTTTAGAAAACCTATTTTAAAATACAATAGCCAAAAATATCCCTAGTCTATCATGAGATTTAGACATTCTAGTATGAAAGGCTCAAAGAACACCAGAAAAATACATTACAAGATGTACTTCACTAGAAAAGTCATCACACTATCTAAAGTTCACGTGAAGGAAAAAATCCTAAATTCACCAAGAGAACATTTTCTAGTCGGCTATAAAAGAAGCCCCTTAAGACTAACAGTGGACTTCTCATCAAAAACTTTTCAAAAGTCCAGGAACGGTGGCCCATGCCTGTAATCCTAGCACTTTGGGAGGCCAAGGCAGGTGGATCACTTGAGGTCAGCAGTTCAAAACCAACCTGGCCAACATGGTGAAACTCTGTCTCTACTGAAAAAAAAATAACCAGGCATGGTGGCGGGCACCGCTATTTGGGAGGCTGAGGCAGGAGAATTGCTGGAACCCAGGAGGCGGAGGTTGCAGTGAGCCGAGATCATACCACTGCATTCAGCCTGAGTGACAGAGTGATACTTCGTCCCCCCCCAAAAAAACCTTTCAATCCAGAAGAGATTGGGACCCTATTTTCAAAGTGTTCAAAGAAAAACAAAAATTTCCAACCATGAATTTTATGTCTTGCAAAAAGAAGCTTCATAAATGAGGGAGAAATACGTATTTCCCAAAGAAGCAAATGCTGAGGAAATTTGTCACCATTAGACCAGTCTTACAAAAAATGCTCAATGGAGTACAAAACATGGAAACAAAAGGTCAGTATTTGCCATCATAAAAGCACAGCAAAGTATAAAATTATCAATACTTTTTTGTTGTTGTTTTTGAGACAGAGTTTCACTCTTGTTGCCCAGGCTAGAGTGCAATGGTGCAACCTCAGCTTACTGCAACCTCTGCCTCCCGGGTTCAAGTGATTCTCCTGCCTCAGCCTCCAGAGAAGCTGGGATTACAGGCACCTGCCACCACACCCGGCTAATGTGTGTGTGTGTGTGTGTGTATGTGTGTGTGTGTTTTTAGTAGAGAAAGGGTTTCACCATGTTGGCCAGGCTGGTCTCAAACTCCTGACCTCATGTGATCCACTCACCTTGGCCTCCCAAAGTGCTGGGATTACAGGCATGAGCCACTGCGCCCAGCCTAAAAGTCTTATTAAATAATTACACAAAGGAGAAAGAGAAAGAAATCAAGTGGCAATACAACACCACTCCACTTAATCACAAAGACAAACAGAAAAACAACAACAACAAAAAAAGAATCTATAGAACAACTAGATAACAATTAACATTATGATAGGAACAAAACCTCACATATCAATATTAACCTTGAAAGTAAATGGATTAAATCCTTCACTTAAAAGATATGGATTGGCAGAATAAATTTTTTTAAATGAATGAACTATATTCTGCTTTCAAGAAACTCACCTTATAGCTAAATATATTTATAGACTGAAGGTAAAGGAGTGGAAAAAGATATTCCAAATAAATGAAAACCTAAAGTCCTAAAGTGAGCAGGAGTAGCTGTATTCATATCTGACAATATAAACATTAAATTAACAATGTAAAAAAAAAGATAAAGAAGGTCATTATAAAGCGATCAATTAAACAAGAATATATAACAATCCTAAATATATATACACCCAACACGAGCGCACCCAGACTTATAAAACAAAGATTACTAGACCTAAAGAAAGAGATAGACAGTAATACTAATAGTGAGGGACTTCAACACCTCACTCACAGTATTAGACAAATCATTTAGACAGAAAATCAAGAAAGAAACACTAGACTTAAATTGGGCTGTAGACCAAATAAACCTAACAGTTAATATGGAACACTCTCCCCAACCACTACAAGACATATATTCTTTTCATCAGCACATGGAACATTTTCCAAGATAGACCATACATTAGGCCACAGGTCAAGTTTTAACACATTTTTTAAATCGAAATTATATCATGTATCTTCTCAGACCACAGCAGAATAAAACTAGAAATTAATACCAAGTGGAACTCTGTAAACTACGAAAATTAAACAACTCCTGAACAATGTTTGGGTAAACAATGAAATTAAGACAAAAATTAAAACATGTTTTGAAATGAGTGAAAATGGAAATACAAAATACCAAAACCTCTGGGATACAGCAAAAGCAGTGATAAGAGGGAAGTTTATAGTGTTAAATGCCTACATCAAATAAAAATAATCACAAATTTACAACCTAATGTTGCACCTCAAGGAACTAGGAAAACAGAACAAAGCAAACTCAAAGCTGGCCAAAGAAAGAAATAACAAAGATCAGAACAGAACTCAATGAAATTGAGACCAAAAAAAGATACAAAGATTAACAAAATTTAAAAAAATTATTTGAAAAGATAAACAAAATTGATAAGCTACTAGCTAGACTAACAAAAGGAGATCCACATGAATAAAGTCAAAAATGAATAAGGAGACATTACAAATGACATCACAGAAATACAAAAGATCATCAGAAACTACGATGAAGTACTATATGCTCACAAACTGGATAACCTAGAGGAAATTAATAAATTCCTGGAAATATACAACCTCCCAAGATTAAAGCAGAAAGAAACAGAAATCCTGAATGGACCAATAATGAGTAATTAGATTGAATCAGTAATGTAAAAAAAATCTCCCAATGACAACAAAAATCCCAGGAACAAATGAATTCATAGTCAAATTCTACCAAATGTACAAAGAACAGTAGCGCACCCAGACTTATAAAACAAAGATTACTAGACCTAAGGAAAGAGGTAGACAGTAATAATTCCAGTCCTCTCAAAACTGTTCCAAAAAATCAAGGAGGAGGAAATCCTCCCTAACTCATTCTACCAAGCCAGTATTACCCTGATACCAAAGCCAGACAATGACACACACACATAAACACACAACTAGAGACCAATATCCCTGATAAACATAAATGCAAAAATCTTCAACAAAATACTAGCAAACTGAATCCAACAGCACATCAAAAAGATAATACACCAACATCAAGGGAGTTTTATTCCGAGGATGCAAGGATGGTTCAACATATGCAAATCGATACATGTGATTCATCATATAAACAGAATTAAGGACAATGACCATATGACCATTTCAATAACTGCAGAAAAAGCTTCTGATAAAATTAAGAACTGCTTCATGATAAAATTATTCAACAACATAGGCATTGAAGAAACATACCTCAATATAATAAACGTCATATATGACAAACCCATAGCCAATATCATACTAAATGGGGAAAAGTTGAAAAAAATGCCCCTAAAAAGTTGAACAGACAAGAATACCCACTTTTACCACTCCAATTTAATACAGTACTGGGTGTCCTAGCCAGAGAAAACAGGCAAGAGAAAGAAATAAAAGACATCAAAATTGAAAAAAAGCAAGTCAAATTATCTCTGTTCACTGACATATGAGCTTGTACCTAGAAATTCTAAGGACATCTCCAGAAACCTCTGAGATTTGCTAAGTTAATTAAGTGAGGTTTTAGGATACAAAATCAATATACAAAGTCAGTAGCATTTCTGTACAACAATAATAATCAATCTGAGGACTGAATCAAGAAGTCAATCATATTTATAATAGCTACAAAAAATAAAATATCTAGTAAAATGTTTAACCAAGGAGCTGAAAGGTCTCTGCAAGGAAAACTATAAAACACTGATGAAAGAAATTATAGATGTTGCAAAAACAAATGGAAAAACATCTCATGCTCATGAATTAGGAGAATCAATATTATTAAAATAACCATGCTATTCAAAGCATTCTACAGATATGATATGATCCCTATTAAAATACCAGGGTTAGCCGGGCACGGTGGCTCAAGCCTATAATCCCAGCACTTTGGGAGGCTGAGACAGGCGGATCACAAGGTCAGGAGATCGAGACCATCCTGGCTAACACGGTGAAACCCCGTCTCTACTAAAAAATACAAAAAACTAGCCGGGCGAGGTGGCGGGCGCCTGTGGTCCCAGCTACTCGGGAGGCTGAGGCAGGAGAATGGCGTAACCCCGGGAGGCGGAGCTTGCAGTGAGCTGAGATCCGGCCACTGCACTCCAGCCTGGGCGACAGAGCCAGACTCAGTCTCAAAAAAAAAAAAAAAAAAAAAAAAATACCAGGGTTATTTTTCACAGAATTAGAAAAAAAAAAAAGAATCTTAAAATTATTATGGAACCAAAAAATAGCCTGAATAACAAAAGTATTCCTAAGTAAAAAGGACAAAGCTAGAAGCCTCACATTAATTCACCTGAAATTGCATAACAAGGCTATGACAAACAAAACAGCATGGTACTGTAGTAAACACAAACACATAGATCAATGGGACAAAATAAAATGTGCAGAAATAATGCCACATATCTATAGTAATCTGATCTTTGATAAAGTTGACAAAAACATACACTGGATAAAGGACGCCCTTTTCAATACTTGTGCTGGGGAAATTGAATTGCCATATGCAGAAGAATAAAACTGGGTCCCAATTTTTCACTACATACAAAAATCAGCTCTAGAAGGATTAAATATATAAATGTGAGGCCTGAAACTATAAAAGTACTAAAAGAAAATCTAGGAAAAACTCTATGAACATTGTTATAGGCAAAGAATGAATGACTATGACCTCAAAAGCACAAGCAACAAAAACAAAAATGGACAAATGAGACTTCATTAAACTAAAAATCTTCTGCACAGCAAAATAAATGATCAACAGAGTGAAAGACAACTTGTAGAATGGGAGAAAATGTTTGCAAACAATGCATCTGACAGGGGACTAATATCCAGAATATACAAGGAAATCAAACAACTTAACAACAAATCCCCAAATAACCCCATTAAAAAGTAGGCAAAGAACATGAACAGACATTTTCCAAAAGAAGACATACAAATGGCCAACGAGCATATGAAAAAAAAAATGCTTAATATCACTAATCATCAGGAAAATGCTAATTAAAACTACAATGAGATATCATCTTACACCAGTCAGAATAACTATTATTTAAAAATTCAAAAATGACACATGTTGGCAAGGATGTGGAGCAAGTAGAATGCTTATGCACTGTTAGCGGGAATGTAAATTAGTATAATCCATAAAAAACAGCATGGAGATTCCTCAAATAACTAAAAATAGAACAACCATTTCGTCCAGCAATCCTACCACTGGATTTCTGCCCAAAGGAAAAGAAATCGTTACATCAAAAAGATATCTGAACTCAAACATTTATCACGGTACTATTTATAACAGCAAAGATATGAAATCAACCTAAGCTCCATCAACAGATGATTAGATAAAGAAAACATTATATATATATATATAACATTATAAAACATTATATATATATAATGTTTTCTTTATATATATATATACACACACACACACACAATGAAATACTCTTCAGTCACAATAAGAATGAAATTATGTCTTTTGCAGCAACACGGATGGAATTGGAGCCTTAAGTGAAAAAACTCAGAAACAGAAAGTCAAATACTGCATGTTCTCACTTCTAAGGGGGAGCTAAATAATTTCTACACTTGGACATTGAATAGAATAATATACACTGGTGGCCAGGCACAGTGGCACATGCCTGTAATCCCAGCACTTTGGGAGGCCGAGGCAGGCAGATCACCTGAGGTCAGAAGTTCAATACCAGCCTGGCCAACATGGCAAAAGCCCATCTCTGCTAAAAATAAAAAGTCAGCCAGGCATGGCGGTAGGTGCCTGTAATCCCAGCTACTGGGGAGGCTGAGGCAAGACAATCACTTGAACCCGGGAGGCAGAGGTTGCAGTGAGTCCAGACTGTGCCACTGCACTCTAACCTGGGCAACAGAGTGAGACTGCATCTCAAAAAAAAAATATATATATATATATGTGGTGTGTGTGTACACACACACACACACACATTGGAGACTTGGAAGGGTGGGTGGGTGGGTGGGAAGGGAGTGAGGCATAAGAAATTACTTAATGGGTACAATGTGTGTTATTCGGGTGACGGTTACACTAAAAGCTCAAATTTCACCACTACACAAAATATCCATGTACATATAACAAAACTACACTGTTACCCTTGAAATTTATACAAATAAAAAAGAATTCCATGTCAGGAAACCATCGTTTCTGACAAAAGAAATTGTCAGAAAAGACTTTGACAAAAAGACTTCCAAGAAGAGATCAAACATATAATGTTATCCATACTTATTTAACCAGAAACAGCTTTTTCCCTGCACTCAGCTCATGGGACCAATGTTCAGCAGAACATACATTGTGTAATTCTGCCGTCTGTCTTAATGGCTTTGAGCAGGGTGGGGGGAAATTATACTTAAGTATTTGAGAGTGCAGTTAGTCATATCCCCTGGTTCATTGTATATAACCATCAATGATCCCTGGGGTAAAACCCTATTTTGATCAATTGATTGATCAATAAGTTCCCCTTTAACTTCATTCTCTTCTCCTTCCCCTATAGGCAACCATATCACTGTGTTTAATGTGAACATTTTCATTCATATATATTCTTATGTTGGGCCGGCAAAGGAGTGGAGGGGACGAGGAAGGAACTGACATCCTACAATATTCCTTTTTGTATATAGTTTTGACTTTCTGAAGCCTTTAATCTTCTATATAATACAAATAACTAAATCAATAAGGGTGGAAGGAGGAGGGGACTAAAACTGAAAGTAAAGTGAACCACATGAATTAAATCGTATTTCGAAGGAATTCTATAATTGCTCTTAAATGGAACAGAAAGAAAGGAGAGAGGAAGAGATGGAGGGAGGAAAAGAGAGAGAAAGAATAAGAGAATAAAAAATAAAAAGAGAGAAAGGAAGAGATGAAGGAAAGGAGGGAGGAAAGAAGGGAGGGAGAGAAAAAAGATAAAGAAATAAAGGAAGAAAGGAAAAAAAATCCAGGTAATTGACCATACACCCTCAGTTTGCAGCAGAGTAGAGTAGGGTGGTAACAAGAATTGTAAGCAAACCCTGAACTCCTTTGGATAAGCTTTTTTTGGTAATGGTGTGGGAAAAGTTGTGAAATTATTTTAGATGTATTAGACGGTTGAGCAAATGAATCAATTTAGGAGCCAGGGTTCTCAATGAGAAAGAAGGTACATACAAATATGAAATGGCGAAAGACAAGAAAGAGCCACGTAGGGATGGTTTGAAAATTGTGAGTATTGGTGTGAATTCAAAATTTCAAAGATATGTAAATATATGTACATGTGCATGAATATGTGTACATATTTAAGTATATATGTATGCATATGCAAGTGTGTATATATAAATATGTCTCTGTATATAGCATGTATTTCCTAGTTCTGTACATTGAAAGGGTCAAAATGCCACACCTAGTAACAATGAGCACACCTAGTACCTAGAGCTTGCTATCTAATATCATTCCCCACTAAAAGGAACCAGGACTCCTTGAAGAAGTGGCTGATTCCAGGGCTTGGGTAAATAGGTGTAAGATGAGCCTGGAGCATCTTGGTATGCTATCAAGTAAGTGCTCAAAGAATTGATGGGAGAATGCCCAATGATACAGAAGCCAGCTTAAAGGTGCTCCCACTAGCCAAATATGGGGTAATTTCAACTCCGCAATAATTAACTGATCTATTAAAAACCGTTTGGGGAATAAAGAAATGTATTATTCCATATTGATAATAAATATATAGAACAATAAATAAAAAGAGAAGATGAGAGGACTCTTATTTATGGCAGAATACCATGTGCTGGCTAATAAATGTGGAAGGAGTACTGGGATAGAAAATCAGCAATTTGCAGCCATTGTTTATAAAGATTAGATAAGCCAAGAATTATGAATGAATACAAAAATGTAGGGAGAAAATTTGATGTGGAGAAAAATATGTGCATGCTCTTAATGTGTCTCTCCACAGATTAAATATTGCAAGGGAAAAAATATTAATTACACAGTAGAGAAATCAGACAACACCTTAACCGAATGGTCAAAATTAACACCAATTAGGAGTAGATGGGAGTCCTGCCTCCAGATGTGGCACCCCAAGAGGGATATGCCATCACCTATGCAATATTCTGGCCAAGAATGCATAACCTAAATCTAATCAGGAAGAAACATTAGATGAAGCCCAAATGAAGATCATTCCATTAACACATATGGGTATTGAGGAGTATATTTTTAAGTATCATTGTTGTACAGAAACAAAGAAAGGATATTTTGCATTAAAGGAGGTAAAGAGACATGACAACCAAAAGCAATACCTGACTCTAGACTGTATCCTGTAATAGAGAAGGAAAAGTACTATTTAAAAAATCTTTGGGTAAACTGATAAAACTGGCATATAATAAAATTGTACCAATATAAAGTTATGATGTTGATAACTGTACTGTAGTCATGTAAGAGCATATCCCTATTCTTAGGAAATACACAGTGAAAAATTAAAAATGGCCATGACAAGAGAAAGAAATAAAGGATAAGGGTATTCAAATAGGAAGAGAGGAAGTCAAATTGTCTCTATTTGCAGATAACACAATTTTATATTTAGAAAACCCCATCATCTCAGCCCAGAAACTCCTTACACTGATAAGCAACTTCAGCAAAGCCTCAGGATACAAAATCAACGTGTGAAAACCACAAGCATTCCTTTCCACCAACAACATTCCTTTCCAACAACAATAAAGAGAGCCAAATCATAAATGAACTCCCATTCACAATCACTCAGAGAGTAAAATACCTAGGAATACAGTTAACAAGGGATGTGAAGGACGTCTTCAAGGAGAACTACAAACCACTGCTCAAGGAAATAAGAGAGGGCACAAACAAATGGAAAAACATTCCATCCTAATAGATAGGAAAAATTGATATTGTGAAAATGGCCATACTGCCAGAAGTAATTTATAGATTTAATGCTATTATCATCAAACTACCATTGACATTCTTCACAGAATTGGAAAAAAAACTATTATAAATTTCATATAGAATTTCTTTGTAGGGCACTGGGCAGATAAATGCCCACACCATACAAAGAAAACCCCATATAGCCAAGACAATCCTAAGCAAAAAGAACAAAGCTGGACACATCTCACTACCTGACTTTAAACTATACTACAAGGCTACAGTAACCAAAACAGCATGGTACTGGTACAAAAACAGACACATAGACCAATGGAACAGAAACTCAGAAGTAAGACCGCACATCTACAACCATCTGATCTTTGACAAATCTGACAAAAACAAGCAATGGGGAAAGGATACCTTATTTAATAAATAGGGCTAGGAAAACTGGCTAGTCATATGCAGAAAATTGAAACTTGACCCCTTCCTTACACCTTGTACAAAAATTAATTCAAGATGGATTTAAAACTTAGATGTACTGTAATCCCAGCACTTTGGGAGGCCGAGACGGGCGGATCACGAGGTCAGGAGATCGAGACCATCCTGGCTAACACGGTGAAACCCCGTCTCTACTAAAAAAATACAAAAAACTAGCCGGGTGAGGTGGCGGGTGCCTGTAGTCCCAGCTACTCGGGAGGCTGAGGCGGGAGAATGGCATGAACCCAGGAGGCAGAGCTTGCAGTGAGCTGAGATCCGGCCACTGCACTCCAGCCTGGGCAACAGAGCGAGACTCCATCTCAAAAAAAAAAAAAAAAAAAACTTAGATGTAAAATCCAAAACTATAAAAATCCCAGAAGAAAATCTAGGTAACACCATTCAGGACATAGGCATAGGAAAAGATTTCATGACAAAAACATCTAAAGTAATTGCAACAAAAGCAAAAATTGACAAATGGAATCTAATTAAACTAAAGAGCTTCTGCACAGTGAAAGAAACTATAATCAAAGTGAAAAGACAACCTATAGAATGGGAGAAACATTTTGCAATCTATCCATCTGACAAAGGTCTAATATCCAGAATCTGCAAGAAACTTAAACAAATTTACAAGAAAAAAACAAACGACCCTATTAAAAAGTAGGCAAAGAAAATGGACACTTACCAAAAGAAGACATTTATGTGGCCAAGAAATATATGAAAAAAAGCTCAACATCTCTTTTCATTAGAGAATGCAAATTGAAACCACAATGAGATATCATCTCACACCAGTCAGAATGGCAATTATTAAAAATTCAAGAAACAACAAGGCTGTGGAGAAGTAGGAATGCTTTTACACTGTTAGTGAGAATGTAAATTATTTCAATCAGGACAACTAGCTAATACACATGGGGCTTGATACCTAGGTGATGGGTTAATAGGTGCAGCAAACCACCATGGCACACATTTGCCTATTTAACAAACCTGCATGTACTGCACATATATCTCAGAACTTAAAATACAATAAAATTTTCAAAAACAGGATGGGCATGGTGGCTCAAGCCTGTAATCCCAGCACTTTGGGAGGCTGAGGCGAGCAGATCTCCTAAGGTCAGGAGTTCGAGACCAGCCTGGACAACATGGTGAAACCCTGTCTCTACTAAAAATACAAAAATTAGCCTAGCATAGTGGCAGGTGTCTGTAATCTCAGCTACTCAAGAGGCTGAGGTAGAAGAATAGCTTGAACCCAGGAGGCAGAGGTTGCAGTGAGCCAAGATTGCACCGTTGTACTCCAGCCTGGGCAACAAGAGCGAAACTCCATCTCAAAAAAAAAAGAATAAATCTTTAACCTGAAAAAAAAAAAAAAAAAAAGAATAGATATGGAACCTGAAGGAAAAGAAAAGAAAATGCCTATGAGGGGTACAAATCATCCTAAATTCAGAAAAAGAAATGTACAGAGAATGAGGCGGAGGGGGAACTGCGGGGAAGTATGTGCCAATGATAAAGGAACAGTAATAAAATATTAACAATGGGTGACTGGATAAAGGGTTTATGGGTGTTCTTTATGCTATTCTTGTTCTTACTTGAAATTATTCTATTTATGTTACAGTTTTCTGTATTATTCCATCTAAGCTACTCTTATTTGACATTCTTTCCAAATAAAAGTTTTAAAATCAAAAATATATTTTTAAAGGAATGGTCTTTACTACTTTTATTTGACATTATTTCCAAATAAAAATTTTTAAATCAAAAAATATATTTCTAAAGGAATAGTCTTTCTAGAATGGTAATAATATTGAAGCTGAGTGATGGGTGTATAGAATTCACTTTTCTATATCTTTGGTATACATTTGGAATTTTCCATAATAAATAAATTTTTGTTTTTCAGAAATGGTTTGACTTGTCATTGGTTTACATTTAAACGACTGATTTCATGTATTGACCAGGGGCTATTTGGAAGGGCTCCTCCACATGTGAGATGTTGTCAAACTTGGTGGCACTGGGCAGATGAATGCCCACGCCATATAAAATTTGTCCTCAGGGCCCAGGTGCAGTGGCTCACACCTGTATTCCCAGCACTTTGGGGGGCTGAGGCAGGTGGATTAATTGAGCCCAGGAATTTGAGACCAGCCTGGGCAACATGGTGAGACCCCATCTTTAGAAAAAAGTATATAAAAATTAGCCAGGCATGGTGGTGGGTGCCTGTAGTCTCAGCTACTTGGGAGGCTGAGATGGAAGGATAACTTGAGCTCAGGAGGTCAAGGCTGTAGTGAGCTATGATTGCTCCACTGCACTCCAGCCTGGGTAACAGGGTGGGACCCTGTCTTTAAAAAAAAAAAAAGTCTTCAAAGCTTTAGCAATCTCACCTCTCTCTCTCTCTCTCTCTCTCACACACACACACACACACACACACACACGCACACACAGAGAGAGAGAGAGACATTTGCTCTTTTTGGGCAGTTTATGACAGTGTGATATAATAGGACACTTTCTGGCTTCCTTTCCTCCAGGCTATTTTCTCACTCTGTTCTAGAACTTTATTTTTTATCACTTGTTTAATATTACCTTATACCTCTACAGAATTACTATGTTTTCCAAAACACTTTCACATACACTATCTCATATCATCTATAACTATTCTGTGAACAGAGATACACATTACCATGCCACCTTGACCATCAAAGAACAAGGAGAAGGAAGTATCAAATCCAAGGTCAGGAGGAGCAGGAATTAGAACACAGGGCACTTTTTTCTATACTGTGCCTCACCCAATTGACAGCATATGACATGATGAAGTTAGAGAAGAATGGCAAAATTATGCCTGGCCCATGCCTTTTAGGGGTTTCTGGTAAGCTTTTAAATAACAGCATGGGGTTAACTCCAATATCCATGTTGTTTTTTGCTGTGACTATGCATAGCCTGGCATTCCAGTATTGGAATTGTGTCTTTTGCATTTGTCCATATTGACTTTGCTTCCATATGAAATATTTACATATGTTTATCACTTTGTCTTCATTTAGAGTGGCATCTGTTTGCCAAAAATGAGTCAGGTCTCAGTCACAGCAGCTTGTTGAATCAGTGTGAGCATCTCTGAAGGAAAGGAGAAATTGCCTTTTGATAGGCTCCCTTAAAATTGAGTTACTTTATTAATGATTAACTGACATTTCATTATCTTTTGCTTTCAAATATGCTTTGCATGTTTTCCTTCATTTCAGACTTATAACAACCTGTGGGATATGTTAAACAGCTTTTATTATCCTATGTATTGGCTGTTGGAAGGTGAAATTATTTTAAAATGTCACAGGGCTAGGAGCATGATGACCCAGGTCTCCTTCTCACACCTGTGGTCTTTTTACTAAACATGCTAAGTCACCTTATTAAAGAAAACACTAAGAAACAATGACTTTTCAAACATTCCAAAGAATGATGTTGTAATTAAACTAAGAGCTACAACTTGGTGAGTGTCTAAGTTTTAATTTACATCTATAAAATAATATTAAAATGCTTTCTGTTGGTTCTGGAAATCAACTAAAGTCCCAAAGTCCCAAAAGCCTATATAAAACCTCATATTTAAAAAAGAAAGTGGCCAAATTGGTCATTTTACCCACATCCCCATCATCTCATCCAGCTCATATAGGCAGAAGACTAGAGCTAAGAGAGATTGCTGAATCAGGAAATTGTTGGCTGAGTGGCTATTGCACAAACCAAGTTAGGGCATTTCCATGAAGTGAATGAAGGCTGATTATCAGATGGGCAGATTAAGGTTTCATTCCCTGGCAGATTGCTTGCAGGTGGACAGAAAAATATGGTAGTGCTCCCCAACCTATCCCCATTCCCCAACACAGAACTCGGTGACAAAATTCTTGAAGGAGTTTTATATGTATTTCTTAACTATGGGAGCATATGCAAAACAAGAAGCTGCTACTTACTTCCTGTCTGCGATCTTCTGAAGATGGTAAACTGGTTGCAGCCAACCCCAATAACAGGGAAAGGAGAGGGCAACAGTGGAAACCGTCTACATGGCAAGCATGACAAGTCTCCCGTGTACCAAGAATCTTCACCTGTCTCAGACCAACCTGATGGGGCCACACTCAATATCGCTCCATGAAGAAAACAATGAGCCCCCATCAGAAATAAGTTGTGGTGTGGGCCACGAAGGCAGCGGCTGGTCAGTGCCTCCAAACCCTCAAGCAGTGGGAGATGAGCATAGTTAAATAATTGCCCTGACTTATGTCAAGTTCCCTAGAAGCACAGATTGAGACAGAAATTCAGATGCATGAGTTTTAGTGATAGAGATGCCTCAGGAGAAACCCGTAAAAGGAGGGAATAAAACAGAAGAGAGAAGAAAAAAGAACCAAGCTAGTGTAAGATCACAGGTCCATCTAGCCAGATTCGTGGGTAGAAAAGGGCTCTGTAGCTTAAATTACGCATCAGAATCGTCCCCTCTTGAGGCAAAGGGCTGGCCTTGAGTGTCTCTGTCATTCATCCGCTCTTGGCAACTGGAGTGAGAGGGTGGGCTAAACTAAAAACAATTCTCAAGAGAAGGAGCAGGGGGCAGCAGTGAGCCATTCAATGCTCGGAGTAAGAGGGGATGTGTGCACTAGAGCAGACAAGAGGATCCACTTGGGGAACCAATGGCACTCCTACATCCCCTTCTTCCAGAGAAAATGTTCCAAGGTGTCTTCCACGTGGTATTTCAGAGAGATGGAGCCCCAGCTACTCACAGTAATGACCTGCTCTAAAGCTTTTGTTGGTTTTTATGTTTTCCTCTTTTCCTCTTTTCTTCACTTGTACTACCTGCACCCACTTCCCAGATAGACTAACTGCACCCATATTCTCCTCTCAAGATCATTTCTGGGGAAATCCAAATTAAGACAACTATCTGAATGAAATTATTGTTATCACTGAAGGCTCCCAACAGCCATGGGCTCCAATTAGATAGCCTTAAGGAACGAGAAATTAAAGATCATGTTGGGGGGAAAAACAAAATAAAGCTCTTTCCTGCTTGCACCACTATGAAATTTACATTGGTTAACAAATTCATACCCATTCATTATCTCATTTAATCCTCACAGCAACGTTTTGAAGTAGGTATAATTATCTCCACTTTATATGAAAAAACAGAGGTTAAAAAAAAGTAAGTGTGTTGCCCAAAGTTTCCCAGCTGAGATTCATGTTCATGTAATTTAATTCTAAAGCCAGTAAACATTCTTGTTACTAATTCACACATTTGCATTTGCTCACTTTAAAATTAAATGTGGGGCTTCAAGAACAACTCTTAAGACAATTGTGGTGAAAAGTATACTTTTTATGTGATGAAGGGGCACATTTTTCTTTTTCTAATATAGCCAGGAAGATGAAAAGGGCAGATAGCATGTTTTGTTGTTAAACTGACAACATTATTGATATTTTTCAAATTATTACAAGAAAGACCCAGCATTCACATGTTTTATTTAAGGCAGTTTCTGCATCGTTTGGACATTACATTATTTATGTCAAAAACAGTATTTTGGGTGAACATTTATTCACCCGGTAACATTTATTAGTTACAACCAAGCAGCTTTAAGACCAGAATAAAAGATTGGAAAAAGGAGGATAAGGGGAATAAACCAGTGTCTTATTTCTCTGGGACTCTCCCTGACATGTAGATATTTTGTTCAAGTTATAAACTGAATTCCCAATGTTTGCTCTATAGGGTTGACACAACTCCCCAGGCAGCCGGCTGTTAGGAAGGACTATTAAATCAGTCAGGTAAATGGGAAGATGTCAACCACAGTTTCTGCACAGAAGGCTATGCTGTATGGTGATTAGCATGATAAAAACATGGGTTATTAGGCAACCTTTGATTTAAACTAGGCCATGACACTCAGCTATGCAATCTTACACTAACTACTTATGCCCCCTAAGTCTCAATTTTCCAAAATGCAAACTGGAGAAAATAATGTTAGTTAACTGTACTCATCTGTTTTCACATCGCTACAAAGATAGTACCTGAGACTGCGCAATTTATAAACAAAAGAGGTTTAATTGACTCACGGTTTCACATGGCTGGGGAGGCCTCAGGAAACTTACAATCATGCAGAAGGTGAAGGAGAAGCAAGTACCTTCTTCACAATGCGGCAGGAGGGGGGGAGAGAGAGAGAGAGAGCAAAGGGGGTAACTGCCAAACACTTTTAAAGCATCAGATCTCAAGAGAACTCACACACTATCAGGAGAACAGCATGGGGGAAACTGCCCCTATAATCCAATCACCTCCACCGGCCCCTTCCTCAACACTTGGGGATTACAATTTGAGATGAGATTTGGGCAGGAACAAAAAGCCAAGCCATATCACTAACTGACAGGGTTTAGGAAGCATTAAATGGAATCAAGTTGCATAGTATCTGACAACAGAGCGAGCACTCACTAAATTTTATCTATAATGAGTAAAATATTTATTTTTCTGGTTAGAATAGGATATAAGGAAGACACTTTAATGAAAATGAACACAGTTAATTTTGCAAAGTTCAACCTATGCTGTTCCAGTCCTAGCCACACCCTAGTTTCCTGGACACCACCAGTATCATGCCCACGAGGAGGTTCGACTTGCACAAATTCACTGAGCAATGCATATCGGGATAATTGCATGACCGACATTGTTTATCTGGAACAATTCCGCTTATAACACCTCCCTATGTGGTACCTTTTGGGAATTAACCCTCTCCTCTAGGAAAGCAGCAGGAGTAGAGAAGGTTGCAAACACAGTGGAGAGAGAGTATATGTTGATATGGAATGCTGTAAACTTACATTACTGTGAATCTGGGATGACATAAGTCACAAGAAGGGAAGCATTAAATGAATTACACAGGCCCTCTCCAAGAAGTGACAGTAAAACAGTAGAGTACTCTTCACCATCCCATATTTCATTTATGCCACATAAATTCAACTCAAGAATCTTATCTTAATTCTTTCCCATTTTTAGCCTCCTTCACATTCCCCCTGTCATATGACTCAGAATTATTCTTTCATTTCGTGTGTATTTATTGAGTGCCTTCTCCTTTGTATAGACATCCCTATAGGGCGTTATCAAGGTATAAGTGCAAGCTACAGTGGTTATCTGCATGGATATCTCACCAAATTAAATTGTTTTCCTGATATAAAAGATAGATAATAGAAAGCCAGGTAAAAAATAACTGTGTATTAAACTTCATATGTAATCAATCACTCTCTAACCAACACCATTATTCTGTGTAAATTAAGAGTAAATGTCAACTGATTTTATGGTTGTGCTTGTGAGAATGTTAATACTATGACAAGGAAGTACACTGCAAAATCATCTTTTGTTAATTTGCTGAAAATACGATGTGGGTACCGATGGGGTATAATTATTAAAAAATAAGGTGATCAGGCTTCCCAAGTTATTCTGGGCACCCATTCATTATTTTCCTGATTGAGGGATGGCAGAAATGCAGCACATGGTTCACACTCCCCTCTGCCCCCAGCAACACACACACATGCACATATATACGCATGTGAATAATTGAACATGGGGCTTTTCCCTACTGAATGTTGATATTGCCTCAGAATCTTTCTCAACACAGCACTCCAGGAAATGCATTCCACTATCAGTGTGGGCATGTGCAATTACTTCTACTAAGGATATAATAATCCTTAGAGTTGATGGAGGGGCTTTTTACAGTTTTTGTCAAACTAAGTCCTTCAACTTCTTAACGTTGTGCACTTTTAATATGCATCCTACCCACAGTGAAGCAATAAGAAGAAGAAGAAGATGAAACACCTTAATGCCTTGAGTTGAGAAAATTTGGATTTGAACTCATAATTTCAAACCATTTAAAAACATAGTTTTATTTATGTATTCCACAAAGATCTCTATTCTGTCATTTTTTTGTCCAGGTTCATCCAGGAACTAGAATAAAAGGTGAAGCAGCCATTGTTTATAAATTTGTTACTTGTACCAACCACTTCTCTACCTGGCATGCTGTAGAGGTGAAACTCCCAGTCCTAATACATCAAAACCCAGGTTCTGATTCTGAGCCTAGATCTTCAAAATCCACATAACATTTCCTGCAATTTCCAGAGCTAACTCAGTGAACAAAAATGTTTTCTATTTAAGACAGTCCTTGCTAATTTATCTGAAAGGAAAACTCTTATTCATCTTTCAAAACCCAGGTTAGGTATCATCCCCTGTGGAAAGCCATCTTTGTCCATCTCTTCTGATGATGTGATATGATGAATTTCCTTCATTTCTTCTGCAGGTTTCTCTAACTGCCCTTATCAATAACTCATTTGCACCCTCTAGCAAATAGGGAGCTTCTTAAAAGTCAGGTGATGTGTTAGTCGTCTCCTCACCCTGAGCACCTATCAAGATTCCCCACTTAAATGCTAAATTATCACATGTTGTTAAACTGAACTAAACAGAATGCTCAATTTTAAGCACAGGGAATTACCTTTTCAATCAGATATTCTTGAAAGTCGCTATTGGAGACAGTGGAAACATTAAAGAGCAATTGATACCAAGAA
The DNA here is from genome assembly GCF_043159975.1 of Macaca nemestrina. Classification (NCBI taxonomy): domain Eukaryota; kingdom Metazoa; phylum Chordata; class Mammalia; order Primates; family Cercopithecidae; genus Macaca; species Macaca nemestrina. The sequence goes on along the minus strand of NC_092126.1, from coordinate 131,331,625 downwards.
GGTAAATAGTGTGGTAGGGAAAAATCTAATATTTCATTCATCATCATTCAAATATTTGATAAGGGTCTATTATAAAGAAAAGAAAATGAGAGACAGTATGGAGCTCCCATATAATAGATAGTGGGAATTATGTACCACCAGCTACAAGTAAATGAGTGTTTATCCACTAGTCACAAAAAAAATTTTGTAGTAAATAAGTAGAAAGGGGAATGGTTGAGACTAAGGAGGGATTGATAAACATGAAAAAACCAGGTCAATGAGCATAATACTGCACTAGTCCTATTCTTCTATATTCTGTTAGCTGTTGAAGACAACTACGCAAAATTTTCCATCAGACTTACCAACCACAAAAACTGGGTAACAGGCAGAGGTTAGAACAGTTTGGAGGACTCAAAAGAAGACAGAAAAATGTGAGAAAGTTTGGAACTCCCTAGAAACTTGTTGAATGATTTTGACCAAAACGTTGATAATGATATAGACAATGAAATCCAGGCTGAGGTGGCCTCAGATGGAGATGAGGAACTTTTGGGGAACTGGAACAAAGGTGACTCTTGTTATGTTTTAGCAAACAGACTGGTGGCATTTTGCCCCTGCCCTAGAGATTTGTGGAACATTGAACTTGAGAGAGATGATTTAGGGTACCTGGCAGAAGAAATTTCTAAGCAGCAAAGCATTCAAAAGGTGACTTGGGTGCTATTAAAGGCATTCAATTTTTGTAAGGGGAGCAGAGTGTAAGAGTTTGGAAAGTTTGCAGCCTGACCATGCAATAGAAAAGAAAATCCTATTTTCTAAGGAGACATTCAGGCTGACTACTGAAATTTGCATAATTTATAAGGAGCCCAGTATTAATCCCCAAGATAGTGGGGAAAATGTCTTCCACATTTTCAGGTATCTTTTCAGCAGCACCCCACTCTACTAGTACCAATTTACCATATTAGTTTGTTTTCATGCTGCTGATAAAGACATACCCAAAACTGGGAAGAAAAAGCAGTTTAATGGACTTACAGTTCCACATGGCTGTGAAGGCCTCACAATCATGGCAGAAGGCAAGGAGAAGCAAGTCACATCTTACATGGATGGCAGCAGGCAAAGAGAGAGCTTGTGCAGGGAAACTACCATTTTTAAACCATCAGATCTTGTGAGACTTATTCACTATCATGAGAACAACATGGGAAAGACCCACCTCCACGATTCAATTATCTCCCACCAGGTTCGTCTGACAACAGGTGGGAATTATGGGAGCTGCAAGATGAGATTTGGGCAGGGACACAGAGCCAAACCATATCACCAAGAATCTTAATTTCTCTAATAACAAATTTGTGTGTGCATGAGTGAGTATGGGTGTGGGTGTGGGTGTGTGTTTCCCATTGATATACATAAACAGAGATAGGCAAACAGACAGATAGAGCAAGAATTTTAGAGTCAGGTAGATCACTGATTGAGTCTTAGAATTATTTCTCTCCAGGTGTGTGACTTTATGAAAAATTACTTCACCTTTCCAAGCCCGTTTCCTCATGTATTTACATGACTGTTTTACACACGAATATTCTTGTTGGAAATCAAGACCTTATATATCAAAACTAGCAGAAAACCCAGCACATAGCAGGAACTCAATAAATGATGGCATAATCAAAATATGATTATAAGTATGATTATCATATTTTTGTACCCTAAGCCACTCTTCCTCTACTACCCATCCTTCTAATTCTTCCCCTGCCCCCAGCAGTCAGTAATGAATCACGGTAGATACAGAAGTCATAGGTGAAGCTGAGCATTTGGAGTTCCTTAGTATGGAAATTAATAAAGTCTTTTGAATTTGTTTCATAGTAGTCTAATGAATATATGTGGTTGATCTTGATGACCTAAGCTCCCTCATTTATAAATTGGAGATTTAAAAAAATACTTTCTTTGAAGGCTTATTTTGAGAATTGTATATAATGTATATAATTTAGCACAGATCCTGGCACATAGTAGAAACTCAAAGTGGTGGCTATAACTGTAAATATCATAATTAATTATATGAGCTTATTGTTCTCAAAATGAAAACAATAACTAAAATGTATCTTTAATTCCAAAGAGTCCTGACAGGAAGTAAAGAAGGTGTCAGCATTCTCCCATCTCCTCGCAGCCCATGACACTCTGTTCATGTTGGTACTGCTAGGACATCAATGCAGGTCTGGGAAAGCTAATACCTTCCAGGAGAGCATCTAGCAACTCTAGATGGAATGTGCTGTAGACAGCTGTAAGTACACAAGAATCCAGGCACAAAGCAGACTGTTTAACTCACTGTGAATTAGATTTTTGATTCTTTATATTTCACCTTCAATTCCCATGACTTTGGTTTTAAGTAGCATTGGGTCATGTGGAATTTTAACAAAGGCTTCTCTGAAAATCCAAAAGAACGATCCTCTCTGTGTTATTGTGTAGCCTCTTTTATGACCTTATTACATAGACAGGTTTAGTTAAACAAGATTTTCTCTTCTTCAAATTAGTAAAGAACATACTTTATTTTTTGTGTCTCGGCAAAATCCTTCCCACACTGGGATTCACTTAGCCCAGCTAGGATTCCACAAACAGAAGATAAACTATGATGTTTAAAAAGACAGGCAGGGAATGTAAACTGGTTTGGCCATTCCTGAAAACAGCTTGGCAATTTCTTAAACAAACACAAAACAAAACTAAAACTAAACATGCAACCACAATAACACCCAGCAGTTGCACTCCTGGAGAAACTTCCCAGAGAAATTAAAATTTATGTTTACCAAAATGAAAAACCCATACACAAATATTCATAGCAGTTTTATTTGCAATAACTAAAAACTGGAATCAGCCCAGATGTTCTTCAACACGTGAATGATTAAACAAACTGTGACAAGTACATTCCATGGAATACTACTCAGCAATAAAAGAAACAAACTATTGATACAAGCAAGAACTTAGATGAATTTCAGAAAACTATGTTGAGTGAAAAAAGCTAATCCCAAAAGCCTACATAGCACTGTTAATTTCATTTATGTAACATTTTGAAATACGAAAAATAATTTAGATGGAAGTAGATGAGTAGTTGGCAGGAGTTAGGGGATCAGGAGCAGGGGTTGGAGAAGGAGGGTGGAAAGCAAGAGGTAAGTGTGGATATAAAAAGGCAACAAGGGGATCCTTGTGGTGTTGGAACTGTTAGTATCTTTACTGTGGCAGTGGATACAAGAACCTGCATGTAATAAAATGGTATAAAATTTAATACATAGGCCGGGCGCGGTGGCTCAAGCCTGTAATCCCAGCACTTTGGGAGGCCGAGGCGGGCGGATCACAAGGTCAGGAGATCGAGACCACAGTGAAACCCCGTCTCTACTAAAAATACAAAAAAAATTAGCCGGGCACGGTGGCGGGCGCCTGTAGTCCCAGCTACTCAGGAGGCTGAGGCAGGAGAATGGCGGGAACCCGGGAGGCGGAGCTTGCAGTGAGCCGAGATCGCGCCACTGCACTCCAGCCTGGGCAACAGCGTGAGACTCCGTCTCAAAAAAATAAATAAATAAAATAAAATAAAATAAAAAATAAAAAAAATAAAATTTAATACATACAAATATACATACGTGTGAGTATAAATAAAACTTGGAAAATCTGAATAAGATTGCTGAATTTTATCATGGTCAATATCCTAGTTCTTATAATTTTGACAAGTGTCACCATTGGGAGAAACTGGGCAAAATGTACCTAGGAGCTTTCTGTATTATTTGTTATAGCTGCATCTTATCTACAGTATCGCACAAAGTTTTATTTTCAGTTAAAAAATAAACTCAATAAAGCCACTGGAAGAAGCAAAAGGAAAAAATACTTTCTATGTTATCATTGAAAAAAATTATGAAGTTCAAACCTCTAGAAAAATATTGAATTATTACATAGTGATTTCTTAAACTCTCTTCAGTTCAACAAAGAGAGAACTTACCTCCTGAAAGAAAGGCCAGGCATAGTGTTTCGCACCTGTAATCGCAGCACTTTGGGAGGTTGAGGCAGGCAGATCACTTGAGGTCAGGAGTTTGAGACCAACCAGGCCAACACTGTGAAACCCCGTCTCTACTAAAAATACAACTATTGGCTGGGTGTGGTGACCCCATAATCCCATAATCCCAGCTACTCACGAGGCTGAGGCAGGAGACTCACTTGAACCTGGGAGGCAGAGATTGCAGTGAGCTGGGCAACAGAGTGAGACTCAAAAAAAAAAAAAAAAAAAAAAAAAACCTCCTGAAAGTATTAATATTTCCTGAATTTGAAAAATTCTTCCTAAAATTGAAATGGAATCCGTTTTTTAAAAAACACTATATCTTTTGGTCTTACAGAACAACTCTAAGTCCTCAGACACATGGGAGCCCTTCAAAATCAGAGAGCTAAATATTTTACCCTGAGCTTGATTTTTATTGTGATAAATACTGTATTCTTGGTTATTTTTCTTCATAGGTCATGCTTTTGTGCTCCTCCCTGATTCTAAACAATTCTTCTCTAAACACATTTCAATGTCACCAATTTTTTTCTTAAAGTAATTATAGTGTTCTAAGTGTGATATAAACAACAGAGAGGCAGGATTGCAGGCAAGATGGCCGAATAGGAACAGTTCTGGTCAGCAGCTCCCAGCAAGATCGAAACAGAAGGTGGGTGATTTCTGCATTTCCAACTGAGGTACCCAGTTCATCTCGTTGGGACTGGCTGGACAGTGGGTGCAGCCCACAGAGGGGGAACCAAAGGAGGATGGGGCGTCGCCTCACCCAAGAAGTGCAAGGGGTCAGGGAATTTTCTCCCCTGCCCAAGGGAAACTGTGAGGGACTGAGCCTGAGGAACTGTGCACACTCGGGCCCAGATTCTGCTCTTGTCTCAGGGTCTTCACAACTCGCAGACCAGGAGATTCCCTGTGGTGCCTACCCCACCAGGACCCTGGGTTTCAAGCCATTTGAGCTCAGGCGGCCATTTGAGCAGACACCGGACTAGCTGCGGGAGCTTTTGTTTTGTTTTGTTTCGTTTCGTTTTGTTTTGTTTTCCATACCCCAGTGGCACCTGGAACACCAGTGAGACAACCGTTCACTTCCCCGGAAAGGAGTGTTGAAGCCAGGGAGCCAAGTGGTCTGGCTCGGCGGGTCCCACACCCGTGGAGCCCAGCAAACTAAGATCCACTGGCTTGAAATTCTTGCTACCAGGACAGCAGCAGTCTGAGTTCAACCTGCGACCCTCACGCTTGGTTGGGGGAGGAGTGTCCACCATTTCTGAGGCTTGGGCAGGCAGTTTTATACTCACAGTGTAAACAAAGCCACCAGGAAGTTCGAACTGGGCAGAGCCAACTGCAGCTCAGCAACGCCCCTGTGGCCAGACTGCCAGATTTCTCTTCTCTGGGCAGGGCATCTCACAAAAAAAGGCAGCAGTACCAGTCAGGGATTTATAGATAAAATCCCCATCTCCCTGGGATAGAGCGTATAGGGGACAGAGCACCTGGGGAAGGGGTAGCTGTGGGCACAGCTTCAGCAAACTTAAACATCCCTGCCTGACAGCTCTGAAGAGAGCAGCAGACCTCCCAGCACAGTGTTCCAGCTCTGCTAAGGGTCAGACTACCTCCTCAAGTGGATCCCCCCATGTATCCTGACTGGGAGACACCTCCCAGTAGGGGCCGACAGACACTTCATAAAGGAGAGCTCTGGCTGGCATCTGGCAGGTGACCCTCTGGGACAAAGTTTACAGAGGAAAAAACAGGCAGCAATCTTTGCTGTTCTGGAGCATCTGCTGGTGATACCCAGGCAAACAGGGTTGGGAGTGGACCTCCAGCAAACTCCAGTAGACCTGCAGCAGAAAGGCCTGTTAGAACGAAAACTAAGAAACAAAAAGGAATAGCATGTCCACTCAAAAACCTCATCCGAAGGTTACCAACATCAAAGACCAAATGTAGATAAATCCACAAAGATGGGGAGAAACCAGCACAAAAAGGCTGAAAATTCCAAAAACCAGAATGCCTCTTCTCCTCCAAAGGATCACAACTCCTCACCAGCAAGGGAACAAAACTGGACAGAGTAAGTTTGATGAATTGACAGAAGTAGGCTTAAGAAGGTGGGTAATAACAAATTCCTATGAACTAAAGGAGCATGTTCTAACCCAGTGCAAAGAGGCTAAGAACTTTGAAAAAGGGTTAGATGAATTGCTAACTAGAATAACCAGTTTAGAGAAGAACACAAATGACCTGAAGGAGCTGAAAAACACAGCACGAGAACTTCGTGAATTATACACAAGTATCAATAGCTGAATCGATCAAGCGGAAGAAAGGATATCAGTGATTGAAGATCAACTTAATGAAATAAAGTGAGAAGACAAGATTAGAGAAAGAAGAATAAAAAGGAATGAACAAAGCCTCCAAGAAATATGGGACTATGTGAGAAGACCAAACCTGCATTTGACTAGTGTACCTGAAAGTGATGGGAAGAATGGAACCAAGTTCAAAAACACTCTTCAGGATATTATCCAGGAGAACTTCCCCAATCTAGCAAGACAGGCCACCATTCAAATTCAGGAAATATAGAGAACACCACAAAGATACTCCTTGAGAAGAGCAACCCCAAGACACACAATCGTCAGATTCACCAAGGTTGAAATGAAGGAAAAAATGTTAAGGGCAGCCAGAGAGAAAGACTGAGCTACCCACAAAGGGAAGCCCATCAGACTAACAGCTGATCTCTTGGCAGAAACTCTACAAGCCAGAAAAGAGTGAGGGCCAATATTCAACATTCTTAAAGAAAAGAATTTTCAATCCAGATTTTCATATCCCCAAACTAAGCTTCAAAAGTGAAGGAAAAATAAAATCCTTTACAGAGAAGCAAATGCTTAGAGATTTTGTCACCACCAGGCCTGCCTTACGAGAACTCCTGAAGGAAGCACTAAACATGGAAAGGAACAACCAGTACCAGTCACTGCAAAAAAATACCAAATTGTAAAGAACATCAAAAATAAGAAGAAACTACATCAACTAATGGGCAAAACAGCCGGCTAGGATCATAATGATAGGATAAAATTCAAGCATAACAATATTAACCTTAAATGTGAATGGGCTAAATGCCCCAACTTAAAGACACAGACTAGCAAATTGGATAAAGAGTCAAGACCCATCAGTGTGCTGTATTCAGGAGACCCATATCATGAGCAAACACACACACAGGCCCAGAGTAAAGGGATGGAAAATATTTACCAAGCAAAAGAAAAGCAAAAAAAAGCAGGAGTTCCAATCCTAATCTCTGGTAAAACAGACTTTAAACCAACAAAGATCAAAAGAGACAAAGAAAGGCATTACATAATGGTAAAGAGATCAATGCAGCAAGAAGAGCTAACTATCCTAAATATATATCCACCCAATACAGAAGCACTCAGATTCATAAAGCATGTTCTTAGAGATTAACAAAGGGACTTAGACTCCCACACGATAATAGTGGGAGACTTTAACACTCCTCTGTCAATATTAGACAGATCAACAAGAAGAAAATTAACAAGTACTTTCAGGACTTGAACTCAGCTCTGGACCAGGCAGACCTAATAAACATCTACAGAACTCTCCACCCCAAATCAACAGAATATACATTCTTTTCAGCATTGCATCACACTTATTTTAAAATTGACCACATAATTGGAAGTAAAACACTCCTCAGCAAATGCAAAAGAATGGAAAACATAACAAACAGGCTCTCAGACCAAAGTACAATCAAATTAGAATTGAGGATTAAGAAACTCACTCAAAACGCACAACTACATGGAAACTGAACAACCTGCTCTTGAATAACGACTGGGTAAATAACGAAATGAAGGCAGAAATAAAGCTGTTCTTTGAAAGCAATGAGAATGAAGACACAACAGGAATCTCTACGTCACATTTAAAGCAGCGTGTAGAGGGAAATTAATAGTACTAAATGCCCACAAGAGAAAGCAAGAAAGATCTAAAACTGACACCCTAACATCAAAAATAAAAGAACTTGAGAAGTAAAAGCAAACAAATTCAAAAGCTAGCAGAAGACAAGAAACAACTAAGATCAGAGCAGAACTGAAGGCGATAGAGACACAAAATTCCCTTCAAAAAAATCAATAAAACCAAGAGCTGTTTTTTTGAAAATGTCAACAAAATAGATTAACTGCTAGTCAGGCTAATAAAGAATAAAAGAGAGAAGAATCAAATAGATGCAATAAAAAATGATAAAGGGGATATAACCACTAATCTCACAGAAATACAAGCTACCATCAAAGTATACTATAAACACCTCTACACAAATAAACTAGAAAACCTAGAAGAAATGGATAAATTCCTGGACACATACACCCTCCCAAGTCTAAACCAGGAAGAAGCCAAATCCCTGAATAGACCAATAAAATTTCTTAAATTGAGGCAGTAATTAATAGCCTACCAACCAAAAAAAGTCCAGGACCAGATGGATTCGCAGCTGAATTCTACCAGAGGTACAAAAAGGAGCTGGTACCATTCCTTCTGAAACTATCGCAAACAATAGAAAAAGAGGGACTCCTCCTTAACTCATTTTATGAGGCCAGCATCATTCTGTTACCAAAACCTGGAAGAGACACAACAAAAAGGAAAATTTCAGGCCAATATCCCTGATGAACACTGATGTGAAAATCCTCAATAAAATACTGACAAACTGAATTCAGCAGCACATCAAAAAGCTTTTCCAGCACAACCAAGTCGGCTTCATACCTGGAATATAAGGCTGTTTCAACATATGCAAATCAATAAACATAATCCATTGCATAAACAAAACTGATGACAAAAACCAGGTGATTATCTCAATAGATGCAGAAAAGGCCTTTGACAAAATTCAACACCCCTTCATGCTAAAAACTCTCAATAAACTAGGTATCAATGGAGCATATCTCAAAATAATAAGAGCTATTTATGACAAATCCACAGCCAATATCACACTGAATGAGCAAAAGCTAGAAGCATTCCCTTTGAAAACAGACACAAAACAAGTATGCCCTCTCTCACCACTCATATTCACCACAGTATTGGAAGTTCTGGCCAGGGCAATCCGTCAACAGAAAGACATAAAGGGTATTCAAATAGGAAGAGAGGGAGTCAAGTTGTCTCTCTTTGCAGATGACATGACTGTATATTTAGAAAACCCCATTATCTCAGCCCAAAATCTTCTTAAGCTGATAAGTGACTTCAGCAAAGTCTCAGGGTACAAAAGCACTGTGCAAAAATCACAAGCATTTTTATACACCACTAGCAGACAAACAGAGAGCCAAATCATAAGTGAACTCCCATTCACAATTGCTACAAAGGGAATAAAATACCTAGGAATACAACATACAAGGGATGTGAAGGACCTCTTTAAGGAGAACTACAAACCACTGCTCAAGGAAATAAGAGAAAACACAAACAAATGGAAAAATATTCCATGCTCATGGATAGAAAGAATTAATATCATCAAAATGGCCATACTGCCCAAAGTAATTTATAGATTCAATGCTATCCCCATGAAGCTACCACTAACTTTCTTTATAGAACTAGAAAAAACCACTTTGAACTTTATATGGAACCAAAAATGAGTTCACATAGCCAAGACAATCCTAAGCAAAAAAAACAAAGCTGGAGACATCATGCTACCTGACTTCAAACTATACTACAAGACTACAGTAACCAAAACAGCATGGTCCTGGTACCAAAACAGATATATAGACAAATAAAACAGAACAGAGGCCTCTGAAATAACACTACCCATCTACAACCATCTATTTTTGACAAACCTGACACAAACAAGCAATGGGAAAAAGATTTCCTATTTAATAAGTGGTATTGGGCCAGGCATGGTGGCTCACATCTGTAAACCCAGCACTTTGGGGGGCCGAGGTGGGCAGATCACGAGGTCAGGAGATCAAGACCATCCCAGTCAACACGGTGAAACCCTGTCTCTACCAAAAAATACAAAAAATTAGCCGGGCGAGGTGGCAGGCACCTGTAGTCCCAGCTACTTGTAGTCCCAGCCACTTGGGAGGTTGAGGCAGGAGAATGGCGTGAACCCAGGAGGCAGAGCTTGCAGTGAGCCAAGATTGGGCCACTGCACTCTAGCCTGGGTGAGAGAGCCAGACTCCATCTCAAAAAACTAACTAACTAAATAAATAAATAAATAAATGGTGTTGGGAAAACTGGCTAGCCATATGCAGAAAACTGAAACTAGACCCCTTCCTACACCTTATATAAAAATTAACAGAAGATGGATTAAAGACTTAAGCATAAGACCTAAAACCATAAAAACCCTTGAAGAAAACCTGGGCAATACCATTCAGGACATAGGCATGGGCAAAAACTTCATGTCTAAAACACCAAAAGCAATGGCAGCAAAAGCCAAAATTGACAAATGGGATCTAATTAAACTAAAGAGCTTCTGAACAGCAAAAGAAACTATTATCAGAGTGAACAGGTAACCTACAGAATGGGAGAAAACTTTTGCAATCTATTCACCTGACAAAGGGCTAATACCAGAACCTACAAGGAACTTAAACAAATTTACAATAAAAAAACAACCCCATCAAAAAGTGGGCAAAGAATATAAACAGACACCTCTCAAAAGAAGACATTTATGCGGCCAACAAACACATGAAAAAAAAAAAGCTCATCATCACTGGTCATTAGAGAAATGCAAATCAAAACCATAGTGAGATACCATCTCATGCCAGTTAGAAAAGCGATCATTAAGAAGTCAGGAAACAATAGATGCTGGAGAGGATGTGGAGAAATAGGAAGGCTTTTACACTGTTGGTGGAATATAAATTAGTTCAGCCATTGTGGAAGACAGTGTGGCAATTCCTCAAGGATCTAGAACTAGAAATACCATTTGACCCAGCAATCCCATTACTGGATATATACCCAAAGGATTATAAATCATTCTACTATAAAGACACATGCACACATATTGTGGCACTATTCACAATAGCAAAGACTTGGAACCAACCCAAATGTCCATCCATGATAGACTGGACAAAGAAAATGTGACACATATACATCATGGAATACTATGCAGCCATAAAAAAGGATGAGTTCATGTCCTTTACAGGGACATGGATTATGCTGGAAACCATCATTCTCAGCAAACTATCACAAGAACAGAAAACCAATCACCACATGTTCTCACTCATAAGTGGGAGTCACACAATGAGAACACATGGACACAGGGAGGGGAACATCACACACAAGGGCTTGTTGGGAAATGGGGGGCTAGGGGAGGGGTAGCATTAGGAGAAATACCTAGTGTAGGTGACACGTTGATGGGTGCAGCAAACCACCGTGGCACGTGTATACCTATGTAACAAACCTACACCTCTGCCCATGTACCCCAGAACTTAAATTATAATAATAATTTTTTTTAGAAAAAGAGGCTACAGTTGTCAAGGGTTAAGGACAGGGAGTGGGAAAAGGGAAGTAGATGTGATAGAGTCATTAGGTAGACTGGGGCAGGTCCCCACTGAAACCCCACATTGAAGGCAAACAGCCTGAAACCCCCAGCCTAAAGTGAAAACTATTCCTGCTTGCCCACTCTCTCCCAATTGGTTCTTTCTGAATAATGCCTTTTTGCCAATTCAATGTTGCCTTTTCCTAAACTACCTATGGTCCACCTGCCCCCCATTCTATGCCTATAAAGACCTCAGACTCAGTCAAAAGAGGATAGAGAGGTGGCTTGACTGGAGAGAGGCAACTTGGCTTCTGGGAGACAACTGGACTTCACAGGAGAACCAGCCAGACTTCAGGGAAGAGATGACTGGACTTCAGGAGAAGACTACCTGACTGTCCCACCCCCTCTCCAGCTCCCCTCTCCACTGAGAGCCATTTCCAATGCTAAATAAAATTCTCCACCTTCACCATCCTTCAAGTGTCCACACAATCTCATTCTTCTTGGATGCTGGACAAGAGCTCAGGACCCACCGAATGAGGGTAGTCAAAAAAGACGTCATACTGGCCCTTTGCCTTCACCACTGGAGGGCAGCCACCCCACGTGATGAGGCAAGGGGTCAACGGAGCTGATAACACACCACCATCTGCAGACAGCAGAGCTAAGAGCATTGTAATACACCTTCTGTGACTTTGGGGTTGCAGGCACCCCCACCTGGGCACCACTGTGGGCCTCACATGGAATTTGCTTCTGCTGGAGTACAGAGTGGCTGGCTTTGCTCGCTCTGAGTAAACAGAGCCTGCTCCTCCCAGTGCCTGGAGTGGCAGCTGGCTGGATCCTGCACTTGCTCACTCACATGCTCCCTCCTAAAAGGGATTGAGAGTGGTGAGCCCAGTAAAGGGGCACCCCTGTCGCAAGTCCAACAAAGGGGTTGAGAAAATCCAGCATCCAATGCAGGTATAAAAGGGCACCTAAAACTAGAGATCATTGTGGTTATGGAATTGTTTTGTAGCTTGATTGTATCAATGTCAATATTCTGGTTGCAATATTATACTATAAGTCTGCAAGATGTTACCATTAAGAGAAACTGAGTAAGAGCTACACAGGATATCTCTGTATTACTTCTTAAAACTACATGTAAATCTACATTTATCTAAAACAAAACAGTTTAATTAAAATGAGAGAGAGAGAAACAGAATGGCAAAGCCTGCCTCAACTAAGCTGTCATAAAAGTTTGAGTACTTGTAAAAACAAAACAAAGCAAACCAAGAACACCCATACTCCAACCAAGTCTACGTGGATCACTACTGAATGTTCGTAAATAACCTGAAGTGGTGTGTGTCTTGGCTCCAAACTGCATACCAAAGAAAACTTAATATATGAACTCCAGATCTGAATGTTTAGACAAGTATATATATTTATTGATTACACTGTCTTCATACTTTGGCTCTTCAAAATAATGTCCAAACACAACAAAAACCTTGGTATCCTTTTTTTCTTTCTTTTACACCACATTTGTAATCTGTCAGTAAATTATTTTGTCTCTGCCTTCAAAATATACCCAGAATCTAGCCACTTTTTCATTAATTTCACTGCTACCACAATCTCTTAGCTAGATTATTCTAATATTCTCACGAATGGTTTCTACAGTCTGCCTGCTCCTGTACAGTGTTATTTTCAACAAGGGGGCCACAGTGATCCTTTAAAGCATAAGTCAGACCATAACATTCTCCTAAGAACCCTTCAATGACTTCCAAGCACAAACACAAGTATGATAGAAGTAAAAATTCTTGGCCGGGCACGGTGGCTCATGCCTGTAATCCCAGCAGTTTGGCAGGCCGAGGCGGGTGGATCACAACGAGGTCAGGAGATTGAGACCATCCTGGCTAACACGGTGAAACCCTGTCTCTACTAAAAATACAACAACAACAACAACAAATTAGCCAGGCGTCAAGGCAGGCCCCTGTAGTCCCAGCCACTTGGGAGGCTGAGGCAGGAGAATGCCATGAACCTGGGAGGCGGAGCTTGCAGTGAGCTGAGGTGGAGCCACTGCGCTCCAGCCTGGGCGACAGGGCAAGATTTCGTCTCAAAAAAAAAAAAGAAGTAAAAATTCTTGCCAGCATTTCCCAAGTCTTTAATGATCTGACTGTCCTCCATCTTCAACCTTGTGTCTTCTACTATCCCTTCTCTTTATCCTTCAGCTTCAGCCTCATTGATCTCTTTGGTATTGTTGGAATATGCCAGCCAGATGCCTGCCTCAGTGCCTTTGAACTGGCTTTTTCCTCTACCTTGACTGTCTTTCCCTAAGAGATGCACATAACTAACTCCCACACCACCTCTAGCTGTTTGCTTGAATGTCACTTTCCCACAAGCTCCCTGTTCCTTTCCCTGCTCATTTTTTTTTCTGTAGAACTTCACATCATCCACATATTATTTATCTCATTTTTTAGTCTCACCATTAAATTTGTATTTTGTTCATCAGCACCAAGAACACTGCCTAACACATAGAAGGCACTCTGTAACAATTGAAAAAAACTAAATGAATAAGTAATCAGAATGAATGGATAAGGCAGTTTAATAATGAGAAATATTAGTTAGAAATTTTGATGAAATTATTTTTCTTAAAGTCCAAGTTTCTTTCCATAATGAACAATTCCACACTTTCCATGATGTATAGTTCCACAGCTTCCACAATGCACAACTTCTTCACCAAGTTTACAAACTCCTCCATATCACACATTACTTATTTTTGTTTGTTTGTTTGTTTGTTTTAATTATTTTTGGATGGCTTGTCTTCTCAGCTAAATCTGAAGCTTAAGAGTAAGAGCCATATTCTAGCCTTTTTAAATCCTCCATCATTTCTGTTAAAGCACTACAGATACTTATCATTTCTGTTTGTGGATTTCACGACTCCTCCTTTATTGTTCTCATTTTGATAAATTTCTTATAATATATTTTAATCTCATGTTGATCATGTCTCTTTTTCTAACGTAATTGAGTGTCAACAGCACTCTGGCTGCTCAAGATCCTCTGCTGAATTGATCGAATATGACCTTTCACCACCCAGCCCACTAACATTCCCCAGCAGTAGAATCTGTCACCACGTTCTTGCCATTAGTTAACCTGGAAGGTAAGGGCTGTCGCCATGAATATGTAAGTCACAAAGAAAGAGAATTCACAGGAAAGTTCATCATCAGGAAAGGAGACAGGATTCTGTAGCTCACAGAACCAAGGAAAAGCTTGGATTAAATTCTCCTGGCGTTGGAGCTTTTACCTTGCCATGCGTAATGACTGAAGCAACCATTTCTGCTAGACTTCAGAAATGCAGATTCAGATAATTCATTTTAGAGTAAATCAGAAACTTATCTTTTTATCTGGCTGTTTCTATCCTTAAATGTCACTCTGAGTTTAAAGCTCTTGAATATTGTTTTATGTAGAGTCCTTAGAGATAACTTTATTGCAAATTTGGTTTGTATAGCACTGAGTTTGAAGAAAAGGACTAAGGCAGTAAGAAAAACTATAGGGAATGAAAATTCATAAAGGAGACTCTACCGATATAAAAAGGGGCAGACAGGAAAAAAAAAAACACATTTTTGCAAAAGATAATAAAATACAATAAGTGTTGGAGGGAAAACCCTGAAACTCTTTTCTTTCAACCTCGTCATATCATACAGGTAAGAACTTCTTCCCAAAACGTGAAGTAAATTGCCCAAGGTCATGGAGTAGTTAAAGACTAGGATACTCATTAGCAGCATAATAATGGCAATGATAATAATAACGACCTCCTCTACAGGGCTTCAGAAATCATTGAAAATAACCATTCTAATTTATATTACCATTTTCCTTAAATCTATTACGCATTACTATTTAAGTTGGAGGCTCATTCAAACCAGATGGAAAGTTTATGCCTCCGGTGCCCAATTTCTTAGTATGATTATTATCATCGTTATTATTATTGTTGTTCTAAGAACACTAAACATAAGGTCTACCTTCTTAACCAAATTGTGACACAATACAATATTGTTAACTGCAGTTACAGGATCATACACCAGATCTCTAGAACTCATTCATCTTACATAACTGAAACTTTATACCTGTTGAATAGCATCTCCCCATTTTCTCCTTCCCCCAGCCCCTGGCAACCACTATTCTACTCCCCGCTGCTATGCATTTGACTATTTTAGAAATCTCATATAAGTGGAATCAAGCCATATTTTTCCCTCTGTGACTGGCATATCTCATTTAGCATAATGTCTTAACTGCCATTGCAAAATTATGACTGAGACAGTGAAAGAGATCTGACTTAACAAACTCCATCTTGGGCCGGGTGCGGTGGCTCACGCCTGTAATCCCAGCACTTTGGAGGCCAAGGCAGGTGGATCACAAGGTCAGGAAATCGAGACCATCATGGCTAACACAGTGAAACCAAGTCTCTACTAAAAATACCAAAAAATTAGCTGGGCGTGGTAGGCACCTGTAGTCCCAGCTACTCAGGAGGCTGAGGTAGGAGAATGGCGTGAATCTGGGAGGTGGTGCTTGCAGTGAGCGGTGATGGTGCCACTGCACTCCAGCATGGGTAACAGCAAGACTCTGTCTTAAAAAAAAACAAAAAACAAAAAAACCTCCATCTCACTTCTAATCTCTAAGCTGTCCTTGTTCATTCCTGGGCATAGGCTGAACTAACTTAGGGAGAAACTTATAGTTTAAAACAAAGGTGATGCTGGGTGCAGTGGCTCACACCTGTAATCCCAGCACTTTGGGAGTCCGAAGCGGGTGGATCACCTGAGGTCAGGAGTTCAAGACCAGCCTGGCCAAAATGGTGAAACCCCTGTCTCTACAAAAATTAGTTGGTGTGGTGGTGTGCACCTGTAATCCTAGCTACTCGGGAGGCTGAGGAAGGAGAATCGCTTGAGCCTGGGAGGGAAAGGTTGCAGTGAGCCAAGATCATGCCATTGCGCTCCAGCCTGGGCAACAAGAGTAAGACTCCATCTCAAAAAAAGAAAAAAAAAAAAAAAAGGCAATAGTGGCCCTTTCCCAAACTTCCTTCTTGCCAGGGAACTAGACTGCTTTAGTAGGACTAACAAATTAGCCACAGGATTAGAAAGTATAGTTTAGGAGTCATGCAGCTGGAGGCTATAAGATTCTGACACTCCCAAAATTGTTCCTGGGGATAAAATCACTAGTGTAAAGCCTAAGACCAATGTTTGAGATATTTTACAGACCCTGCACTCGATGGATCAGCTGGCACCACCCAGACTGATAAGCTGGCACATCTGATCTTGTGGCCCCCACTCCAGAACTGACTCAGTGCAAGAAGACAGCTTCCACTACCTGTGATTTCATCTCTGACCTGATCAATCAACTAATCAGCACTGATGGTTCACTGGCTTTCCCCACCCACCAAGTTGTCCTTAAAAACTGTGATCCCCTAATGCTGGAAACTGATTTGTGTAAGAATAAAACTCCAGTCTCCCACACAGCCAGCTCTTTGTGAATTACTTTTTCTCTGTTGCAATTCCCCTGTCTTGATAAATTGACTCTGTCTAGGCAGCAGGCAAGGTGAACCCATTGGGAAGTTTCATATATACCATATTTTCCTTTTCCGTTTACCTGTTGATGGACATTTAAGTTGTTTCCATGCCTTGACTATTATGATTAATGCTGCACTAGGCATGGGAGTGCACATACCTCTTTGACATACTGTTTCTATTTCCTTTGGATATACATCCAGAAGTGAGATTGTGGGATCATATGGTAGATCTATTTTTAATTTTTTAAGAAATCTTCATAATGTTTTTCATAACAGCTTCACAGTTTTACAGTCCCACCAACAGGTTCGAATTCCACTACATCTTTACCAATACTTGTGATCTTTCAGGTTTGGGTTTTATTGTTTGTTTGTTTTTGACACTTCCTAACATCACATTGAGGCTTTGATTTGCATTTCACTGATGATTAGTTATGCTGAAAATCTTTTCATACGCCTCTTGGCCATTTGTTTGCCAAGCCAGAGCAATTAGGCAGAAAATGAAAGAAAGAAAAAGGATCAGAAAAAAGAGGTAAATGATCTCTCTTTGCAGATGGCATGATCTTATATATGGAAAGTCTCCACCAAAAAAAAAAAAAAATTAGAACTAATAAACTATTAAACAATAAAGTTGCAGGATACAAAATTGACATACAAAAATCTTGCATTTCTATACACAAACAATAAACTATCCCAAAAGGAAATTAAGAAAATAATTTCATTTATAATACCATCAAAAAGGATAAAATCGTTAGGAATAAACTTAACTAGCGAGGACTTGTACCCTGAAAATTACCAAACATTGATGAGATAAATTAAAGCAGACACAGATAAATGGAAACAGACTGTGTTCATGGATTGGAAGGCATAATGTTGTTAAAATGGCCATACCACCCGAAGCAACCTACAGATTTAATTTACGTTTTGGTTGTTATTTTATAAAATCATTAATTTCAGGCATTGCAAGATAATAATAATTTCAACAGCTAATATTAAATATGCTAAGCTTGGTGCTAAGAGTTTTACACTGATTGTCTTAATTTACACTAAAAGAAAAGCAGAAGTGAGTATTCTTTTTTTTTTCATTTAAGTGAAATTATTTTATTAAATACTTATTTATTACAAGGACTGTTATGCCCAGACCATTTGTTCCCCGAAGAAGACCACCAGAGTCCAGAGTCAAAGCCAAGCGGCAAGGATCTTTACTGCAAGTTTGAACTTGGTCCCTCCATTCCACAGCATACAAGAGGGCCCCGAACAATGCGAGTGCTTGCTTTTTATAGCCCGATGTAAACAGGATATGTAAAGTTACAGGGGAACAAGGTAATTCTCTCGGTTACAGCACATTTAGCATTTTTTATTGGTTCCCGCAGCATCCTTATCGGGGATTTCCTAGGTGGTGTTTTTCTGAAGTTTAAGAGAAATATGGAGGAATGTGTTTGTGCTGGGCTCAGGAAGTTGGGAGATATATGGGGGATGTGCCTCATTCCTTTCAGGACAGAGTGCTAGCAATGCATTTTACTAATTTTCTTACACCTTATTTTTTTTCCTTAAACTTTTTTTTTTTTTTATGTTATACTTTAAGATCTAGGGTACATGTGCACAACGTGCAGGTTTGTTACATATGTATATTTGTGCCATGTTGGTGTGCTGCACCCATCCAACTCGTCAGTACCCATCAATTCGTCATTTACATCAGGTATAACTCCCAAAGCCATCCCTCCCTGCTCCCTCCTCCCCCCTCCCCGTAATAGGCCCCGGTGTGTGATGTTCCCCTTCCCAAGTCCAAGTGATCTCATTGTTCAGTTCCCACATGAGTGAGAACATGCGGTGTTTGGTTTTCTGTTCTTGCGATAGTTTGCTGAGAATGATGGTTTCCAGCTGCATCCATGTCCCCACAAAGGACACGAACTCATCCTTTTTTATGGCTGCATAGCATTCCATGATGTATATGTGCCACATTTTCTTAATCCAGTCTGTCACTGATGGACATTTGGGTTGACTCCAAGTCTTTGCTATTGTGAATAGGGCCGCAATAAACATATATGTGCATGTGTCTTTATAGCTGCATGATTTGTAATCCTTTGGGTATAATATACCCAGTAATGGGGTGGCTGGGTCATATGGCATTTCTAGTTCTAGATCCTTGAGGAATCGCCACACTGTTTTCCACAATGGTTGAACCAGTTTACAATCCCACCAACAGTATAAAAGTGTTCCTATTTCTCCACATCCTCTCCAGCACCTGTTGTTTCCTGACTTTTTAATGATTGCCATTCTAACTGGTGTGAGATGGTATCTCATTGTGGTTTTGATTTGCATTTCTCTGATGGCCAGTGATGATGAGCATTTTTTCATGTGTCTGTTGGCTGTATGAATGTCTTCTTTTGAGAAATGTCTGTTCATATCCTTTGCCCACTTTTTGATGGGGTTGTTTGTTTTTTTCTTGTAAATTTGTTTGAGTTCTTTGTAGGTTCTGGATATTAGTCCTTTGTCAGATGAGTAGATTGCAAAAACTTTCTCCCATTCTGTAGGTTGCCTGTTCACTCTGATGGTAGTTTCTTTTGCTGTGCAGAAGCTCTTTAGTTTAATTAGATCCCATTTGTCAATTTTGGCTTTTGTTGCCGTTGCTTTTGGTGTTTTAGACATGAAGTCCTTGCCCATGCCTATGTCCTGAATGGTATTCCCTAGGTTTTCTTCTAGGGTTTTTATGGTTTTAGGTCTAACATTTAAGTCTCTAATCCATCTTGAATTAATTTTCGTATAAGGAGTAAGGAAAGGATCCAGTTTCAGCTTTCTACTTATGGCTAGCCAGTTTTCCCAGCACCATTTATTAAATAGGGATCCTTTCCCCGTTTCTTGTTTTTCTCAGGTTTATCAAACATCAGATGGCTGTAGATGTGTGGTATTATTTCTGAGGACTCTGTTCTGTTCCATTGGTCTATATCTCTGTTTTGGTACCAGTACCATGCTGTTTTGGTTACTGTAGCCTTGTAGTATAGTTTGAAGTCAGGTAGCGTGATGCCTCCAGCTTTGTTCTTTTGACTTAGGATCGTCTTGGCAATGCGGGGTCTTTTTTGGTTCCATATGAACTTTAAAGCAGTTTTTTCCGATTCTGTGAAGAAAGTCATTGGTAGCTTGATGGGGATGTCATTGAATCTATAGATTACCTTGGGCAGTATGGCTATTTTCATGATATTGATTCTTCCTATCTATGAGCATGGAATGTTCTTCCATTTGTTTGTGTCCTCTTTTATTTCATTGAGCAGTGGTTTGTAGTTCTCCTTGAAGAGGTCCTTTACATCCCTTGTCAGTTGGAATCCTAGGTATTTTATTCTCTTTGAAGAAATTGTGAATGGAAGTTCATTCATGATTTGGCTCTGTTTGTTTGTTACTGGTGTATAAAAATGCTTGTGATTTTTGCACATTGACTTTGTATCCTGAGACTTTGCTGAAGTTGCTTGTCAGCTTAAGGAGACTTTGGACTGAGATGATGGGGTTTTCTAAATATACAATCATATCATCTGTAAACAGGGACAATTTGACTTCTTCTTTTCCTAACTAAATACTCTTTATTTCTTTCTCTTGCCTGATTGCCCTAGCCAGAACTTCCAACACTATGTTGAATAGGGGTGGTGAGAGAGGGCATCCCTGTCTTGTGCCAGTTTTCAAAGAGAATGCTTCCAGGTTTTGCCCATTCAGTATGATATTGGCTGTGGGTTTGTCATAAATAGCTCTTATTATTTTGAGATACATTCCATCAATACCGAATTTATTGAGCGTTTTTAGCAGGAAGGGTTGTTGAATTTTGTCAAAGGCCTTTTCTGCATCTATTGAGATAATCATGTGGTTTTTGTCTTTGGTTCTGTTTATATGCTGGATTATGTTTAATGATTTTTGTATGTTGAACCAGCCTTGCATCTCAGGGATGAAACCCACTTGATCATGATGGATAAGCTTTTTGATGTGCTGCTAGATTCGGTTTGCCAGTATTTTATTGAGGATTTTCACATTGATGTTCATCAGGGATATTGGATTAAAATTCTCTTTTTTTGTTGTCTCTGCCAGGCTTTGGTATCAGGATGATGTTGGCCTCATAAAATGAGTTAGGGAGGATTCCCTTTTTTTCTATTGATTGGAAAATTTCAGAAGGAATGGTACCAGCTCCTCCTTGTACCTCCGGTAGAATTTGGCTGTGAATCCATCTGGTCCTGGACTTTTTTTGGTTAGTAGGCTGTTAATTATTGTCTCAATTTCAGAGCCTACTATTGGTACATTCAGGGATTCAACTTCTTCCTGCTTTAGTCTTGGGAGAGTGTAAGTGTCCAGGAAATTATCCATTTCTTCTAGGTTTTCTAGTTTATTTGCGTAGAGGTGTTTATAGTATTCTCTGATGGTAGTTTGTATTTCTGTGGAGTCAGTGGTGATATCCCCTTTATCATTTTTTATTGCATCTATTTAATTCTTCTCTCTTTTCTTCTTTATTAGTCTTGCTAGCAGTCTATCAATTTTGTTGATCTTTTCAAAAAACCAACTCCTGGATTCATTGATTTTTTGGAGGGTTTTTTGTGTCTCTATCTCCTTCAGTTCTGCTCTGATCTTAGTTATGTCTTGCTTTCTGCTAGCTTTTGAATGTGTTTGCTCTTGCTTCTCTAGTTCTTTAATTGTGATGTTAGAGTGTCAATTTTAGATCTTTCCTGCTTTCTCTTGTGGGCATTTAGTGCTATAAATTTCCCTCTACACACTGCTTTAAATGTGTCCCAGAGATTCTGGTATGTTGTATCTTGGTTCTCATTGGTTTCAAAGAACATCTTTTTCTGCCTTCATTTCGTTACGTACCCAGTAGTCATTCAGGAGCAGGTTGTTCACTCTCCATGTAGTTGAGCAGTTTTGATTGAGTTTCTTAGTCCTGAGTTCTAGTTTGATTGCACTGTGGTCTGTTCTTTTACATTTGCTGAGGAGTGCTTTACTTCCAACTATGTGGTCAATTTTCGAATAAGTGTGACATGGTGCTGAGAAAAGTGTATATTCTGTTGATTTGGGGTGGAGAGTTCTATAGATGTCTATTAGGTCCACTTGGTGCAGAGCTGAGTTCAATTCCTGGATATCTTTGTTAACTTTCTGTCTTGTTGATCTGTCTAATGTTGACAGTGGGGTGTTGAAGACTCCCATTATTATTGTATGGGAGTCTAAGTCTCTTTGTAAGTCTCTAAGGGCTTGCTTTATGAATCTGGGTGCTCCTGTATTGGGTGCATATATATTTAGGATAGTTAGCTCTTCCTGTTGAATTGATCCCTTTACCATTATGTAATGGCCTTCTTTGTCTCTTTTGGTCTTTGATGGTTTAAAGTCTGTTTTATCAGAGACTACTATTGCAACCCCTGCTTTTTTTGTTCTCCATTTGCTTGGTAGATCTTCCTCCATCCCTTTATTTTGAGTCTATGTGTATCTCTGCATGTGAGATGGGTCTCCTGAATACAGCAAACTGATGGGTCTTGACTCTTTATCCAATTTGCCAGTCTGTGTCTTTTAATTGGACCATTTAGTCCATTTACATTTAAGGTTAATATTGTTATGTGTGAACTTGATCCTGTCATTGTGATATTAGCTGGTTATTTTGCTTGTTAGTTGATGCAGTTTCTTCCTAGCATTGATGGTCTTTACATTTTGGCATGTTTTTGCAATGGCTGGTACCGGTTGTTCCTTTCCATGTTTAGTGCTTCTTTCAGGGTCTCTTGTAAGGCAGGCCTGGTGGTGACAAAATCTCTAAGCATTTGCTTGTCTATAAAGGATTTTATTTCTCCTTCGCTGATGAAGCTTAGTTTGGCTGGATATGAAATTCTGGGTTTAAAATTCTTTTCTTTAAGAATGTTGAATATTGGCCCCCACTCTCTTCTGGCTTGTAGAGTTTCTGCCGAGAGATCTGCTGTTAGTCTGATGGGTTTCCCTTTGTGGGTAACCCGACCTTTCTCTCTGGCTGCCCTTAACATTTTTTCCTTCATTTCAACTTTGGTGAGTCTGATGATTATGTGTCTTGGGGTTGCTCTTCTCAAGGAGTGTCTTTGTGGCGTTCTTTGTATTTTCTGAATTTGAATGTAGGCCTGCCTTACTAGGTTGGGGAAGTTCTCCTGGATGATATCCTGAAGAGTGATTTCCAACTTGGTTCCATTCTCCCCATCACTTTCAGGTGCACCAATCCAATGTAGGTTTGGTCTTTTCACATAGTCCCATATTTCTTAGAGGCTTTGCCCAGAGAGGAGGAACTTAGAGAGGCAGTCTGGCTACAGCAGCTTTGCTGAGCTGTGGTGGACTCTGGTCAGTTCAAAATTTTTGTCAGCTCCATTACTCAAACGTTAGTAATGGCGGATACCCCAAACCCCCCACCAAGCTCAAGTGTCCCAGGGCAACTTCAGACTATTGTGCTGGCAGTGAGAATTCAAGCCAGTGAATCTTAGCTTGCTGGATTCTGTCAGGGTGGGATCCACTGAGCTAGACCACTTGGCTCCCTGGCTTCATCCTCATTTCCAGGGGAGTGAACGGTTCTGTCCCCGTGGTATTCCTGGCACCACTGGGGTATAAAAAAAAAACTCCTGCAGCTAGCTTGGTATCTTCCCAAACTGTCGCCCAGCTTTGTGCTTGAAACCCAGGGCCCTGGTGGTGTAGGCACCTGAAGGAATCTCCTGGTCTGAGAGTTGTGAAGACGGTGGGAAAAGCATAGTGTCTGGGCTGGAGTGAACAGTTCCTCAAGGCGGATTTCCCTCATGGCTTCCCTTGGCTAGGGGAGGGTGTTCCCTGACCCCTTGCACTTCCCAGGTGAAGTGACCCCCCACCCTGCTTTGGCTCGCCCTCTGTGGGCTGTGCCCACTGTCTAACCAGTCCTGATGAGATGAGCCAGGTACCTCAGTTGGAAATGTAGAAATCACCCATCTTCTACATTGATCTCACTGGGAGCTGTAGACCAGATCTGCTCCTATTTGGCCTTTTTTTTTTTTTTTTTTTTTTTGGAGACAGGGTTTCACTCCTGTCTGGAGTGCAATGGCATGATCTTGGCTCACTGCAGCCTCTGCCTCCCGGATTCAAGTGATTCTGCTGCCTAAGCTTCCCAAGTAGCTGGGATTATAGGCACCCACCACCACACCCAGCTAAGTTTTGTATTTTTAGTAGAGACTGAGTTTCATCATGTTGGCTAGGCTGGTCTCAAACTCCTGACCTCAGGTAATCCACCTTCCTTGGCCTCCCAAAGTGTTGAGATTACAAGCATGAGCCACTGCACCCAGCCAAATGTTGATTTTTAAATACCTTTTTATAATAAAAGGAACAAAGGCTCCCTGGAGAAACAGCTGATTCTAAGCCAGGAGTAGAAAATATACAAGATAATCCTGGAGCATCTTGTAGGGCCAGAAAGTAAACAAGTGCATTAAAAATAAGTCATATTGGTAACAATATGTCAAAAGAATAAAGAAGTCTACTGAAAGAGCTCCCAAAAGCTGAAGCTGGAACAAGTAGAGCAAGAAAGACAATGTTCTCTCCAAGAGGAGTCTAAATAGAGAGGCCAACTAAATTTAGTATGATATACTGGATGAAATCCTGGAACAGAAAAAAGGATATTAGGTAACAACTCAGGAAATCTGAATAAAGAATGAAATCAGTTAATAACAATGTATCAGTATTGCTTTATTAATTATGACAAATGTACCATACTAGTGAAAGATGAATAATTGGGGTAACAGTGTGCAAAGACTGGGTAGAGAGGATATTATTAAAACTTTTAGTACCAGCTGCTCAATTTTCCTATAAATCTAAAATTGCTTTTAAAAATAAAATTTTGTTAATACAAAATGTATTATCATTGAGAAAATTTGATACATAAAAGTATTAATTATGGTATAGCTTAGAAGTATAATTAGGTTTTGGTTGTTATTTTATAAAATCATTAATTTTAGGGCTCTTTTAAAGATGAACTGCCCTGGTTAGCACATCCACAATGTGATTTTATTTACAAATTTTTTTTGCAATTATATAATTCTACAGTGTTATAACTGTGGGACCAATTGAGACGTTCCTGATTGGAAATGATTGACGTAGAATTTTTCAAGAGAATCCAGCTATGGATTTTTTGTATATATGATGTTTAGAGGACTCAATTTATTCAAAGTTTATACATCTTTCCATCCTTGTAGGTTATAATAATCAGTGACAATTACATGTACACTGAATCTGTTATAAAATAAATTATTAGTTTTTAAAGTGGTGTTATAAACTTAAATCCTGACCTGTTAATGCATTAAAAGTGAATTATGTACATTGCTTAATTTCTATATGTTTTTCTTATCTTTAAAGTAGGTGATTAAGAATACTCACTTCAGGTGTGAGAAAGGTGGCCGAATAGGAACAGCTGCAGCCTCCAGCTCCCAGCACGAGCGACACAGAAGATGGGTGATTTCTGCATTTTCAACTAAGGTACCGGGTTCAGCTCACTGGGGAGTGCCAGACAATCGGTGCTGGTCAGCTGGTGCAGCCCAACCAGCGAGAGCTGAAGCAGGGTGAGGCACCGCCTCACCTGGGAAGCACAAGGGGGAAGGGAATCCCTTTAGAAACTGAGACACACAACACCTGGAAAATCGGGTAACTCCCACCCTAACACTGTGCTTTACCAAGGGTCTTAGCAAATGGCACACCAGGAGATTATATCCCACACCTGGCCGGGAGGGTCCCATGCCCATGGAGCCTCCCTCATTGCTAGTGCAGCAGTCTGAGATCTAACTGCAAGGCAGCAGCAAGGCTGGGGGAGGGGCACCCGCCATTGCTGAGACTTAAGTAGGTAAATAAGGAAGCTCAAACTGGGTGGAGCCCACCACAGCTCAAGGAGGCCTGCCTGTCTCTGTAGACTCCACCTCTGGGGACAGGGCATAGCAAAAAAAAAAAAGAAAGAAAGAAAAAGGCAGCAGAAACCTCTGCAGATGTTAATGACCCTGTCTGACAGCTCTGAAGAGAGCAGTGGATCTTCCAGCATGGAGGTTGAGATCTGAGAATGGACAGTTTGCCTGCTCAAGTGGGTCCCTGACCCCTGAGTAGCCTAACTGGGGGACATCTCCCACTAGGTGCAGACTGGCACCTCACACCTCACATGGCAGGGTACACCCTGAGATGAAGCTTCCAGACCAAGAATCAGACAGCAGCATTCGCTGTACAGCAATATTATATCTTCTGCAGCCTCCGCTGCTGATACCCAGGCAAACAGGATCTGGAGTGGACCTCAAGCAATCTTCAACAGACCCACAGCTGAGGGTCCTGACTGTTAGAGGGAAAACTAACAAACAGAAAGGACACCCACACCAAAACCCCCTCAGTATGTCACCAGCATCAAAGACCAAAGTCAGATAAAACCACAAAGATGGGGAAAAAGCAGGGCAGAAAAGCTGGAAATTCAAAAAATTCAAAAAATCAGAGTGCATCTCCCCCTCCAAAGGAATGCAGCTCATCACCAGCAACGGATCAAAGCTGGATATGCACCCAATACAAGAGCACCCAGATTTATAAAGCAGGTTCTTAGACACCAACAGAGAGACTTAGAATCTCACACAATAACAGTGGGAGACTTTAACACCCCAATGTCAATATTAGACAGATCAATGAGACAGAAAATTAACAAGGATATTCAGGACTTGAACTCAGCTCTGGACCAAGGGGAACTAATAGACATCTATAGAACTCTCTACCCCAAATCAGCAGAATATACATTCTTCTCAGTACCACATTTCACTTATTCTAAAATTGACCACATAATTAGAAATAAAATACTCCTCAGAAAATCCAAAAGAACAGAAATAACAGTCTCTCAAACCACAGGGCAATCAAATTAGAATTCACGATTAAGAAACTCCCTCAAAACAGCACAACTACATGGAAACTGAAAAAACTTTCTCCTGAATGAGTCCTGGGTAAATAACAAAATTAAGACATAAATAAATTAGTTCTTTGAAACCAATGAGAACAAAGACACAATGTAGCAGAATCTCTGGGACATAGCTAAAGCAGTTTTTAGAGGGAAATTTATAGCATGAAATGCCCACAGTAGAAAGCAGGAAAGATCTAAAATTGACACCCTAACATCACAATTAAAAGAACTAGAGAAGCAAGAGCAAACAAATTCAATAGCTAGCAGAAGATAAGAAATAACTAAGATCAGAGTAGAAGTGAAGGAGATGGGGACATGAAATACCCTTCAAAAAAATCGATGCATCCAGGAGCTGGTTTTTTGAAAAGATTAACAAAATAGATAAACTGTTAGCCAGACTAATAAAGAAGAAAAGAGAGAAGAGTCAAATAGACACAATAAAATAATGATAAAGGGAAGATGACCACTGATCCCACAGAAATACAAACTACCATCAGAGAACACTATAAACACCTCTATGCAAATAAACTAGAAAATCTAGAAAAAATTGATAAATTCCTAGACACATACACCCTCCAAGACTAAACTAGAAAGAAGTCAAACCCCTGAATAGACCAATAACAAGTTCTGATATTGAGGCCGTAATTAATAGCCTAACAGCCAAAAAAAGCCCAGGGCCAGACGGATTCACAGCCAAATTCTCCCAGAGGTAAAAAGAGGAGCTGGTACCATTCCTCCTGAAACTATCCAAACAACAGAAAAAAAGGGACTCCTCCTTAACTCATTTTACTAGGCCAGCATCATTCTGATATCAAAACCTGGAAGAGACACAATAAAAAGGAAAATTTCAGGCCAATATTCCTGTTGAACGTCGGTGCAAAATCTCAATAAAACACTGGCAAACCAAATCCAGCAGCACATCAGAAAGCTTATACTCCACTATCAAGTCAGCTTCACCCCTGGGATGCAAGGCTGGTTCAACATATGCAAATCAATAAACGTAATCCATCACATAAACAAAACTGATGACAAAAACCACATGATTATCTCGATAGATGCAGAAAGGGCCTTTCATAAAATTCAACACCCCTTCATGCTAAAAACTATCAGTAAACTAGGTATTGATGGAACATATCTCAAAATAATAAGAGTTATTTATAACAAACCCACAGCTGATATCATACTGAATGCACAAGAACTGGAAGCATTCATTTGAAAACCGGCACAGGAAAAGAGTGCCCTTTCTCACCTCTCCTATTCACCCTTTCTCACCTCTCCTATTCACCATATCCAGGGTAATCCGGCAAGAGAAAGAAACAAAGATTTTCAAATAGGAAGAGAGGAAGTTAAATTGTCTCTGTTTGCAGGTGACATGATTGTATATTTAGAAAACCCCATCGTCTCTGCCCATAATCTCCCTAAGTTGATAAGCAACTTCAGCACAGTCTCAGGATACAAAATCAATGTGCAAAAATCACAAGCATTTTTATGCACCAATAATAGACAAACAGAGAGCCAAATCATGAGTGAACTCCCATTCACAATTGCTTCAAAGAGAATAAAAAACTAGGAATACAACTTACAAGGGATGTGAAGGACCTCTTCAAGGAGAACTACAAATCACTGCTCAAGGAAATAAGAGAGGACACAAACAAATGGAAAAATATTTCATGCTCACAGATAGGAAGAATCAATATCATCAAAACGGCCATACTGCCCAAAGTAATTTATAGATTCAATGCTATCCCCATCAAGCTACCACTGACTTTCTTCACAGAATTAGAAAAAAACCACTTTAAATTTGATGTGGAACCAAAAACGAGCCTGCATAGCCAAGACAATCCTAAGCAAAAAGAACAAAGCTGGAGGCATCAGCCACCTGACTTCAAACTGTTCTACAAGGTTACAGTAACCAAAACAACATGGTATTGGTATCAAAACAGATATATAGACCAATGGAACAGAACAGAGGCCTCAGAAATAATACCACACATCTACAACCATCTGATCTTTGACAAACCTGACAAATAAAAGCAATGGGGAAAGTGTTCCCTATTTAATAAATGGTGTTGGGAAAACTGGCTAGCTACATGCAGAAAACTGATACTGAACCCCTTCCTTAGATCTTATGCAAAAACTAACTCAAGATTGATTAAAGACTTAAATGTAAGACCTAAAACTATAAAAACCCTAGAAGAAAACCTAGGCAATACCATTCAGGACATAGGCATGGGCAAAGACTTCATGACTAAAACACCAAAAGCAATGCAACAAAAGTCAAAATTGACAAATGGGATATAATTAAACTAAAGAGTTTCTGTACAGCAAAAGAAACTATCATCAGAGGGAGCAGACAACCTACAGAATGGGAGAGAATTTTTGCAATCTATCCATCTGCCAAAGGGCTAATATCCAGATTCTAAAAAGAACCTAAACAAATTTACAAGAAAAAAACCCCATCAAAAAGTGGGCAAAGGATATAAACAGACACTTCTCAAAAGAAGACATTTATGTGGCCAACAAACATATGAAAAAAAGTTCATCATCACTGGTCATTAGAGAAATGCAAATCAAAACCACAGTGAGATACTATCTCGTGCCAATTAAAATGGCAATCATTAAAAAGTCGGGAAACAACAGATGCTGGAGAGGGTGTGGAGAAATAGGAACGCTTTTACACTGTTGGTGGGAGTGTAAATTAGTTCAACCATTGTGGAAGACAATGTGGCAATTCCTCAAGGATCTACAACCAGAAATACCATTTGACCCAGCAATCCCATCACTGGGTATATACCCAAAGGATTATAAATCATTCTACTATAAAGACACACGTCCATGTATATTTATTGCAGCACGGATCACAGTAACAAAGACTGAGAATCAACCCAAATGCCCATCAATGATAGACTGGATCAAGAAAATGTGGCATATATACACCATGGAATACTATGTAGCCATAAAAAAGGATGAGTTCATGTCCTTTGCAGGGACATGGATGAAGCTGGAAAGCATCATTCTCAGCAAACTAACACAGGAACAGAAGTCCAGATACTGCATGTTCTCACTCATAAATGGGAGTTGAAAAAAGAGAACACATGGACACAGGCAGGGCCCATTGGCAGGTAGGGAACTAGGGGAGAGATAACATTAGGAGAAATACCTAATATAGATGACCGGTTGATGGGTGCAGCAAACCACCATCACACGTGTATACCTACGTTACAAACCTGCATATTCTGCACATGTATCCCAGAACTTAAAGTATAATTACAAAGAAAAGAAAATCAACAGGACCGGGCTGGTGACTCATACCTGTAATCCCAGCACCTCAGGAGGCCAAGGCAGGCAGATCACAAGGTCAGGCATTCAAGATAAGCCTGGCCAACATGGTGAAACCCCATCTCTACTAAAAATTCAAAAAGTGCGAATGCCTGTAATCACTGCTACTCCAGTGGCTGAGGCAGGAGAATTGCTTAAACCCAGGGGGCGGAGGTTGCAGTGAGCCAAGATCGCGCCATTGCACTCCAGCATTTGAGTATTAAGTGTGCCCATAGTTACCAGGGTGTTATTTATTTTGGGTGTGTCATGATTGTGCTTTTGTGTATTTACATAAACATCCTTGAATATTTCTATATATAACCACCTGTATCTATATTAAGTTAAACATGAGTTGTCCCTGATGTCTACAACTGTAATGATTACCACATGGATTATTCAAGACTCTTCCCCTAGTTGATCTGTAAATTTCCACACCAACTGTGAGAAATATAACTCCCCATGTTTGCCATTTATAGGCTTAATTGTTCAATTCCCGTATATATGTATCGCAGTATAAGACCTGTTAACCAGAATCCAATGAGAAATAATTTTTATCAGCTAGAGTACAGTGCTTTTGTGCAGCTCATTTTGCCTTTAGTCTGACAGATTCCATTCCTTTTCAAAGATATTTATGTTAAGACCTTTTTCTCTCTCCACCTTACTAAGGTTATCTCATACTTTGTAATGCAGGGAATTTCTTCTGTAAAGTCTGCATTGCTCCTGGAATCCCTTGACCTTCTAAATTATTTTCTAAAATTTGCCTGCATTATGGTAATTCTTTGTGTCAAAAAACTTCTATTGCTTTTGGCAAATGCATAATGTTGCCAAATGTCCACCATTACGATATTGCACAGAATCATTTTACAGCTCCCCAGATGCCCTGTGCTTAACCTAATCTT
This sequence comes from Macaca nemestrina, assembly GCF_043159975.1. Taxonomy (NCBI): domain Eukaryota; kingdom Metazoa; phylum Chordata; class Mammalia; order Primates; family Cercopithecidae; genus Macaca; species Macaca nemestrina. The sequence goes on along the minus strand of NC_092126.1, from coordinate 131,300,572 downwards.
CCCTTTCCCTGAACACCAGGCAAAAACTGATCTTCTTCTTTATAGTTTTGCTTCTTTCCAAAATGTCGTCTAATTGAAACCATACAGCATGTAGCCTTTTCACACTGGCTGCTTTCATGTAACAATATGCATTTGAGTTTCCTCCATGTCTTTTCATGATTTGAAAGCTCATTTCTTTTTACTGCTGAATAATATTCCATTTTACAGGTATCTTATAGTTTATTCATTCATCTATTGAAAGACATCTTGGTTGTTTTCCATTTTGGTAACTACCAAGTAACAATAAACCTGCTATAAACATTTGTGTTCAGGATTTTTTTGTAGACATAATTTTTCAGTGTAATTGGGTATATACAGAGGGACACAATTGCAGATTACAATGCAAGGCTATGCTTAGCTTTATAAGAAACAGACAAAATGTCTTCTAAAGTGGCTGCACCGTTTATAGTCACATTTGAAAATTGAATGAATGAGAGTTTCTCTTGCATTGCATTCTCAACAGCATTGGTTGTTGTCAGTAATTTGGATTTTGGCCATTCTAATGGTGTAGTTGTTTCTCATTGTTGTTTTAATTTACTATTCTCTAATAACATAAGATGTTGAGCATCTTTTCATATGCTTATATGCCATTTGTATATCTTATTTGGTGAGTTGAATGTTCAGATCTTTTGCTCATTACATAGAATTATTTAAATGCCTTGGTGTCATTTGGATTTAGCTCCTTTACTGGATATGTGTTTAAATATTTTCTCTCATTCTGTGGCTTATCTTCTCATTTACTTAGCAATATCTTTCACATAACAGTTTTTAAATTTAAGTAAGTTCAATTTTTTTTTATTTTTTTCTTTGATGGATCATGATTTGATCAAACCCAATGTCACCTAGATTTTATCCTATATTATCTTATGGAAGTTTTCTAGTTTTTGTTTTACATTTAGAAATAAGGTCCATTTTAAATTAATTTTTGTGAAAAGCATAAGGTATATGTCCGGATTCATTTTTGCATGTATGTGTACAATTTTTTGATGATTATTTGTTGAAAAGACTGTCTTTTCTCAATTGAATTTATTTTGCTCTGTCAAGGATCAGTTGACTATATTTGGGAGTGTCCATGTCTGGGTTCTCTCCCCTTTTCTATTAATCCACTTGTCTATTCTTTTACGAATACCTCACTGTCTTAATTACTGTAGCTTTATAGTACTACTTGAAATTGAGTAGTGTCAGTTCTCCAACTTAGTCCTTCTTTGTCAGTATTATGTAGACTATTCTGGGTCTCTTGCATTTCCATATAAATTTTAAAATCATCCTTTGAGATGAAGCTAAAAAATAGAATACATTTGTCAATAACCACAAAATAACTTGCTGAGAATTTATTAGAATTGCATTAAATGTATACATCAATTCATGAAGAATTTATATCTCAACATTATTGAGTCCACCTATCCATGAAAGTGGTACATCTCCATTTATTTAGATCTTCCTTTATTTATTTCATCAGACTTAACATTTTCCATATACATGGTATATGTCCTACACATATTTTGTTGATGATATTTCATTTTTGCTAGGGGAAGGAATGAAAATTGTATTTTGTTTTCAACTTCAATTTTCACTTGTTCACTGGTGGTACATGAAAAGACAATTGACTTCTATTAACCTTGCATCCTGCAACCTTGCTATAATCACATATTGGTTCCAGGAATTCTTTCAGTTTTACTAAATATATAATTATGTCATCTGTGAACAAACGTAGTTTTCTTTTTTCTTTCTAATCTGTATATATATTTTTTCTTGCCTTGTTGCACTAACTAGGACATCCAGTAGGATGGTGAATAAGAGTGACAAAAGAAACAACCTTGTCTTGTTCCCAATAATAGAAGAAAAGTATATCATTTCTCACCATAAAATATCATGAAGGCCTATTTTTTAGATGTTCCAGATTAAGTTGAGGATTTTTTTATTCCTAGTTTTCTAAGACTTTTTCTCATAAATAGATGTTGGAGGTGTTGGATTTTGCCAAATGCTTTTTCTGTATCAATTGACAGACTAATAAAATAGTTATTTAGCCAGTTAATATAGTGTATCACATTAATTGATTTTGATTTTTAAATGTCAGATCAGTCTGGCATGCCTAAAATAAATTCCACTTACTGTGATGTATAACTATTTTTATGCATTTTGGATACAATTAGCCAATATTTTATTGAAAATTTTTGCATCTATATTCATAAAATATATTGAGCTGTAGTTTTCATTTCTTGTAGCGTATTTTCCCAGTCTTGATATTAAGATAATGCCTGCCTCCTTGAATGACTTAGGAGGTATACTTCTTACTTCTATTTTCTAAAAGTGATTATAGAGAACTGATATTATTTCTTCCTTAAATGCTTGGTGGAATTCATCAGTGAAAGAATCTGGGCCAGATGCTTTCTTTTTTGAAAGATTAATAATGATTTATCAATTATTTAAGTAAATATAGATCTATTTAGGTAATGTATTTCTTTTCCCTAAGTTTTGATGGTTTACATCTTTCAATGAACTGATCCATTTCATCTAAATTACCAAACGTGTCAGTGTACATTTGTTTGTGGTATTTTTTATTGTCTTTTTAATGTTTATGGAATCAATATTTATAATTTGTGTCTTCTCCCTTTTTCACTTGGTTAGCCTGGCTATGGATTTATCAATTTTATTGATCTTTTAAAGGTATTGCCTTTTGGGTTTATTGACTTTCTCTGTTGACTTCGTGTTTTCAACTTTATTGATTTCTGCTCAAAGTTTTACGTCTTTTCTTGTGCTTACTTGAGGTTTAAATTGCTCTTCTCTCTTTACTTTCCTAAGGCACATTTCTATTATTGCTTTTAGATCTTTCTTCTTTTCTAATATATGCATTTGCTGCTATAAATTTGCCTCTAAACACTGCTTTTACAGCATTCCATGCATTAAAATATTAAAAAAAATAGGACTTGTAATGCAAAATACATCTGCAATCTCAGATTTTAAGAATATCTTAAGGTTTGAGACATTTATTTAAAGATACAACAGAAGGACTATTAGGAGACAAGAAACTGTGGGTGAAAAGAATTATCTTTTCTCCTTTTTTTAATCACCTTTTATTTTAAGTTCAAGGGTACAGGTGCAGGATGTGCAGGTTTGTTACATAGGTAAACGTGTGCCATGGTAGTTTGCTGCACAGATCAACCCATCACCTAGGTATGAAGCCAAGCATCCAATAGCTATTCTTCTTGAGCATCCCATAAATTTTGATGTACATTTCATTTTGTTTAGTTCACAATATTTTTAAATTTCCCTTGAGACTTCCTCTTTGACCTATGTGTTATATAAAAGTATGTTATTTAATCTCAAACTTTTGGGGGATTTTCGAGTTTTTTTCTGGTACTGATTTCTAGTTAAATTTCATTATAGTCTAAGAATACATGCAGTAAGACTTCTATTCTTTTAAATTTGTGAGGGTATGTTTTTCAGCCCAGGATGTGGTCTATTTTGGATAAAGTCCCACACAAACTTGAGAGGAATATGTATTCTGCTGTTACTTGATTAACTATTCTGCTGTTACTTGAACAGTTAGATTCTGTTCATTGTTAGTGCTATTCAGTTGAACATTTTCCTGATTTTTGCTTGTTGAAATTAGCTGTTATTAATATAAGGATGTTGAGATCTCCAAACATAATATTACATATTAAATTTGATTATTTCTTCATGCAATTTTATAAATTTTTGTCTCATGTATTTAGATGCTGTGTTGTTACCTGAATAACTTAAGAATTATTATTTTTTTGAGTAATTGCCCCTTTCTCATTATTTAATGCCCATTTTTATCCTTAATAATTTTCCTTTTTTTTTTTTTTTTTTTTTTTGAGACAGGGTCTCATTCTGTCTCCCAGGCTGGAGTGCAGTGGCACAATCAAGGCTCAGTACAGCCTTGACTTTCTGGGCTCAAGTGATTATCCCATTTCAGTTCCCTTCCACCCCACACTGCCCCCTACCATACACCCTCCCACCACCACGAGTAGCTGGAACTATGGGTATGTGCCACCATATCTAGATAATTTTTTATATTTTTTGAAGAAATGAGGTTTCACCATGTTTCCCAGACTGGTCTTAAACTCCTGAGCTCAAGCAATCCATCCGCCTTGGCTTTGCAAAGTTCTGGGATTACAGGCATGAGCCACCATGGCCAGCCTCTCCTTCACTTTAAATGATAATTTCAATGGATATAGAATACTAGGTTAGTGAGATTTTTTTCTTTTATTTCTTTAAATATTTACTTCATTCTCTACTTGCTTGCATGGTTTCTGACAAAAAAGTTTAAAATAGTTCTTAGTCTTGCCCCTCTACACTTATTCACTCCCTTGCCACCATGGCTTCTTTCAAAATTATTTGTCTTGGGTTTTCTCCCATGATATGCTTAGGTGTAGATTTTTGGTTTTTATTCCTGCTGGTGTTCTCTAAGATTCCTGGGTTTGCAGTTTGGTGTCTATCATTAATTTTGGGAACTTCTTGGCTATGATTACTTCAAGTACAATAGTTCCTCCTTATCCATGGTTTTGCTTTCCACACTTTCAGCTACCCATGAGTCACTGTGTTCTGAAAGTACTTAATGAAAAATTCCAGAAATAAACAATTCATAAGTTTTCTGTTGTGCTTGGTTCTGAGTATTGTCATAATTTTTCTATTTTATTATATTGTTAATCTCTTCTTATGCCTAATTTATGAGTTAAACTTTATCATAGATATGTGCATGTAGGAAAAAACATAGTATGTATATGTAGGGTTTGGTACTATCTGCATTTTCAGGCATCCACTGGAGGTCTTTGAATGTATACCCCATGGATAAGAGGGAACTACTGTACTTCCTTTGCACTTTTCTGCTTCTTTCTCTCTTCTTCTAGTACTTCAATTTTACATGTTATACTTTTGTAATTGTTCTTGGATATTGGAATGGAGGTTGTAGTCCTTTTTCTCTTTGTATTTCAGTTTGCAATGTCTCCTTTGATATATCTTTAAATTCATTGTTTTTTTTTTCTTGTTTATGTTCAGTCTAGTAATGAGCTTATGAAAAGCATTCTTCATTTCTATTGCAGTGTTTTTACTTTCTGTCATTTTCTTCTGACTCTTTCTTAGAGTTTTTAGTATTCTGCTTACATTACTCATCTGCTCTTGCATACTTATACTTTTTCTATTACAGTCCTTAACATAACTAATCATAGTTATTTTTAATTATTTATTTGATTATTGCAAACATTGTTTCATATCAAAGTGTAGTTCAGATGCATACTTTGTCTCTTCTGACTGTGTTTTTCCTTTTCTTTTTGTATAGCCTTATGATTTTTTGTTAAAAGTCAAACATGATGTATCAGATAATGAGAACTGAGGAAAATAGGTCTTTAGTATGAGGTTTTATGTCAATCCGTCCAGCCGATGGGTTGTGCTTCATGTTTTCCATAGCTATAGATGGCAGAGACTTTAGTTTCCTCAGTGCCCTTGTTTTCTCCACATTGGATTTCCCTAAGAATTCCTTCTTAAATAGAGTCTGTGTTTTGTAGCTCTTTCCATTCTAATCCATTGTGATTATTCTGGAGCTGTGTTGATGTGGTGGTAAGGTTTGGAGGAGGTCAGCATATCTCAGTCTTTTAGTGGGCTCAAGTCCCTGAGCTGGACTTCAGAAGTGTTTCTTAGTGTTTTTTTTTTTTCCTTCCATTAGGTAATACAGGAAGCCTAGAGAGGGATGTAGGGGGCTAACTGCCCTTCTCCATGGTCAAATAAGATGTTGGTAAAGTTGTTTCCCTTGAGGAGTAAACCTTGGCTATGGAGAATGCTCTAGGATTATTTCAAAATGGTACTTTCCCCCAATTGACCAAGATATGAGAGATGTTTTCTAAGATCATCACCATGAAAATCTGGTGGGCTTCCTGAAGATAAAATCCAAGAAAGTGTGAGGGGCCTCCTTCAGACTGGGCCTCCCCAAATTTTTACTCTCAAGCTAGTCCATAGTGAGCCTCCAACAATTCATCCTACCAGTTTATGGCTTCAGTGGCACCTGCTCCAGGTAAGTTTATCTAGGCTATGATCTAACATTCCACTCATGAGATTTCTCCATGCTGTTGTGTGTAGATTTAGATTATTTATTCTTTCTGCTGTATAATTTTCAATTGTGTGAATATTAACACAACTTATTTATCCTACTCATTGTTGATGAACATTTCCAGTTTTTGTGTCTCACGACTAGTGATACCATGAATATTCTTGAACATGATTTCTGGTGAACATACACCCACATTTCTGTTCATTTCTGTTGGATATACACCTGAGAGTAAAAATTCTGGGTTATAGGGGATGCATATACTGGGCTTTATTAGACACTTCCAAGTTGTTTTCCTGCGTGGATGTTCCTTGAATGATGTATAAGAGTTCCAACTACCCCACTTTCTCATCAGCACTGAGTATTTTCCAACTTAGTCATTTTAGTTATTCTGGTAGGGGTGGTGTAATATTGCATCGTGGTTTTAATCTGCATACCCCAGATGACTTATAAAGTTGAGCACCTTTTATTTCCGTTTATTGACCATTTTAATATATTCTCTTTTCTGAAGTGTCCAAACCTTCTTCCCACTTTTCTACCGGGCTATTGCTCTTTTTCTCATTGACTTTAAGAGCTCTTTATCTATTCCAAATGTGTATTCTTTTGGGAGGGAATATAGATATGTCAATATATTTTTTAATTTGTATTTTCACTGGCAGACTGTCATTTAAAACTGTGACTTTCAAAAGAATGTGGTTTGGCCGAAACACAGTACAGGCCAGTAGCCTGTATATTCACTGTTCCACCAAAGAGAAGGCACATACTGTATGTCTTGGTTGAATTATGGTTAAGAATTCCTCTGACTCTCCAAACTAGGCCCTTGTTATTAATATTAACTATTAGGTTCATGCAAATATAATTGCAGTTTTTGCAATTACTTTTTTTCCCCATAAGTTATTGAGGTATAGGTGGTATTTGGTTACATGAGTAAGTTCTTTAGGGATGATTTGTGAGATTTTGGTGCACCCATCACCTGATCAGTATACACTGCAGCATATTTGTAGTCTTTTATATCTCGCCCACCTCCCACCCTTCCCCCAAGTCCCCAAAGTCCATTGTATCATTCTTATGCCTTTGCGTCCTCGTAGCTTAGCTCCCACATATCTGTGAGAACATATGATGTTTGGTTTTCCATTCCTGAGTTACCTTACTTAGAATAATAGTCTCCAATCTCATTCAGGTCACTGCAAATGCTGTTAATTCATTCCTTTTTATGGCTGCCTAGTATTCCATCATATATACATACCACAGTTTCTTTATCCACTCGTTGACTAATGGGCATTTGGGTTGGTACCACGATTTTGCTATTTTGAATTGTGCCACTATAAACATGTGTGTGCAAGAATCTTTTTTGAATAATGACTTCTTTTCCTCTGGGTAGATACCCAGTAGTGGGATTGATGGAGCAAATGGTAGTTCTACTTTTAATTCTTTAAGGAATCTCCACACTGTCTTCCACAGTGGCTGTACTAATTTACATTCCCACCAGCAGTGTAGAAGTGTTCCCTGTTCACCGCATCCATGCTAACATGTACCGTTTTTTGATTTTTTAAAATTATGGCCATTCTTGCAGGAGTGAGGTGGTATCACATTGTAGTTTTGATTTGCATTTCCCTGATCATTCGTGATATTGAGCATTTTTTCTTATGTTTGTAGGCCATTCGTATATCTTGTTTTGAGAACTGCCTATTCATATCCTTAGCCACTTTTTGATGGGATTTTTTTTTCTTACTGATTTGTTTGAGTTCATTGTATATTCTAGATATTAGTACTTTGTCAGATGTATAGATTAGGAAGATTTTCTCCCACTCTGTCGGTTGTCTCTTTACTCTGCTGACTGTTCCTTTTGGCATGCCAAAGCTCTTTAGTTTAACTAGGTCTCAGCTATTTATCTTGGTTTTTATTGCATTTGTTTTCAGGTTCTTGGTCATGAAATCCTTGCCTAAGCCAACATTCAGCCCTATACAAAAAATCAGCTCAAGATGGATTAAGGACTTAAACCTAAGACCTGAAACTATAAAAATTCTAGGAGATAATATTGCAATTATTTTTAAATGGCAAAAACTGCAATTACTTTTGCACCAACCTAACATAATTTTGTTAAGCACGAGCATGGAGTGGCAGCTCATCTGCCCTCCTCTGCTAGAACAGAGGAATTAGAGGGGAAGAGATATTTAATTTGAAAAGGACTGTATGGTTGAATTTTCTGCATTTTCAGTCTTCTTTATTTTCTTTTATCTATTTACCTTTTAAAGTAGGTTGCATTAGAATGCACTGTATTGCCATGCATTGCTCCTGTGTCCACCAGAATCTCATGATCCTCAGGTTGGTTTTAATGATCTTTCAAAAGCCCACACAAAGAAACCAATGCATCACTGATTTCAATCATGGAAAGCAGCCAGGGGAGCTTCTATGTTCTCAGATTCTTCAAAGAATGCCTAATCTTCTGAGAAACTCTCAAATTCTTCCTTTCCCCTATGTTATTATTAGAAAGCTGAAAATGAAACATAGGAAGTGTAATCAGTGGGGAAAAAATTATATTTTCCATTCTTCTGAAACCCACCCCCATTCCCAGGTAAAACATGTACACATGGATCTGAGTCTTCCTGTCTCTACACAGTCTTGAAGTTAATTCGCCCTTAATGTTTATGCTGGTAGGGGATTCCATTTTCAATTTTGTAAAGGTAGCTAGGAGGCTGGGAGAAAAAAGAAACTAATAAATCAGTTGAAATGGCAAATCTAAAATAAACATGCATTAACAGCTAAGACCGTCATAGTTCTGGTGGCCACTGCGGCACATGGTGGCCCTAGGACATCTTGCCAGGGAGGGGGTGGCGTCCCCAGGCCTGGGTACTCCCCGTGAGTCCCGCAGACACCAGCTTCCTGGCCCAGTTTCCAGCACCCGGAATCCTCCCACTGCCTGCCTCTGCCCAGGGCAACCCATGTGCAGTAATGCCAACTCCAGACGTTAGACGATGAAGGCAGCGCAGCATCAAAAATACAAAAGAATAAGAAGAAAACCCGGAACACGGCCTCTGTGGCAAATGGAGGCTAGAATGCCTCAGAGAAACCTGCCCCAGAGGAAGTTCCCCTAAGGGCTGAGGCCCAGGTGCAGCAGTTGGCCCAGGAATTGGCTTGATGTGTGGAGCAACTGGAACTGGGCCACAAGAGGCAAAAACCCACCCTGACACAGGAAGAGCAGGTTATTGGAGCAATCCAAACCCTGCGCAGCAAAAGAACGTCCCTGCCCCGGAAGAGGCAGCTGATGCCTTCCTTGTTTGGAGACTACAGGGCTCAGATAGAAGCCGAATGGTGTGAGGGCCTGCGGGCTCACAGAGCTGCTGCTTATTCAGCCCAGCTGTAGCCTGTAGATGGAGCCACCAGAAACAAGAGCCAAAGGGTCTGCAGGCCTCGCCCTTTATGGAGAGCCAAAGCCACTCTGGACACTCATGATGAAGAGTTTAGGTTCAGTTTCTTTTAGCTTCTCCCCCAACCTGGAACAATCCCTCTCCCTTGGGGTGGTGTAGGGGTTTGTTTTGAGTGCAGAGCCTTTCCAGGACTTCTGTTGGCAGAGAACCCTGGGGTTGGTCTGTCCCTGTCTGGTCCAAGGATTTGGAGCTGTTGTGAAGGTGTGAGACCATCAGATAGGCACAAGACCCCATTTGTTTTCTGATGAAGTGTTCTCTCTTTCAGAAGAGAGAGAGAGAGATACATTTAGAAAATATACAATAAATTGGAGTGTTCAAGGTATTGTAGAAAGAATATTGTACTCAGCCTTTAGGATTATATTAAGTGGCTATTGGTAACAAAGAGTAGTGGAGAAGCTATATACTCGTACACTGGTTTTCACTTTTGAAAGGAATCCCTGTCAAACAGTTTAGTGCTTAATGCTGTTATGTCACATTGCCCTAATCTCTATTTTTGATAAAATTGGATAACGAGTGAAAGAGTGTGCTGACCACCTGTGTTAGAGGAAGTACAGAAGATTCAGGAGTCTGGTATCCCCGGGTCCAGTCCCTCACCGGGGTCCTTTGTCCATGTTGCCTTCATTCCTGAGCAACCTCCTCAGGGAATCAGCATGGCACCCACCAGGCCAGGCTCTGTTCTTAGGTGGCAGGAGCTTCTTGCCCTAACAATTCTGGCCTGAGACCTGGATTGAGCCTCGGCAGACTTCTTGTCTAAATGTTGGCCATGTCAGTCTCAGGCCCTCTGTTGCATGGAATTGGGAATCTTCAGGTGACCTAAGCCTCATTGTAGCTTGATGTTTGCCGGGGTCTTCCAAACTCAGTTCCCAGACTAGATTGATACCTGGAGCCCAGCTGCCTACTCAGCATTTCCACTTGGGTGTTTCATAGGCATTTCAAACTTGACATGTTTAAAATACTTGATTAGGCTCCAGTTTCCCTTTGGCTTCTGCTTTTCAGTGAATGGCACTACTGCCTGTCTAGTTGACTCAGCAGCAAGCCTGTGTCATCCTCGATTGCTGTCTCTCCAGCACTGTATACTTTTTTTTTTTTTTTTTTTTTTTTTTTTTTTTTTTTTTTTTTAGAAGGAGCTTTGCTTTTGTCTCTACCAGGCTGGAGTGCAATGGTGTGATCTCGGCTCACTGCAACCTCTGCCTCTAGGGATCAAGCGATTCTCCTGCCTCAGCCTCCCCAGTAGCTGGGATTACAGGTGTGTGCCACCATGCCTGGCTAATTTTGTATTTTTAATAGAGATGGGGTTTCTCCATGTTGGTCAGGTTGGTCTCAAACTTCTGATCTCATGTTATCCACCCACCTGGGCCTCCCAAAGTGCTGGGATTACATATATACTTTTAATACTTCGACTGGCATATCAGCTCTGTCTTCAATATAAATCTCGAATATTTCAAAAAAAAAAAAATAGTTAAGACCACATTCATCTAAGGATTGCTGAGAATTATTGGCTGGCCACGGTGGCTCACACTTGTAATCCTAGCACTCTGTGAGGCAAAGGCGAGTGGATCACCTGAGTTCAGGAGCACAAGACCTGCCTGTCCAACATGGTGAAACCCCGTCTTTACTAAAAATACAAAAATTAGCCATGTGTGGTGGTGCACACCTGTAATTCCAGCTACTCAGGAGGCTGAGGCACGAGAATCACTTGAACTCAGGAGACAGAGGTTGTAGTTATCCAAGATCATGCCACTGCACTCCAGCCTGGGCAATAGAGTGAGACTCTGTCTCAAAAAAGAAAAAAAGAAGTATTAATATATTTGGTTGTTTATGAATCAGATACACAGAAAGGTTAAGAGATCATATAATGCACACAACATATTTGATTAACCATTTTGCCGATTTGCAAATAAATCTTGCACCCATAACAAAAGGTATTCATTGATACATACAAATAGTTAAGTTTGAATTTGCCGTCCATGAAAGAAAGAAAATAAATCAGAGAAGTGACTTTAAACATATTTAGCATAGGAACCCAGTTCAATTCTCCTTCTCAACATGTTGCCATTAAGTCTTAAAATCAACTAGAGTGAATTTTTGCAAATGATCTGACCAGGTATTTTGAAGGAAGTGAGGCTCAAAGGATTTAGAGTTAAATACTAAATATTCACCTTTTTCTTATCCATACTGCCCAATAACCAGATAGTAAACAATTACATAAACCTCTTAAATGTTTTTGAAGGTTGATACATCCTATGGAGATTAACATTACTCATATAGTGACACTGATACTGTCTGTAATCTATCAGGTGTGTCGAAGCACCTTGCTTTACCTTGGTAAGAGGAAAACGAGATAGTCAGGTTGCAAAGCCCATCAACTTTGATATTTGATCTTGTCTAGACCGTTGATGTCCCTTCCTTTTAAGGACAGTAGCCAACTGCTTTGCTTCAATAATTTGATACTAGGGCATTTTTAAAATGCCATGCTCTCCTGCTATCCCTTACTATCCCAAACATCTATCTTTCTACTTTCTTTATGACTTAGTAACTCAGTAGGCTTAGTTATGCTTAGTTTAATCAAAATTTCTCAAGACCAAGAACCAGGAGGGCTCATCAGCTTACTACTGTCTGTGAACTAATTAAAAAAATGGTAACTAAATTTTAAGTCTCTAAAATAGTTGCACAATGTGGATTTGTTGTAATAGCGTTTGAAAGCAATTGTGTTGTCTAAACTTGAATACTAGTTTTTCAAAACCTGACATAATTAAAGTTTATAATAAATAGATAGATTCAAGATAGTATGGCCAACACTTTTTCAGAAAAGGGGGAAAAAGGTGGAGCTGCAAAGAGCAATGAATGAATCAGAGGTCTATGATACTGACAAAAATGGTGGTAATATCACCACCTACACATTTGTATAAACTTCATTTTATATCAGTTATACCAATAGACTAACCCTGTGGGGTTACAATCAGCAAATAGTATTATACCCATTTTAGAAAAGGAGGCATTAGATGATTGGAGTGAATTCTTTTTAACAACCTAGCTAGGTCTAGAATCAGAGTCTCTAACTTCTTAGTCTATGTATATAGCAATGAGAACATGTCAAAGCAAAAACAAAACCTCCAGAGAATTCAGATTGACTTTTGGAAACAAAATAATGTTTATTTATTTCCAATGAATTTGTTATAATACCATTTAGAGTTACTATTTGTTTCCTGTTACTCCATGCACTATTCTAGTGAATCCATTTAAAATGTACAACAGTCCTATGAAGTAGAAACTATTATTTCCATGTTTCAGATAATTTGCCAAAAGTTACATCTGTTGATCACTAAAGGAATCATTATCAATATCTTATCAACAAACATATGAACTAAAAAAAATTCCTAAAGAACTTAGTGCCAAGAACTTGATTATTAATTACACACTACAACAAAAAAGAGCAAGGGCTACTTGAAGAAATGGTTGAATCTTGGGCTGGGGCAGGATGTATGATGAAACTGGAGCCTCTTGTAGTGCCAGAAACTAAAGAAATATCTGCAAAAAAGGAAAAAGAAATCCCGCAATGATAGAGGTACATCAAAACAACACGGGGGTCAGACAAAAGACCTTCAATGACTAAAACTGACATAATTTAGCAACAAAATAATATAATATTGGGTTATAACCTAAGGATAAAACAAATGTCCATGGGTTCATACTGCCATAAATAAATGATTGTCAGGTGCAGTGCTGCACGCCTGTAGTCCCACCTGCTCAGAAGGCTGAGACAGGAGGATTACTTGAGCCCAGGAGTTTGAGACCCAACTAGGCAACATAGCAAGGTCTCAAATCTAAAATAATAACAATGGATTGAATAAATAAATTGGAAAAATAGACAAATCTCCTGGGCAGAAAGATTTCAAATATTTAATGTAGTTACTCTGCTCTCAAAGAGATGGAGCTCTCCTTAAGTACAGCCTGTGCATAGTGACCTCCTACAAAAGAGTATAGTATGGAAAGTGGGGAAAAGTAACTTTTACAGTGGAGAAATCTGACAAATACTATCTCAGTCAAGTGGTCAATGTCAACATCATCAGTAATAAGTCATGTTGATGACATGGTATCTTTGATGTGATGTGATAAAAAGGGTTCTTTACATCCATGATCTTTCTTCTGAATATCCATAATCCCAATTCAATCATGAGCAATTCATCAGTCAAAGCTCAGTAGAGGGACATCCTAAAAAACACCTGCCCAGTACCACTCAAAACACTCAAGGCCCTTAAAAGTTTGGCCCTGAAACTGTCCCTACAAAGAGGAACCTTAGGAAGCATGACAGCAATATGAAATGTGGTTTCTGGGATGGATCCTAGAACAGAGAAAGGGCATTAGGTAAAAACTGAGGAAATCTGAATAAAGTATAGAATTTAGTTAATAATAACATATCATCAATACTGGTTCATTAATTGTGACACATGTACCATACTAATGTCAGAAGCTAATTATAGGGAGAAGCAACTTTCCCTATCTTTGCAACTTTTCTGTAAATATAAAGCAATTCAAAAATTTAAAAAAGTTTATTTTTTTAAGAACTGTATGCCAGGTGCAGTGGCTCAAGCCTGTAATCCCAGCACTTTGGGAGGCCGAGACGGGTGGATCACAAGGTCAGGAGATCGAGACCATCCTGGCTAACATGTTGAAACCCCATCTCTACTAAAAAATACAAAAAACTAGCTGGGCGAGGTTGTGGGCGCCTGTAGTCCCAGCTACTCGGGAGGCAGGAGAATGGTGTAAACCCGGGAGGCGGAGCTTGCAGTGAGCTGAGATCCAGCCACTGCACTCCACCCTGGGCAACAGAGCGAAACTCTGTCTCAAAAAAAAAAAAAAAAGAACTGTATAACTTTGGAACAAAGTTTAAAACAATTTTTTTTTAGTTTAGAAAAGTAAATCTGAAAGAAGTAAATTCATTTAATCAACACATCAGCTCATTAGTTTGTTTGTTCATTCATTGATACCTTTTATTATTCAACAAATACTCTTGTGTCTACTTCATTGCAGCATAGCACTATATCATAAAGGCTTCACAGCTCTATAATTGGTGTTTTCTCTATCTAATGCCTTGTATACCCTTGAGAAGATGTTGTTTACTATGCTGGGGAGTTCGAAATTCCAGCACAGTGCAGCAGACCATTTGGTGAAATCCTGAAAAGAAAGGAGGGCAATATTGAAGGGCAGGTGCTACTCAAAAGATTACTATGGATGGACGATTTCTCGTAACTGGATTTTGATGATAGATTACATTGCACAGATTGGTCTATCGAAAATGTATTTGATTATTTTTTGACTACGTAGTCTTCAAATGCACTGCAGTGTTAATCAGAGCTTGTAATAACTTCCTGTTATTGGTTGACCTGTGACATTAACCTGTTCTGATAGTGGCAATGAAAGTCAGTCTTTGAGTACTATGTTCAATTTACTAAAAATATTTAGAATACTAAAGTATTTCCAAAGACAAATCTTTTGTGTGACAGATATAAAATAACACCCGTAAGCTGAAGGGTCTTTCTTAGAAAAGCGTTCTGTAGCAGCTTTAACAAAAGTATTGGGTGTCACTTTAGGAAGCTCACTTTTTTTGGCCTGCAAATAATTTAATATTTAAATCAAATTTAAATATTTAATTTTGAATATAAGCTGATCTAATATTCAAAGTCCCATACTTTAGAAGAAATGATTGAATTATTCTCATGGTCATTTTGCCTTCTATAGGAGTACACTCTGATCATCAAACTCATTTTCCACTGCAAAATATATTGAACACAAAAACTGAAGTTCTTGAAGCATTTAGATACCCATTCTTTTTAGTGACCACTGCAATGTGGATGAAGGTTGACTAGAAATATACCTTCAACTTAATGATCTAATGGTTGTCCCCCAAGCCCACAGAAATAGCACATGGCATAAATCTGTGTTTTCTGAAAATATCACATTGTATTCTTGAGGTCATCAGCATGGAAATGATCTCCAGTGTAAAATCTATATGAGATATATGGTACTCTCTACAAGGCATATTGGATTATTGCACTCTGTAGCTTTGAAAACCATCTTTCTTGGATGACAACAGAAAGCTTCAATATACTTGCATGAATTATAAATGACACCCAGTACTCTTGTTGAAGCAGCTGCAGAATGCTTTTCTAAGACCCTTCAGCTTGTGGATGTTATTTTACATCTGTCACACCAAAGATTTGACTTTGGAAATACTTTAGTATTCTAGATATTTTTAGTAAATTGAACATAGTACTCAAAGACTGGTTTTCTTTTTTTTTTTTTTTTTTTTTTTTTAATAATTCTCAGAATGGAACAGACATGTATTTAACCTGAAAATGAAGTCATGGCTTTTAAACAATTAGCCCCAAACAGGAATTGATTAAAAAAAAAAAAAAAAAAAAAAAAAAAAGCCTGTCTGTGAAGGGGAGAGAGACAAAACTAACATTGATTTTGTAGTATAGCTTCTTAATAGTTCAGACTTTTAGGTGCCTTTGAACATCTTTACTATCAGTAGTGAAATGGAGTAACATAAGATCAGAAGCCCCAAATCAACACTCTCCTTTCAAAGACACAATTGCTGGCTTAATTCACATTCTCTTACGTATCTTCTTTTGATATTCTCTCTAAACACTCCACATATTTTCAGGCTGGGCACTTATACCATGGGCTCTTACCATGTCAGCAATTTTCTTTAGTGACAGCCTAAATAAATAAATAGTTGAATTTTAAGGACATACCTGTCATTGAAAAACCAATAGAATGAAATCAGACTCCTTTGGTATTCAAAGTGAAGATCATTCAACAACCAAAAAAGTTATTTTAAACTGTTCATACATTTACACTTTTGCTCTACCAAAAAGTACCTTTCTAATGCCTTTAAATGATTTTTTAATGTGTTGTAAGTTGGTAGGCTCCCTGGAATCTACAAAGGAAAGCAAATAATGTATATGCTATTGAATTATGTAGATTTATAATTTTTTCCTAACAAGATAACAGAAAGTACACTAGGTTCACAGTCATACCATGTTTTGAAAGAAAATTATAGAGTGAAACTAGAGCTTGGAAAGATGCAGAGGCAAGATCACTGGGCAATGTGTCCAGAGGACCAGAAAGATTTGGGTCTCTTCTATGGGGTTAGTTAGTTGTGTGACTGAGGGTGAGTTACTGAGCTTATTGAACTCCAAAGTAGTCATTTGTTATAACTTTTTCATAGACTCGTGAATGATTGGAATTTAGAATAATGGGCCAGTCACGGTGGCTCATGTCTATCCCAGTATTTTGAGAGACTAAGACAGGAGTATTACTTGAACTCAGGAGTTTGAAGCCAGCCTGGGTAACATAGTGAGACTCCACTTCCACAAAAAGTAAAAAATATTAGCCGGGTGTGGTAGCACCTGCCTGTTGTCCCAGCTATTCAGGAGGCTGAGGCAAGAGAATCAGTTGAGCCCAAGAGTTCAATGCTGTAGTGAGCTATGATTGCGTTACTGCACTCCAGGCTGGGTGATGGAGCAAGAACCTGTTTCAAAACATGTTTTTAAAAGAAATTTAGAACAATGGAGTTAAAAGAGACTTGACTATCATTCCAGGGTCACTAGTCCTTACTAAAAAATGAGAACTTTGTAAATTAATATCAGGAAAACACAAAAATGATTCTAAAAAGAATAAAAAGTGAGTCCTCTAAAAATTTAATGTATGAGCTTCCCATTTCAGTTCTGATATGTAAAGTGGTAGTCACATTCCAGTCATTTCCATCCTTAAAACAACAATAAAAAGCTGACCAAATTGAAAGTCAATGGCTTTTCTTGGACCCATCAGAAAATTGAGGTCCCAAAGTAAAATACCATCTTCACACCTGGAGAATGTCTTTACTACAGAAAACCACTAAATCACAAAGATAAATCACAAGACATAAATAAAGGAACAAAAGATATATAAAACAATTAGTTAACAATGAACAAAATGACAAGAGTAAGTTCTCATCCATCAATAAAAACCTTGATTGTAAAATTTGAATTCCCAGTTAAAAGATAAAGACTGACTGAATGGATGTTTTAAAAAACTTAACCATATGTTGCCTATGAGAAGGTACTTCACCCATAAACACATACATAGAGTTAGAGTGAAGGAATACAAAAGTGTATTCCACACAAATGGAAATCAAAAGCATGCAGAAATAGCTATACTTATATCAGACAAAACAGACTTTAAGTGAAAAAAAAACCATAAAAAGAAATAAACTCATTATATAATGATAAAAGGACAAATTCAGCAAGAAGATAAAACAATTATATATGTACCCAACAAAGAAGCACCCAGGTATGCAACAAGTTAGCTCTAATAATATAGTAAGAGCTGGGAACTTCAAAACCTCACTTTCAGTATTGCATAAATCACCTAGACAGAAACTCAACAAGGAACACTGGACTTAAACTGCACTATAGACAAAATGGACCTAATAGACATTTACAGAACTGTAAATGGAAATTAAGCAACATGTTTCTGAATGATTATTCAGTCAATGAAGAAATTAAGAAAGAAATAAAAAAAATTATTGAAACAAATGAAAATAGAAACATACCAAAACTTATGAGATACAACAAAAGCAGTACCAAGAGGGAAATTTTTAGCAATAAATGACTACATCAAAAATGTACAAGGATTTCAAATAAACAACCTAATTATGCACTTCAAGGAACTACAGAAGCAAGTACAAACCAAACCCAAAACTGATAGAAGGAAAAATTAATAAAGATTATAGCACAACTAAAAGAAATTGAGACAAAAAAAAATACAAAAGGCCAACAAAGAAAAAGTGGGTTTTTTTGAAAAGATAAACAAAATCAACATACCATTAGCTAACTTAAGAAAAGGAAGAGACCCAAATAAATAAAATCAAAAAAAAAAAAAAAAGAGAGAGAGAGAGACATTACAACTGATACCACAGAAATACAAAGGACTATTAGAAACTACTATGAGCAACTATACACCAACAAATTGGAAAATCTACAAGAAATGGATAAATTCCCGGACATACATAACCTACCAAGACTGAATCAGGAAGACACAGAAAAACTGAAGAGACCAATAATAATTAATGCGATTGATTGTTAATAAAAAGTCTCCCAAAAAGGAAAACCTAGTCTGAATAGCTTTGCTGCTAAATTCCAGACTTCTAAAGAAGTCACACTAAATCTCAAACCATTTCAAAAACTGAAGAGAAGGAAATTCTTCCTAACACATTCTATGAGATCAGCATTACCCTGATACCAAAACCAGACAAAGACACAACAAAAAAAGAAAACTGCAGACCAATATCCCTGAAGAAGAAAGCTGTAAAAATTCTCAACAAAATACTGGCAAACTGAATCAAACAATGCATTGAAAAAACAAAATACATCATGCTAAACTGGGATTTATCCCAGGGATGCAAGGTTGCTTCAACATTTGCAAATCAATGAATGTAATACATCACATCGACAGAATAAAACCCCAAAATCATACGATCATCTTAATAAACACAGAAAAAAATTTTATAAAATGATTTAAAAAAAAAAACTTTAAACAAACTAAATATAGAAGGAACATACCTCAAAACAAAAACAGCCATATATATGACAAACCCACAACTAACATTGTACTGAATGGGGTAAAGCTGAAAGCTTTTGCTCTAAAAGGTAGAGAAAGATAAAGATGCCCTCTTTCACCACTTCTACTCAACACAGTATTGGAAGTCCTAGCTAGAGTAATTAGCAAGAGAAGAATTAAAGGGCATTCAAATTAGAAAATAGAAAGTCAAATTGTCCCTCTTTACAGAGTACATGATCTTGTGTATGGAAAAACCTAAAGATAAATACTCTTATCACTGACAAATAAATCTAGTAAAGTTGCAGAATACAACATCAACATATACAAAATCAGTAGTGTTTCTATACATCAATAATAAACTAGTTTAAAAAGAAATCAAACTGCAATTCCATAGCTACAAAAAATATGTAAAATACCAAGAAATAAATTTAACCAAGAAGGTGAAAGCTCTCTATAGTGAAAACAACAAAATGCTGATAAAAGAAATTGAAGAGACAACACAACAACAACAACAAATAGAAAGACATATCAGGCTAATAGAACGAAAAAATTAACATTGTTAAAATGATTATACACCCAAAGCAATCTACAGATTCAATGCAATTCATATCAAAATATCAATGGCATTCTTTATAGGAACTTTTAAAAACTGTTTCAAAATTTGTATGAAACCACAAAAGACCTTAAGTAGCCAAGGCTATGCTGAGCAAAAAGAACAAAGCTGAAAGTACCACACCACCTGACTTCAAAACATACTACAAACCTACAGCAAACAAAACAGCATACTATTGGTATAAAAACAGACACATAGACCAGTGGAACACAACAGAGAATCTAGAATTAAGTCCATGTGTTTACAGCCAACTAATTTTTGACAAAGGCACCAAGAATACATATTAAGGAAAGCACAACCTCTTCAAAAAGAGATTGTAGAAAAATTGGATATCCATATGTAGAAGAATATGGATTCCCCTGTCTGTCACCATATACAAAAATAAACTCAAAATGAACTGAAGACTTAAATATAAGACCTGAAACTATAAAACAACTAAAAGAAAACATAGGGGAAACACTTCAGGACATTGGTCTATGCAAAAATTTTATGGCTAAGACTTCAAAAGCACGAGCAACAGAAACAAAAAAAGACAAATGGCACTATATCAAACTAAAAAGCTTCTGTACACCAAAGGAAACAATCAACATGATAGAGAGACAATGTGTTGAATGAGAAAAAATATTTGCAAACTATTAATCTGATAAGGAACTAATATCCAGAATATACAAGTAACCAAACAATTCACACAAAAAAAGATCTGATTTAAAAGTGGGCAAAGGATCTGAAAGAACACTTCTCAAAAGAAGATATACAAATGGCCAAGAAGTATATGAAAAAAAATGCCCAATATCACCAATTATCAGGAGAGTATAAATCAAAACTACAATGGGATATTATCTCCCTCCCATCAGAACGGCTATTATCAAAAAAACAAAAAAATAGCAAATGCGGAAGAGGATGCACAGAAAAGGCAATTCTTATACAAAGATATATGTGAACCCCCATGTTTATTGCAACACTATTCACAATAGCCAAGATATGAGATCAACCTAAATATTCATCACCAAATGAATAGATAAAGAAAAAGTGGTATATATACACAATAGCATCTATCCAACCATTAAAAAGAATAAAATCCTGTCATTTGTGGCAACATGAAAAAGCCTGGAAGGTATTATGTTAAGTGAAATAAGTCATCACAGAAAAATAAATACTATGTGTTCTCATACATATGTGGGAGTTAAAGAACTGAACAGAGAGGAAAATTGTGGTTATAGAGGCTGGGGTGAGTATGAGGCAGGGCAGGATAGGGAGAGTTTGGCTCAAGATACAAAATTACAGCTAAATAGGAGGAATAAGTTCTCATGTTCCATGGCACTGTAGGGCAAATACAGTTAACAATAATTTATCATATATTTTCACAAAGCTAGAAGAGAGGATTTTGAATGTTCACAATACAAGAAAAAATGATAAACATTTGAGGTGATGGATATGCTAATTACTCTGATTTGATCATTACACATTGTATACATGTATTAAAATACTACTCTGTATCCCATAAATATGTACAATTATTATGTGTCAACTAAAAATAAAAGGGAGAAAAAAGAAATCAGATGCAAAAGGGCGCATACTGTATGATTACGTTGGTAAAAAGCACAAAAAGTAAAACAACTAATATAAGCTGTCAAAGCTAGTTGTTATATTCGGAGAAAAGCTGAAAAGAGGCAAGAGATAGGCAGTTGGAAGAGTGGCAAACTTTGGTCTCTTAACCTCGGTCCTGGCTACATGGCTGTGTCCAACTTGTTAAAATCCTCAACCTACACACTCATGATTTATGAATATATATATTACTATAATGAAAAGTTTAAACAATTGGCTCCTATCACTGAAATGTACAGGGTTAGTGTTCAGGAACAACTCTATCATGATACCCAAATGATGCCTTCAGAATCTATCTCTCTAGCTCTCTGCTTATCTGCCCTGCTTCCTTCTTTGTTGGTTATTCTCTTGGACAGGCTCTTCCCATGTGGTATCAAAATGTCCACGAGCAACCTCAGCTGTCTGGTTAGAAATATAGCAAAAGGAGCGTTCCTCCACTCTTCCTCAAGATCAAGGAACTGCATCTCATTGGATCAAACTGAGGCACATGTTCCTTCCTCTACAAAGTAGTATTGGCAGGGAGTTAAAATGTACTGACAGGTGAGGTCTAGATCATGTGCCCATCCCGAAGCCATTATATCATTATTGTCATCATCATCATCTGTCACAGTTCTGGGGGTTGACGGCACCAGCTAAGCTGTTCTCACTGGGGGTCTCACAGTGTAGCTGCATCCAGATGGTGGCTAAGCTGGACTCATCTTGAAGGCTTCCTCCTCACATACCTGCAAGGGAAGATGGCTTGGACGCTGGGGTTTCATGGGCATCTCTTTCCATCTCTGTGTATTCTTTCCTCATAACCTCTCTAGCATGGTGGCTTCAGGGTGAAATAAATTTTCATCAGAAAATAGCCAAGGTTGTATATTATCTATGGCTGCTACATGCTACAACAGCAGAGCTATGTAGTTGTGACAGAGGCCATGTGGGTGTGGCCTGTGAAGCTGAAAATATTTACAACGTGGGCCTTTGCAGAAAAAAATGCACTGACCTCTGACCTAGGCTCAAATGTCACAGTGGTATTTCTGCTGCATTCTATTTATTAGAAGTAAATCACAAAGGCCAGTTCATATCCAAGGGGATAATTTGTGGGTATATTCTAAACCAGGGGTCCCTAACCCCCAGGCCATGGACCAGTACCAATCTGTGGCCTGTTAGGAACTGGGCCACACAGCAGGAGGCAAGTGAGCATTACCGCCTGAGCTCTACCTCCTGTCAGATCAGCAGGACATTAGATTTTCATAGAACCATGAACCCTATTGTGAACTGCACATTCAAGGGATCTAGGTTGCACATGTCTTATGATAATGTAATACTTGATGATCTAAGGTGGAACAGTTTCATCCCAAAACCATCCCCCACCCCCAGCCCATCTATGGAAATACTGCTTTCCATGGAACCGGTCCCTGGTGCCCAAAAGGCTGGGGAGTACTGTTATAAACCACCACAGAGGTGGAGTCACCTAATATATGTGCACCGTGAGGAAAAGGAAAGTGCTGTTGGCTACAGAAGGTGCAAAGATGTTGAAAAGACCAAAACAGGAAAACCACTCTAGGTGAGATAGTGTGTTTTTAGTTCTCTGAGCAGGTTAACTGAGTTCAGTTACGGAGGTGCATTTCTTCTCCAAGCAAGCTAGCACCATTTTCCATACCAGGAAGGTAATAGCAGAAATTGCTCCCCTCCAGAATTATCCCTATTGCTCAGGGGCACTTATGTTAAAAGTCATTATGACAACTTTTACAATGCTCTAATTGAGCTGCTTGGGCACAGAAGAATTGCTTCTTGCTAAAGGAAAATAGCTGGGAGAATTACAAAAATGGCATATCAGAAAAAATGCAGCATACTCTCAGGCTTTTGAAATGTCAGACTTCTGGGCACCAATTTATCTGACTTACATTACAGGGCTACAAACAGTCAGCAACTCTTATTTGGTCATTTTTCACAATAAAAATACATTTCTAAGTGCTATTTTAGGTCAATAATGATTGTGCAGATCTACTTATTTTTCATTTATATGTGTGTATGTTGGGAGGAGGGGGTGGTTCCCTAAGTAATACCTTGCCCTTGGCAATGTTTGGCAACAAAGGAGAATGTATTATATTAATCAAATTGGACCACTTGCTTAGTGGAAGATTGTAATCTGGATTTTAACAAAATGCAAAGCATTCAAAATCTACATGGAAAATTAAGCAGTCACTGAGTTGTTCCTACAGGAATATGTCACTGACATCATCTCTTCAGCTCCAGCATAATGGAGGAAGCTGAAGGCCATTATTATAATCAGGAAGAGATTCATTGTGATTGTATGATTCCCAGAGAGGCAGCTGAAATGTGGGTTGGAAATGCGGAGGAGAGGGGTGGGAGCGGGAAGCAACCAATCCAGGAGAATAGCAGGCTCCTTTTGACTGGCCGTACTTCTCACGTTAGTAGATGCATAGCATCTTAACAGCCAAATACTGGCCAGCAAGGACACTATGAAACACAGGCTAGATGTTGATGAAAATGATTTTTTCACTTATATTTCAAGTGTTCGAGTGGAGAGGAGATTATTTTTAAGGGGCAGGGAGGCGGCCTTTACTCTGCAAGCTCATCACCTAATGAGAGAGTTGGGCACATGCACAACTTATTATAATGTAAGGCGTAATGTAAAGAGGACCCATCACAGAGTAGGAATTTAACAAATACAGATGGGTGAGAGCTAACATTTATTTAGGGTTTGTACATAACAGACAATATGGTAAATGATTTACATATGTTCAACCCTCACAGTCGATTTATTAATTGTATAATATTAGTTACTTATTTTAGATGCAAGGAAATTAAGGCTTCATAAAGCCAAATAACTTGATAAAAGTTACTCAGTTTTGTTTTGGAATCTGACTTTTGAACTAAGAAAATCTGGTTCCAGAGCTTGCCTTCTTAATTACTATGTATTACAGCCAATGAATGGGTGGGTGGATGGATGAAAGGATCAAAGGATGGGTGAATAGATGGATGGAAAGAGAGATGATATAACCAAAATGTTGTGAAAATGTAGGGGAAGGAGTAAGTAAATCTGACTAGCTATCGGATAAGGTTAAATAGAAAAGGTTACATTTGACCTAAGTCTTGGATAGGACACATGTGTCCAAGCAGAGGAGCTGGAGATGGACTTCTCAACCTGGCAGTAGAGTCTGAGCAAAGACACCTGACACCCAAGTCTCCATTAATCTAAAGGGTGACAGGTAGTCCTGCAGGACTGGACACAGGGCAACCAGGGCAGTATCCCAGAGAAGAGGCTCTGAGTGATATAACACGGTGAAGGAATGTCTTGTTGACAAAGATAGGCTTCCTTCTGTAGGCAGTAGAAAGCCTTCGAAGATTTTTTTAAATGGTGGACAACATTTATTGAAGACTTAATTTATGCTAGCTACAAAGTGTTAAAATCCTCACAAGAACTTTATTGAGCCAGGTGATGTGAATCACTTGCACAAAGTCATATAATCCAGAACTGTTTGAATCATAATTTGAACCCAGGTAGCCCTCCAGAGTGACAGAGCTAAACAGAGCAAGAGAACAGCATGATTTATCTGTGTTTAAAGAACTAGTCATAGCAGCAGTGTGCATAAGGATAAAACGAAAGGTAAAGAAACTGATTAGAAGGCTATTTATGTTCAGACAAAAGAGGTTGAGGAAATGAGCTAAGGCAGCATTCTCAACATTGATGCTACTGACATTTTGGGCTGCATAATTCTTTGCTGCAGGGGCTGTCCTGTACATTGTAGGGTACTTAGCAATATCCTTGGTCCCTATCCAGTAGATACTAGTAACATCTGCCTTCAAGTTGTGACAAACAAAAATGTCTCCAGGCATCACCAAATGTCCCCAGGAGGGCAAACTGGTCCTGGTTGAGAACCAGTGAGTTAAGGTACTGATGGGAGATTGAAGAACAGGAGATATTTTACCAATAGGATAAATAGGACCAAATGATCAAAGGGTGAAAGGGCCAAAGACTTGTCCAGATGTATACCATAGCCATGGAAGGCAGTAATATGCCCAGAGGTTCATAAGTCTAGTTTCAGCAAACCTGGACCTGAGGGTCTAGATTCAGCAAACCTGGGTTGAAAATTCAGCTCTCAAACCTGCCATTATGTGAATTTGAGCAAATTTGTCACACTCTCTAGTTCATAAAAGGAAGATCCTAATGGCATCTACTTCAAAAGTTGTAGAGATTAAACCTGGACTTTATGAGTAAGTGCTTAGAAGAGTTTCTATGACTTAGTGAGTGTTCAATAAATGTCACTACTGGCCAGTAAAGGAAATACAGGGGAGCTTTCTTCAACTCTAGTTTTTGAAGCTCGTGGTTTTAAAGTTTATTCGTAAGTGGGCATGGTAAACTTTATAAAAAATTTTTCATTTGATAGGATATTTTTCAACTCATTAAAGTAAAACTGACAAAAAGAGTATATAGCTGAATATTTGGTCTGACACTAATGTAGTTTGGCTCTGGGTCCCCACCCAAATCTCATTTTGAATTGTAATCCCCACATGTGGAGGAAAGGACCTAATGGGAAGTAGTTGGATCATGGAGGCAGTTTCCTCCAAGCTTTTCTCATGATACTGAGTGAGTTCCCATGAGATCTGATGGTTTAAAAGTGTTTGGCAGTTCCCCCCTCACTCTCTCTCTCTTCTGCTACCATGGAAGATATGCCTTGCTTCCCCTCTGCCTTCCACCGTGATTGTAAGTTTCCTGAGGCCTCCCCAGGCATGTGGAACTGTGAATCAATTAAACCTCCTTTCTTTATAAATTGCTCAGTCTCAGTTAGTTCGTTATAGCAATGTGAAAATGAACTAATACAGATACCAATTGTGAGTGTCTGGTGTGTGTGTGTGTGTGTGTGTGTGTGTGTGTGTGTGTGTGTGTGTTTCTAAAAATACCTGTGTGTATGTGTGTGTGTGTGTGTGTGTGTATATATATTAGATTATTGGAATCACACAAAAGACTAATAACATTATTTCTGATTGGTAAGATTATGGATAAACTTAGTTTCCTTGTCTATTTTTCTATCCTCTTTTATATTTTTCTAAAATGAGTATTACTTTCATAAATACAGTACAAAAGCAAATGTTCTCAAGTGTCTTTCTTTAAGATATATTAGTTAATATCCCACTATGTGCTAGGAAGTATGCTACAAACTAACAGTACGATAAGGAAACACCCACCCTCCACACACACATATCCACACACACGTATCTACACACAGAGCAACAACAAAAGCAACAAAACCACAATAAACCATGTGTACATAACAGAAAATTAGAGGTTGAAAAATCAGGTTCAAATTTAATACAGATACTCTAAAAGCAAGGAATCTGGCTGGTTTGGGGGTGCCATCCTAATTAATCATGCATATAAGTCTGGCAGAATATTCAAAGAACTTTCTAATTCTACTTTGCAAATGGTTCAGTAGAAAACACCATCATCTTCTCATTTTTAGGATTTTGCTTCTCTCATTCAGTAATTTTTATCCCAAAGGAAAAATCATACAATTTTGTAATGTCCCAATCAACCTTGAGTCTGATTAGTAGGGATAGCTCACCTGAAAACTATAATTTTCCACAGGGAGACTTATTTCTGTAACAAAGGCTCTCCTTAACAATGGAAAACAAGAGGTTTTCCATTTCAAAATAAAAATCTTTGCCTCCATGCACATTTAGGAAAATTTAAATAGTATGTATTTTTATATGCTCCCATAGACTCATGAAAACAGTAAGTTGAGCCTCAGGAAAATTCTCCAACATCCTGACTGTGTTTAAACAAGAAAGAAGTGACCACGTGGGACTTGCTCCAACACTGTGATTCTGACATAAAGGTATCACTCTCAGTTTCAACTGGTGTCTCCGTGTAGAGTGTAATGGCGATGATCAACCATGGATGCTCACTCTACCCTCTGTATCTTCTAAAATTAAGTACACACTGAAACAATGGAAAGTATGCAGCTGATAGAATAGGCATTCTGTGTGTGCCCCTTGTCATTCCTTCTCACTGCTATATTTCTAGAATTAGGTTTCATGTTCTGTCATCTTAAATATTTTAATACTTTACTGATCTCCAACATGTTTAGCCATAGGAGGATAGCAGTAAAATAAAATTTTATAGCCAACAAAGTCCTTTATACCTAAAGTTTATTGCACATTTTATATTTTGTTTAACAACACATTGTTCCTGGAGACTCCGAAATACACACGGATTCCTCAAATTGCAGTATGGTCATGTTTTTATTCCTTACTGAAGGTTGATTTCGTTGTCAAGGTAGAAATAATTACTGATAATTGGCTAGGGTGGCTGAAATTCTACTAGGAAGGCACTTATTTCTTCGAAAGTGTGGAGGCAACCTTAAAGTTCTTCTGTGTTAGGAGAATACCCTCACTTGAATGTTAGCTTGCGAAATATATTCATTCTCCATTCAAAGTAACCATTTTCCAAGAACTTCCCAATTTTCATCAATATAGTCAGGATTTAATTCCATTTCAACCAACAAATCAGGGAAGTCAATTGATGAAATAGGAAGGAGCCCAGTGGATCTTCATATAGATGATGTTGCTTGGCTAGAGTTTGTAAAGATATTTTTTCATAGTACTGACCAAGTTATTGTTTTCTGTAATGATGATTTTTAAGAATAATGAGCACCACCCTTTTATTGCTCTTTTGTTTAGAAAGTTGCCATGGTGGCACCGAATTGATGGAAAATTTTTAACCTGGTATAAGACATTAAAGTAGTTGCCATTTTTCACAGATTGAGATGAAAAAATCATCTTTCTACATTTTTTTGCTATAGGGATAAGAAATAAACAACTACAAAATTCTAGCTTTTTCTGTAAGGTAAGTTGCAGAGAGAACTGGCATCCTAGAAGAGTGTAATGGAATGGAAACACCATCATACTGGATTGAATTTGCAGCACCTGTGCAGTTATCCAGATGGCAAATGATTCAGTTGCTCCACCAATGAAAACTAAATGAATAATAATATAATTAGATTTGATTTCTGAGGTCCTTTCCAGCTCAAATTATCTATAGGTCTAAACAAAATACATTAACCTGATTTCATCCCAACTATACTATTGTCAAAGAGTCACTGGACCCCATTCATACCTTCTACTAAGATTTATTACACAACCAACATTCACCAAGACCTCAATATCCTGCGTTTATCTTCAACATTAACATTTCTTCACAGGATATATTTCAGGATATTCTTGTGAGAAAGGGTTAAAAAGAACACCAACTGCCGCACAGAAATAAATCACTGATCTTCTTGGTCTTACTGAGCTCTTGACCTATTTTCTTGCCTGAATTGTCAGAAAAGAAATTCAAAAGCCTTTAACCCTCCTCATACTTAGAAATAGAATCTAAAAATATACAGTTCACATAGAAGTTTCTCATCACCTCTTATTATCTCCAAGGATGAGATCACTGAGTCTTAGAATGGGAGGGGTGTTAGAGGGGTCACCGTTTCTGGATGCTGACCTCAGATCTACAAAACTCTTGGGCCATTGCTGTCAGATACTGAGTTACTGAGTCTTCTATTAGGCCATGTTAAGAACCGAAAGGTATCAAAAAGAGCGGAATTTAGCTCTTGGAATTTAGCTCTTTTTAATGACTTCTTTCCCCTGATATTCTTGTGGTCAGGAATTTCATTCAATTGTCTACCTTCTTTGGGTTCAATATAAATGTATTTTGCCTCCAGTCTGTCTTCTATTGAGATGGAAATAATGTCTCACATGTCTCTTTGAACATCCCTTCTTACTCTTGAATACGGTTGTTAAGGTGTCCTTCAGCTATCATTACTGTAAGCCCTGTATATTTTGCAATAAACATAATTAAAAACTGTTCTAGGGTCTTCTTAAAGTAATGTGAAATTTTTCCCTTTTTACGCCTGGCATGGGTGATGTTAAAGCAAGTAGCACTGGGATAGAAAGGTAGAAGAGATGTCAAAAGATACCCTCCATCCTTAATGCTCCTTTGATGGAAGTGACAGCCTTATTTGTTTTGTTAACTACTGCATCATTAAAAGTCAATATTCAAGATCATAATAAAAATCTGTATAACTACTCATGTTGTGAGTCTGTGGTTTGGAAGGAGAATCCATTAAAACACAGCCATGTATAATTCACAAGAAATCAGCAATAAAATGTTTGCTCTCAACGTTATCTGCCAAATGGTCTGTATATTACCAGTATAAATCCATATTACTTGGAGCCTGTAGATAAACATCCATAGGCAAAGTTCACATTGAGGTTATCTGCCTCCTGCTCTGAACTGGGGAGTGCGATTTAGAGGAGATAAATTGTAGTTTACTTCTCCAAGTCTCAAGTATGTCGTGCAGAAATGAGTTTAGTTCCTGAGAGGATATCTGTCATATCCAAATAGGAAAGCATGCCATTACAGGGTTGTACCCATTTCAAAAGGAATATAGCTTTTGTCCTCACTGGGAATCAAAAGGAAAATTCTTAACAATTAAAAGTCCTGGATGCACCTTCTGTTCACATAAAAAAGAGAGATTTAATGGCTTATAAAACGCTGATTCACTGGCGGTATTGTGATATTTTAAGTCACTGGTGAATTCACGGCTCATGTATGTGGAACTGTTTATGTGGCTATACTTTGAGTTTTTAAGGCATTAATTTTTATCAGCTTTTTAATATATTGGAAACAAATCTAATAGTAATAGCGTGGGGCACTGAAGCACCCTGAAAGAGAAGTTTAAGACTATGTCTCCCTAGCAAGCCCAAGATGTTTTAGAAGAGAATAAAAGTTGTTGGGCTGATGCTCGCTCATTAGATGAGGTACCTTCATTTCTTCATCCATTCCACAAATACTCATTAGGTGCCTCCTAGGTTTTAGAAACACAAAAATGAACAAGACAAGGACATTTTCTTCAAGAAGCTTGCATCGTCTGGGGACATCTGGGAATCAGGGAAGGAAGGCTTCTCAGAGATGCAGGGACTAAGGGGTGACCTGAAAGACAAATGGGAGTTACCACTCCCTGCCTTTCAATGGCCAGAACCTGCTGCTAGTCAGGAGCCCAGCAGGTTTGCCCAGAGGCACTAGGCAGCTACTAACCAATACTAGTCAGTGCCCGGGATGTGAATGTCCATCTTCCTTACCTTAGCTTGGGATAACTCTGAGATGAAATTACACTCAAATTCCCTTGGGGACTCAAGCTGAAGCCTTCCCTTTATGGGCCTTCTCCTGGGATCAAGATAGCACACTTGGCTGGGCTACTCGGGAGGCTGAGACAGGAGGATCGCTTGAGCTCAGGAGTTTGAGACTAGCCTGGGAAACATAGAAAGATGGAAACATAGCAAAATAAAATAAATTTTAAAATTGTACAAAAAAAAGAGAGAGAGAGAAAGGAAAGACCACACATTTGCTCAGCTTCCCCCTCCGCCTGTCCTGCTTCTTCCAGGCTCTCACCGGCCTCCCTGGAGCACTTCCTCAAAAAAATCACCTGCAAGTAAAGATACCTTTCAGGGAACCCAACTTCAGACACTTTCAAAGGATCTAAAGTTAATTTGGCTAGAACTTGAGGTGCAAGATGGAGAAAAAGTGAGAGATGGATAAAGAACATTTTATTTTTGTCTGTTTGTTCTGGCTGGTAAGTGATCCTAGGGCCAGCTTCATGACTGTGCGACCTGCACAGTCACACGGGGCCCTGCGCACAGAAGCACACTGCATTTGATTTAATGCTCTGCTGTTGCTGCCTTGAAAGTCTTGGTTTCTGAACGTGGACCCTGTGTTTTCATTTTGCACTGAGCCTTGCAAGTCTAGCCTTGATAAAAAGGCAGTTTCCCAGCCTTTAAACTGTTAAAATCCTTTAAAAATAAAAAATTAAAAAAAAAAGATTTTTCTAAATAAAATATTTGAATTAGTGATTCTCAGGGTGGTGACTAAATTTTCATTTTCCCGTCACCTATTCATTTAGGGCCATTTGTACTTCACAGAAGGCCTGTCATATTTATTGGAAGTCCTTAGAAGTCCTTATGGGGTATTTCAAATGGGCTCCCAAATAACTGTGATCTACCAGGCTCTGTGGCTATACTGCCCTGCCAACTGGGACATCAGACTCTATCTAATTTCTCCTCTGAATGCTCTCCATGGCCACCCCACCCGTCAAGAATGCAAAGCTGTTGGTATTCAGTGGCAAAGCAAGAAAGCGCCTGTCCCTCTGCTCACAACAAAGGCCTGCAAGCAGTGCTCTTGGGCCCCAATGTACAAAGGCATTTAAAGGGTTTTTTGAGACTGTACCTGAAAATAAAGAGATACATCCAAGAGCCAGACTAGGAATAAATTAGAATATCATTCACTACACCATCTCTTCTCCTCCCTCGACAACCACAGCTTTGTGAAAGGAACATTTGCAGACTGCCTGCTTTCCTTCTGTAAGATGAACTCCCCCTCAGGCGGTTCCTTAGACCCCCAGGCCAATTTCCCTTAGCCCCCCTCACCAGTTCACCAGAAATTCTCCAGAAATGCCCAAGACCTAATGGTCAGCAGTGCCTAGGCCCCAGCTCAGATCCCAGCCATGGTGGAAGCCACCTAAGATTCCAGTGTCTATCAAGATCTTGGCCCAAAGTATCAACAGAGAGCTCTTCAGGGTCATTTGTTGAAATTTTGGAACTAAATAAAAGGTGAAGATGACGAGAGTGTGGCATTTCAAACAAACATTTGAAATCACATTATTTATAGCATCTTGAGGTACCTCTGAATTATATCTGTCCTGGAAATAACATGATAGGATTAAAATGTAATCCCTAGCACTGCCGCCCCTTCTCCCAGAATACTGTTGTTTTCTTTATCTGCCTTCCTTTTTCTTTGGCGCTCCCATTCTGACAAGTTGTTGTGAAAAGACACACTTCTGCTTGCCCAGTTTAGAATAGTCACATGCAGGTAAACCAAGAGCTTTGGGATTAGGTGCTCAGTCCTGCCAGTTTTACCCTCATTTTTCCTGAATGGCTCTGAGCCCAGGGAATGGAAGAGCTGTCTGCTTCTGGTGTTGACATTCTCTGCAAGCTCCCAGCACTCTCCCAGTGTGCTGTTGCTCCTCTCTCCCAGCCTTCATGCACTGGATTCTGTGCTCAAGTGTGTGCGGTTGGTCTGTTGTCTCCATGTGGGCAACACGAAGCCCACTCCTGGGGAATTCAGCTTCTTCCCTGTGGACAGTCTTCCTTCTTTCCTTCTGAGAGCTGCTGACCCTCTGCGTGTCTACCAAGTGG
This sequence comes from Macaca nemestrina, assembly GCF_043159975.1. Lineage (NCBI taxonomy): Eukaryota > Metazoa > Chordata > Mammalia > Primates > Cercopithecidae > Macaca > Macaca nemestrina. The sequence continues at coordinate 131,267,967 of NC_092126.1, read as the reverse complement.
CAAATTCTACCTGGTTCTACAGATCTGTGCACTGTGCTGTGTCCACTCCCTGGGGTGCTCTCCAACTCTTTATTCTTGGCTACCTTTTGCATCCCCTCACCCAGCCACCAGAGTCTCATAGGAACTCCTAGATGTATTCAACATCGTGCACAAGCCATACAGAAAAAGAAGAGCCGTGTCTCAGACCCCCTTTTTGCCCCTGGATGCCATCCACCATGGCAAGTTCTGCACTCATCTCATGATGGCACAGAGCTTCCTGAGAGACCTAAAGCAACTGAGGCAAGAATATGGGCCCCACCTTTGGCTAGGCCTTGATTTCTCCAAATTAACCACTAATTGCTACTTCCAGTGTTTTTTTTGTTTTGTTTTGTTTTGTTTTGATTTGTTTTCAGACGGAGTCTCGCTCTGTCGCCCAGAGTGCAGTGCAATGGCCGGATCTCGGCTCACTGCAAGCTCTGCCTCCCGGGTTCAGGCCATTCCCCTGCCTCAGCCTCCCGAGTAGCTGGGACTACAGGCGCCCGCCACCACGCCCAGCTAGTTTTTTGTATTTTTTAGTAGAGACAGGGTTTCACTGTGTTAGCCAAGATGGTCTCAATCTCCTGACCTCGTGATCCGCCCGTCTTGACCTCCCAAAGTGCTGGGATTACAGGCTTGAGCCACCGCGCCCGGCTACTTCTAGTGATTTACATTAGACTCTAAGATGGTGTTAGGGGAAAGGGAGGAAGAACATTCTTTGTTTTTTTGTTTTGTTTTGTTTTGTTTTTTGTTTTTTAAGACAGTCTCGCTCTGTGGCCCAGGCTAGAGTACCATAGCACAATCTCAGCTCACTGCAACCTCCGCCTCCTGGTTCAAGCAATTCTGCTGCCTCAGCCCCCTCAGTAGCTGGAACTGCAGGCACATGCCACCAAGCCTGGATAATTTTTGTATTTTTAGTAGAGACAGGGTTTCACCATGTTGGCCAGGCTGGTCTCCAACTCCTGGCCTCAAGTGATCAGCCCGTCTCGGCCTCCCAAAGTGCTGGGATTACAGGCATGAGCCACCACACCTGGCCAAGAGTAAGAACATTCTATCTCTTCTTAGTCATTTTGTCTCCTTCCCCACCTCTGTCCCGTAGCAGCAGGATTTTTTGTCCTGTCTGGCAATGCCTACTTACATCTATTTACGATAAAACCAGTTTTAGAACTCCAGGTTTTGGTATTGATATGGGAATGGAAACTCTAAAATTTATAAATCTTTATTCTATCTCAGTAAACTTGACTTTCAATACTATTATCTCTCTAGGTTGTTTTCAAAGTACTCTAAAAATCAGCATGTTAGAAAAACATGTTAGAATGCAAATTCTTGGGCCCCAGCCCAGACCCAACACTCAATCAACAATGATCTCTTTCTTCTAGATGATACTTGTCCATTCCTAACCTATGAATGCTATGGATCTCATGGGTGAGGAATCACAGAGCAACAAGATTTCCTTAAATGAAAAGTAGGTCAGGTGCGGTGGCTCACGCCTGTAATCCCAACACTTTGGGAGGCTGAAGTGGGTGGATCACCTGAGGTCAGGAGCTCAAGACCAGCCTGGTCAACATGATGAAATCCTATCTGTAATGCACCTGTAATCCCAGCTACTTGTGGGGCTGAGGCAGAATTGCTTGAACCCGGGAGGCGGAGGTTGCAGTGAGCCAAGATTGCATCATTGCACTCCAGCCTGGACAAAAAAGAGTGAAACTGCATCTCAAAATATATATATATCTTTTTTATATTTAAAATACATTAACTCCTTTATACACATCCTCTCCTTAAAAAAAAAAAATAATAAATAAGCAAACAAACCAAAAACTTTGGCAAGTCTATTGTGTTTCCATTTTCACCAGGATTTTCTGTTTCTACAAATCTATGCCTCATTCTCTTTCACCACTGTCAGAAAAAATAATTATTCCCAAGTCATCTGCAGCCCTGGACTAATGCAACATTACTCAAATTAAAGAAATAATATATTGTATAGTACAGTTAATATAAAACCAACATTCTGATGATAGATCTATACACTGGGTCTCACTGAATTTATTAGACCTGTGTTAATAAATGCTCACAGTGAAGGACCCCAAAACTCAGACGGGCTTCTGAATCATTAAGAATAAAAATACAGTGAGCTATGTTGACTGTAGATTTAAGGAATGAGCGTATTGTGTTATTCTCTTCAGATTTGATAGTTCATCCCCATGAATGTAGTTCAACAAAACGAATGCTGATTTAGTTATTGGTCACTCTTCAAGTTCATGTTTTTGACTCAGCAGAATTCTCCAGTCCCTGGCCAAATCTTAATTCAAATTTGGGGATTGAGGCTACCGATAGTACTAGAAGTTGGGCTCTCATACCCAAGTGAATAAAGAAAAGATTACTAAAGCTGGAGTTCTCAGAGTGCACTGGGCTGCTACGGCAAACAGAGGGGTGCGACAGGGTATTTTAAATTTGTAAGAGTACAGCAGTACTCAAGATCTTTTGACATTGTGTGAATTACTAGGAGGTAGTTCACAGCCTAAAGATGAGCACCAGCTCCTTCTGATAACATCATACATTTACAAAGCTGGCTTTTCAGCCAATGCTGTGATAAAAAGCCAGTACCATGCAAAAATCAATGTGGAATGGGAAATAAGGGTGGCAATGTCTAATATGATGCCAAGCTTTCAGAAGTTGTGTGGTGTCCAATGGGCACACACATCATCAGTAAATACTATAGATGTTTAAGAATTAGATAAACAAAATGTTCAATTTTTGTGTATTTTGTTGTTCAAGTTTTGTGTATTTTTTCAAACAGCTACCAACTTGTTAGGACATAAATGCATTATATGTTTTAAACCATTTGGATCTAACTATTTAACAAACAAAATCATTAGGCATTTCTTTTGTCCTACAGGTACTAGGAGCCAAGAAAGTTTTTGAATCTCTGGGCCCAGGGAGTCTCCTTGTTTGCAATTATAAAGAGTAAGATACCAGAGAGATGAAGGCAGAGGTGGTAGGAACCAAATGCTGCCATACTTACAGACAAGGTCAAGAATGCAGGGTTATGTGTCTCATAGGTCCTTTCTTGGTCCAGAGCTTATACTTCCAGCATAGCAAATGTTTCTCTCTGCCTTGTTTTATAATACATTTTTACACATCAACTTCGCCACTAGACTGTGAAATTCTGAGATCTTTCCTTGTTTCTATATTCATCGACCCAAAGCCTAGAAAGCTCTCTGAGCTCTGCCTCGGAATCATGCAGCTTTCAGATTCAGGTTGAGGATATTCTTTCACTCTCTAATGTAGTTATACTCGCAGCCCTTGAATTCTAGGCAAGTTCAACATTTGCGATGAGGCCTCTTGCTACTTCCATGAACATTGTTGCATGTAACACTTCAAGGTTCTTTTAAGCTTGAAGCTTGAAGCCCAATGACCCAGTTGGCTTCACCTTTTAGAGTCCTATGCCTGTGTCTGCTCAGTGAATAAATGGATGGATACATAAATGGATGAATTCTTACCGAAAGATTAAGCTGTGTTATAACAACACTACTATCAGTCTTGAAAGTCACAAAACCAAAGGCAGCAGACAACAATGACCAATATAAACACTGCTTTTCTGCATGCCAAGGAAAGGAAATGGAATCTGTTTAAGGTACACTCATCTCTAGGTCCTTTTATAGAAATAAACATGGTTAATCCAACCCCTGTATATCTAATCATATCAACTATAACTTTGCCCTGGGAAGATGCCTGGTTACTTGAATAGAGAAGGAAGACTAAGTTAATCAAAACGATTCCATGAAATTGCAGTTCACTGATACATCTTCTAGATTTCTTAGAATTATATGCTTGCAAATCAATTGTATTCCAATGGTTCATTTGTAAATAAGTTGCACAGAACATGAATCTTTTTTCCATTAAAAAAATAGTTTTAAAATGTGGTTAAGTTTCCAGTCTAGTCCCCAAACTTATGTAGCCTGTAACTTTGCTAGAATAAAGCATATTCACAAATAGGGTTCATATTGCCTTGATGGTACAGGTTAAACAAAGTAGAAGAAACAATATTGAATAAGAGTTTCTTTTTAAAATGCATCTTGAAAACTCATGCTTTTTAATTGAAAAGGACAAGATAGATAAATACTTTTAGAAAGATTCTAAAACAGATTTTAAGAATAACTGGAACCTTGAGAATCCTACCCCTAGTTCAGAAGAGATGCCTAAACCAACAATAGCAAGGATAGCCTTGGTGTTCTTGGGATTAATTCTCCCTGACCTCATTATGTATCCACATTACAATCTTCTCTGTAGGTAGTAGATATATGTTGATTTAACCTCCTGGCATCCTTTGCTCCTTCTTCTGCTGATAGCATTTCAATTTTGGGGGGCAGGGGAGGAGAGGAATGCCTTTCTTACTTTCAGTTTATATTTAAATAGAACTGACTCCATAACAGAGGTCAAGAAGTCAGAAATTTAGAGGATTCCAGCCCTTGGCCTCATTGATTGGTCAAGAGATGAGCATATAACACTAGCAGTTCCAGTCACAGTCAATGTGCATGACTTTTAGTGGAACTATTGGGAAAAATATCTTAATTCCCCAAGGGTCTCTAATTTTGTAAGATGCAAACCTCGTGCTGCTTACATTTTTTTAAAGACAAGCCTACTTGTAAATTAAACCAACACAGGATGGCAAAGTCAAGCAATGTAAAAAATGAATTCCTGCCTTCAACTTTTTAGCACCTGGATCCATCTGTGCCTCAAGCTTGTTTCGTAAGTACATGAGCCAAAAATTTTCCCTTTATGTTTCAGGATTTTTTATTGTCTCTCCATCACTTTCAACCAAAATAAAAGACTTCATTTGTTTTACAACAAATATCAACTAATAGTATATGTTTTCACCTTTTTCTATGAGAATACCAAGGAGAACCTACTCAACTCCTCTTCTCAGGTGAATTCACCAGGTGGGTTGTATTCCAGAAATGTCAAAAAGGATTCACATTAGAGGACACTGGCTATTTACCAAACTTCACTTGTCTGTGCATGACTTTTTTGCTCTTGATTTGGGTTTATTCCTGCCATTAATCACCCATTGTTAGTGGTGTTTTATTTTTCCCTTCCTTGCCCCCAGGGAGATTATAGAAATATAGCAAAGAGAGAAAGAGAGAGTTACAGAAATGTAACAAAGACAGGAATAATTTTTTTTGTTAGAGAACCAGAGATCTTATTCTCTCTTTCCACTATTAATATACATATTTTAGCAAAATCACTTTTTGATTTTCTCCGGGTCTTTGCCTCATACTTGTATAAGAAGTAACTATGATTTTGAGATTTTTGAAGCATTTGGAAGAGAAAGAGTTGCGGACCGCGATTAAATTAAAGGCACAAGCACCAATAAGAAAGGGATTCCCTAAGATGTAACTGAACTGAGAACAGTGAAAGACAGGAAAACTGAGCATGCCCTGGACACAATATCAGTGAATGGAAAAGGCAGTGGTTGGAAGGAGATGCTGAATCAGATGACTCTCTGTCAGAGCCTGCCCACTGTATCATCAGCCCCAGGCAGGGGCTTGTACATCCAACATCCACAGGTTCCTAAGGAGGTGTCCGTTGACTGAAAACTGTAATCTTCATTTTCATGAACATACCCAGGAAGGCTATGCTTAATAATCTGGTCATTTATAAGACTATGATAGGAAAATCCAGATGAGGCAACACTTAAGTTTTTATAACAAGGAGGTCGTTGGGGAAGGGGTACATGTTTTGACAGAAGGGGATTTTTTCCTCTGAAAATGAACATAACCCTAGTTAAAATGAGCAAGAATTTTCAACCTATTGGAGTAATTAGTTGACATTTGCCTATAAAATAAACCAATTTTAGAGTGCTAATTTCTGCTTTTTCTACAGCTTTTTAAAAACCCCAGAAAAGTTTTAATTCCAAATGGAATGGTTTGCTGATAGTGTGTTAACAAGCTACTCAGTATATAAAACTATATAATATGTATAGATATAAATGCAGAAATATAAAGTCAGCACTGAATTGTATGTATAACATATTTGTCAACATGCTTCATTAGGGAGACTTAACAATGTTAACCTATTGCCACAGGGTATTTGACACGTGGCCTAGGGTGCTCTCTTGGTTCAGGTGATGTGCATGCAAAAAGAAAAAACTGTTTGTGTCAAATCTAGAAAAGCCAAAATCCACATTGGAATAAAATTTAAATCATGAGCAGTTAAATGATAGAATTCAGGGGACTTCCACATCAGGGAAGATGTAGACATACTTCTTCCTATTCCACCTGCTAAGTAGAACTACAAACCCTGGGCATTATATAGAAAACAAACATTAGGAGACTCTGAAAGGTAGAGAGAAGACAGATGAGCTAGGTAACTTAACCGCCAAATAACAACATAGTGGAAAGTTCCCTGGGTTTGTTTAGTTTGGGGTTTTTGGTCTTTGCTTTTTCACTTCACATATTTCAAACTTGCCACTGACGAAGCCAGAAATCCAGAAATGCTAATAGGCACAGACAAAAGTATCCCCACAAATTCTGCTCTTCAGCTAAAGGCTAGCAAACAGGCTGCCCAGCAAGGGGAAAGCTTTTAGAAAATAACTGGTCTATTCCAGCCACATACCACAGAAATAACTGTGGCCCCTTCCTGAGCCATAGCAATCAAGGCTGACTGAGGAGCCCAGGCTTCTCTCCTGAGAGGCTGTTTAACAAAGCACAACAAAGCACTGTGCTGTGGAGGAAGGAAGAGCTAAAAGGCAAGACTTGTATCCCACAGGGCGGTAAAGGCCCTCACCCTTTCATAATATAAGGCCACTGGGGAGCTAGAACTCTCACTTTGCCCACTAGCATCAGAGGAAGCCAGCTAAAACAGAAAGTGTACATAACATCCAGAGTCTTCAGAACATAAAACCTTCAGAACAAAATGCCCATATTTCAATAAAAAAAAATGCATCATATGAAGAACTGGTGAAATATCTCAAATTGAATTTTAAAAATGAATAGCTGCCAACACGAAACTTGACATAGATGTTAGAATTAACTGACTAAAACTTTTAAAGCAGCCTCCACAAAAATGCTTTAACAAGCAATTAAGAACACTGTTAAAACAAATGAAAAAGCATCATTTCAGCAAAGAAATAGAAGGTATCTCCAAAGAAATAGAAAATACAAAGAACAGCAATATGTAAATTATAGATTTGAAAAATATATTAACCAAAATTAAAAAACCTCAATGCATGGGCTCAAAATTAGAATGGGTAGGACAGATGAAAGAACAGTCAACTGGAAGATAAAGCAATAGTAATTACCCAATCTAAATAAAATAAAATAGATTTTAAAAATAAATAAATAGAGCTTCAGGAGGCCATGGGACTATAACCAAAGAGTCAACCTTCACGTCATTGGCGTCCCAAGAGGAGAGGAGAAAGAGGGCAGAGCTGAAAAAGCATCTGAAGAAATAATGACCAAAAACTTCCTAATTAGGCAAAAGACGTAAACCTACAGAATCAAGGTGAGTATCAAACCACAAACAAGGTAAACTCAGAAAAATTTACACCAAGTATATTAGTCTACTCAGGCTGCCATTACAGAATATCATGGACTAGATGGCTTAACCAACAGAAACTTATTTTGAAACTTATTTTCTTACAGTCCGGATGCTAAAAGAAAGGGAAATAAATCTTGGGGCCCCAAAATCACTAAGCCAAAGGGAAAAGTCAAGCTGGGAACTGCTTAGGGCAAACCTGCCTCCCCTTCTATTCTAAGTCACGCCACTGTTCACTGAGATAAATGCATATCTAATTGCCTCCTTTGGAGAGGCGAATCAGAAGCTCAAAATTATGCAACCATTTGTCTCTTATCTACCTATGGCCTGGAAGCCCCCTCCCCACTTCTAGTCTTCCCACCTTTGCTTCGAGATGTCCCACATTTCCAGACTGAACCAGTGCTCATCTTGTTTGTGTTGATTGATGTCATAGGTCTCCCTAGAATGTATAAAACCAGACGGTGCTCTGACCTCTTTGGCACATGTCACCAGGACCTCCTGAGCTGTGTCACCAGTGTGCATCCTCGACCTTGGCAAAATGAATTTTCTAAATTTACTGAGAGCTGTCTCGTATTTTCGGGGTTCACAAGTCCGCGATCAATGAGCTGGCAGGGTAGGTTCCTGGTGAGGCCTTTCTTCCTGGTTTGCAGATGGCTACCTTCTCACTGTGTCCTCACATGGCCTTTCCTCTACATCCACAGAGAGAGAAAAAGGGAGAACGATCTGGTGTTTCTTCCCTTTCTTGAAAGGACACTGGTTCTATAGTATTGGGGCCCCACTCTTATAAGCTCATTTAGCAGCCTTAATTATCTCCCTTAAAGGTCCTATCTCCAAATTCAATCACATTGGGGGATTTGGGCTTCAATATATGGATTTGATGGGGAGGAGCAGCGGTAGTGGAAATAATTCAGTCTAAAATACCAAGAAACTTCATAGTCATACTTTTGAAAACTAAAAGACAAAGAAAATACCTTGAAAGCGGCAAAAAAAAAAAAAAAAAAAAAAAATGACACCTATAAGACAAAAACAATCCAAATGACAGTGGTGTTCTCATCAGCAACAATGGAGGCCAAAAGGAATTCTCACAATATCTTTTAAGTGTTGGAAAAAAGAAGTGCCAAACCAGGACTTTATATCCAGAGAAAATGTCCTCCATAAATAAAGGGGAAATTAAGACATTTCTCAGATAAAAGAAAACTAAAAGAATTTGCCTCTAGCGCTACCCTGGAAAAAAGATTAAAGGATATCCTCTAAACAGAAAGGAAATGACAATAGCAGGAACTGTAAAATATCAAGCAGGAAGAAAGAGTATGGCAAACAAAAACACAGATAAATAAATAGACTTTCCTTCTCCTCTCCAATTTTCTCATTTACATTTGATGAGTGCAACAAAAATAAAAACATTATCTGATGTGATAGTAAATGTGTGCACAGAAAATATTTAAAACAATTATAAAAAAGAAAGGGTAAAGAAACTTGGCTGGGAGCAGTGGCTCAAGCCTTAATCCCAATACTTTTGGGAGGCCAACGTGGGAGGATCACTTGAGCCTAGGAGTTTGAGATCAGCCTGGGCAACATAGGAAGACTCTGTCTCTAAAAAAAATAAAAATAAAAAATAAAGAAAGACAAATTTTCTATAATTTATTCAACCTGCTAAAATGACATCAGTAGGCTATAAAACACTACACAAAGTGATACCTTCAAAAACACTATAGATAGGCCAGGCGCAGTGGCTCATGCCTGTAATCTCAGCACTTTGGGAGGCCAAGGTGGGTGGATCACTTGAGGTCAGGAGTTCAAGACCAGCCTGGTCAACATGGTGAAACCCCGTCTCTACTGAAAATACAAAAAAATTAGCTGGGTGTGGTGGTGCATGCCTGTAATCCCAGCTACTCAGGAGGCTGAGGCTCAAGAATCACTTGAACCCAGGAGGCAGAGGTTGTAGTGAGCTGAGATTGTGCCACTCCACTCCAGCCTGAGTGACAGAGTGAGACTCTGACTCAAAAAATAAAAAGATACACTATAGCTAAACCAAATTCTAGAAAATGAAATCTAGAAAATGTTCAAGCAGCCCACAGGATGACAGAAAGGAAAACAAACCAGAGAAACAAAATGAAAACAGCAAAATCAGACAGAATAAACGGAAAACAGAAAATAAAATGGCAGGCTTAAGCCCTAACACATCAACAATTTCATTAAATGTAAATGGCCTAAATACAGCAAATAAAGGAATAGAATCCATACTATCTACAAAACATTTGCATTAAATATATCAATATAAGTAGGTTAAAGTAAAAATATGGAAAAAGATATATCATGGAAGCATTAATCAAAAGAAATGTATTCGCAAAAATGAAGTTGGACACTAACTCACACCTTATATTAAAAAAAGAAAACTCTAAATGGATCAAGATGTAAACATGAGAGCTAAAACTATAAAACTCTTAAAAGAAAACATAGGTGAAAATCTTCATGACCTTAAATTAGGCAATATTTAACATTTAGATATGACAGCAATGAAACAAAAAATTAGGTAAGTTTGAATACATAAAAATTGGAAATTATTGTACTCCAAAGGACAGTACCAAGAAAGTGAAAAGACAACCCACAGAATGGAAGAAAATATTTGCAAATCATACATCTGATAAAGGTCTAATATCCAGAGTATATAAACAACTCATAAATTAATAATATAAAGACATCACTAATTTAAAAATGGGCAAAAGTGCTAAATAGAAATTTATGCAAATAACCAATATGTACATGAAAAGATGCTCGAGAAATGAAAATCAAAGCCACAATAAGGTACCACTTCATACCCACTAGGAAAGCACGAATCAAAAGGACTGACAATAAAAAGTATTGGCAGGATGTGAAGAAATTGGAATCCTAATACTTTGAAAGGTAAAATGGTGTGGCCACTTAAAAAAAAAGTTTAGGCCAGGCGTGGTGACTCACACCTATAATCCCAGCACTTTGGGAGGCTGAGGTGGGCGGATCACAAGGTCAGGAGTTTGAGACCAGCCTGGCCAATGTGGTGAAACCCCATTCCTACTAGAAAAGTACAAAAATTAGCTGGGCGTGGTGGTGGGTGCCTGTAATCCCAGCTACTGGGGAGGCTGAGGCAGGAGAATGGCTTCAACCCAGGAGACCCAGGAGGCAGAGGTGCAGTGAGCTGAGATTGTGCCACTGCATTCCAGTCTGCGTGACAGAGCAAGACTCTGTCTGAAAAAAAAAAAAAAGGAAGAAGAAGTTTAACACTTTCTCAAGCAATTAAACGGATACCCAGCAATTCCACACCTGGGTATATATCCAAAAGAATTAAAAACCTATCTCTATACCCAAATGTTCATAACAACATTATTAAAAAGAGCTAAAAAGTAGAACCAATACAAATGTTCATCAACTGGTGAATTAACAAGCAAAAGGTGCTATATTCATACAATGGAATGTTATTCAATCATAACAAGGAAGGAAGTATAAATTTACGCAAATTACATAAAAGAGTCTTGAAAACATTGTACTAAGTGAAAGAAGCCAGACACAGAAGGATACTGTTGTATAATTCCATCTACATGAAATAGCTATAATAAGCAAACCATAGAGGAAAAAAACAAATTAGTGGCTGCCAGGGGCTAGAGAAATGAGTAAATGGGAAATGACTAATAGTGGACATGATATTTTGAAGAGAAGTGATGAAAACGTCATGGAATTAGAGAGTGGTCATTGTTGCATAACTTTGTAAATATATTAAAACTATTGAACTGCATACTTTTAAAAAAGGAATTTTATGATATATGAATTATATCTCAAATGTTTAAAGAATGCAGGAGTCACTGCATTATATCATGTAACATAGACATCAGCACACAAAAAAAATTACCAAAGACAGAGAAAGACATTATATAATGACAAAAGTGTCAATCTGCCAAATGATAGCAATCCTAAATAGGTATATACCAAACAAAATTGCAAAATATGAGATGCAAAAACTAATAGGAATGAAAGGGCAAACAGACAAATCCACAATTACTGTTAGAAAGTTTAATACTCTTCTTCAACAGTTAGATAGGACAAATAGGTAAAAAATCAGCCAGGATACAGAACTCAACACCACCATCAACAAACAGAATCTAATCAACATTTACAGAACACTCCACCCAACAAGAGCAGAATACATAATCTTTTCAAGTGTCTATAAAACATATACAAAAATGGACCATATCCTCAGTCAATAAACAAACTTCAACAAATTTAAAAAATTGAAAGCATACAGAATGCTTCCCAACCACAATGAAATCAAACTAGAAGTTGATAAGAGAAAGATAACAGGAAAATCCCTAAGCAGTTGGAAGCTAAACAACATACTTCTAAATAATCCATGTGTAAAGAGGAAGTCTCAGGGAAATTTAAAAACTACATTGAACTAAATGAAAATGAAAATACAACATATCAGAATGTGTGGGGACACAGTTAAAGACATACTGAGTGGGAAGTTTAAAGCATTAAATGCAAGCATTAGAAAGAGGAAATGTTCAAATCACGAATGTAAGCTCCTACCTCAACAACCAAGAAAGAGCAAAATAAATACAAAGCAAACAGGAGGAAAGAAATAAGAAAGATGAAAGCAGCAATTAATGAAATTGAAAACAGGACAACAATGGAGAAAATCAGTGAAACAAAAAGCTAGTTCTTTGAAAGGATTGATATGATTGACAAACCTTAATAAGACTGGCCAAAAAGAGAGAGAGAGAGAGAGAAAAGACACCAATTATCATTATCAGGAATAAAATAGGGGATATCACTACAGATCCTGCAGACATCAAAAGCATAATAAGAAAACTCTATGAACAACTCTACACACGTAAATTTGACAGTTTACATAAAATGGACAAGTTCCTTAAAAAAAATAAATTTCCACAATTCACCCAATATCCAATATGAAGTAGATCATTTGAATAGCCATAAAGCTATTATGAAAATTGAATTGTAATTTTAAAACTCCAAGAAAAAGAAATCTCCAGGCCTAGATCATTACATCAGAAAATTCTAGCATATGTTTAAAGAAGAATTTACACTTAGTCTACACAAAATCTCTTCCAGAAAATAGAAGAGGAGAGAATATATCCCAATTCATTTTGTGAAGCTAGTATTACCTGGATACCAAATTATGCATAATGATAAAAGTCAATCACAAAAGGTTAGTTACTATATGATTCCATTTATAGAATATTCTGAAAATGACAAAATTAGATAAATGGAAAACAAAAAAGTTAATGTTTGCCAAGGACTAAGGAGAGGGTGGAAGGGAGGTTGGCATGGCTACAAAAGGCCAACATGAAGAACACTGAAGTCACAGAAATGTTGTCTTTGACTGTATCAATATCCACATTCTGGTTGTGATATTGTACTATATAGTTTTGAAATATGTTAGGTAAAGGGCATATGGTATTTCTTCCAACTGCATATGAATCTTTGATAATTGAGATAATTATAATTAACTCAAAATAAAAATTAAATTGAAAAATGCTGTTTATTAGTGTGAATGCAGCCATCTGCTAACAATACGAGTATCTGCAAAATTACGCTTAACTCTAGTTAAAAATAAAATAAAGGATAATGTGAATCTAAAATATACGTATCTATGTGTGAATTAAATCCTGAAGATTCTGAGTATATTCTCAGCGGTTTTCAACACAGATTTGAAACATCTGAATCTGTAAGTCTTCAGTCCAACATGCATTTAAAATTGTTCCAATTAAGCTTTAGACCACCCCCATCTTCCTTTGTTAAATTGTTAGAAACTAAGCCTGTTTCATAAAAGACCTGCCATAAAAATACATGTGTAATATGTATTACACACGATTTCCCCATAATTAGAGCAACCACGACAAACCTGTTCCTTTGACACAAACCTCAAAATTATACATAATGGTAATAAGTCAAACGGGTTGATTGATGAGATCCTGCAAGGCAGAATCCCAGGGGAGTAACACACACACACACACACACACACACACACGCACACACACACACACGCAGAAGGTTTCTCTATTATTCCCACTGCCTGATTGCTGGAGGCAGGGCTGGTGAGAAGCTATGTTTTTCTCCACCCCATGGTGTCTTGGTTACTAAGTATATCTCCCCTTTAACCACTGCCAAGCCTTCTTCTAACATTGAAACTGTGGTAGTAGTAGTAAATAATATTGGCTAGTGTCTTCTGAGTACTTACTGTGTGCTAGACACTGTGCTAAGCATATATTTAGTATTATTAATAGTAACCCTAAGTGCCAGGTACTATTATTGTCTCTAATTTGCAAAAAGACCTGGAGGTCAGAGTGGTCAAATAACTTGCCCAAAGTCATATGGTTTTGGGCTGGGATTGAAACTAAGATCTGTCTAGATTCGAAGTGCAAGCCTTTAACCATTACTCCAATGGTTCTTAAATTTTGCTGCACGTTAGAACCGATCAATTTTTTAAAATCATTATGCCAGGTCACACTCCAGAAAATTAAATCAGAATGTCTGGAATAGAAGCAAATTTCAGTATTGTGTAAAAGATTCCCAGGTGATTTCAATGTACAGTTCATTTGGGAACCATTGCACTCTTGTGTGGCCTTTTGATTAAAACTCTGACTTACCTGGGTCCAACCTTCATTCACAATGCTCTGCCTATTCCACATCCAAGGTTCTAAGTACACTCTGCCCCCTTGAATCCCCTCATCTTGAATCCAGCTTCCCAGAAAATTGGATAGATTTTCTGGATTACCCGGGAGAGTCATCTACACCAGGCTATAGGCTAGTAAAGGCTCACTATCTTTGCCTTCTAATGATTCAGACAGAGGCCTTTGATGCTTTAGCTACAAACAGAACAATATGGGAATGCAGATATTTGGGGCCCTTGAAGGTTTTCTGAAGCCAATTTTGCAGCAGACTTAGCAACAGCCTACATGAATAGATGTGAGACCCATTTGTGAGTAAAGACTATTAAAAGTTAGAAAATATAAACAGGGTGGGAAAACTATTGGCTTTGATAAATAAAGACTTTAGCAATGACTTGGAAAGACTCTCAGTGTGAATTGTGAATTTGTTAAGCTTTCAAGTTGGCAGAAGAAACAGCAGATAAAGGGAAATAAGGCTCAGAGAATAGAAAAACCAAGGCACACAGCTTGTCAGGGGTGACGGTGAGATGAGTCTATCCTGAAGGATGTGGCTAGGGTGAGGGCAGATGAGTTAATGCATGGTAAAGTTATTTGCACAGCACCTGCTCTATGCATATTTATCTATAGATTGTCAACCAGTTTCTTTATCCCTGTTCAACAATTTCAGAGATGTTGCAAAACTGGGGCGGGGGGCGGCGGTGGGGAAGAGCAGATGAGTAACTAATGGGCACAAAAGTTGGTAGACCAGAAAAGAAAACTAGTGATGGAGGAGAGCTTATAAAATTCAGTAACCAAAAAGCAGACAATCAAAGTAGATGTGTATTGCCCACAATAAGTTGAATATATGGAAGAATATGGAAGAAATAGAATTTAGTTTCTGCTCTATGCAAAACCAAATCTAAGGCCAAAGCCAACTGGGAAATATGCAGAACCCAAAAGTATTTTGGCTGTTCTTGTGTCTTTCTCACCCCCACCATAAACAGTTGAATTTATTAGCTTGTTGACAGTGGCTCAGAGAAACTTGATATCTTGAAATTTTCCAGGACAATGTTGGCAATCGTCCATTCACAATCGCCTCTACAAGCATGGAAGCTGTATTTCTCTGAGTTTGCCCTCCAGTTTTGCTAGCCCCAATTAGTGACCATACATCACTTTTAAAATTTATCAGAACACCTTTGATATGTTTTTCTTTCAAATTTAAACAATGATAAAGTCTTGAAATTGTGTTTGCCTCCCAAGAACTGAATTTCCCTGGGTTGGTGATGGGAGAAGAAAACTGTTCCCTTAAGCAGAAGATATTGGGTGATGGGAAGAGCAACCACGGGCAGTAGGGAAATTCAGGACTCACTGTAACAGAGAGTCCAGAAATCCTCCTTTGAGGCCAAGGCTGGGAAATTGCATCTGACACAGATATTGGGTTTATATCTGTTCTTCTCAAGTAGACTTCAGGCCTACCATGTGCCAAAGAGACAACGCTGCAGAGAAATACTCCTTAGGTTAGAGAGTAGTTCTTTCCAAGGTCCTAATCCAGTGTGTTCCTCAGGAAAGCATTAATTCCACATCATACCCTTCAGCTGTCTCTCCATAGAGTAGTCACTATCTGCTTCAAATATGGCCAGTTTCTACACAGCAGTACGAAGAAATGTTCATAATAAACATGTGAAGCATATCTCTTAAGTTTTGATGCAAAATTAGTAAATTAACCAACATTTTGGACAATAAATCTGCATATTCTGAAATAAGTAAAAATTTCAGTAGAAAGTTTATGCATCCTGAAAACATGACGTCAACATGCATTAGTTATCTATTGCTGCATAACAAATTATCCAGAAACATAGTAAATTAAAATAACAAATACTATCATTGCTGTGAAAGGAAACTAAATCTTGGGACCCCAAACTCATGAAGCCAAAGAGAAAAGTTAAGCTGGGAACTGGGTCATGCAAATCTGTCTCCCACTTTTTTTTGGTTCCTAAATAAGATGGCTACAAGATGAAAAAAGCTACACAATTCCCCCAGATTTTGTCCACAAGGAAATTCCTCGTGAGCTCCAAGATCTTTACCCCAAAGTGTTTCTGTGAAAATATCACCATGGCATTTCACATTTCATAGTGGGTGAATTTTACATTTCACCCAGTGTAAATTGACAGCTGATCTTTACAAGTGCAGTCATTCCCCTGTCCACCTGACACAAATGCATATTTGATTGTTCCCCTGTCCCATTTTGTCCATGTCATCTTATGTAAAAAATGCAGATTCACTGAGCCAGACAAAGGCATGAATGCATATTTTTCCTTATCCCTCTCTTACATGAAAATTGTGTGCTTCTCAATATCCCGCCCTTTCCCCTTTAAATTTTGACCCCTTAAAATCATCTTCAGAGAAAGGCATAGACCTGTCTCTTGGATGTGCGTCCTTAACTTTGGCAAATAAACCTCCTAAAATGAATGAGACCTGTTTTATCATTTTTCTTGATTGACATTGCACAGTTTCTAAGGCTCAAGAATTCAGGCACAGTTCACCTAAGTCTCTCTCTCTGAGTCTCTTGCCTGGCTTCAATCATCTCATCCCTTGACTGGAGAAGATCTGTGACCAAGCTCTCTCACATGGTTGTTGGCAGACCTCCTATTCTTGGTATCTGTTGGCTGGAGACAGTTTCTTGACACATGGACCTCTCCATGGAGCTACTCACAGCCTCTTTCCCCCAGAGCAAGAGCAACATGAGGGAGAGGGAGAAAGCAGAAAAGCAGAAAAGCAGAAAAGCAGAAGTCATGCCTTTTTTTTTTTTCAGACAGTCTCTCTTGTTGCCAGGCTGGAGTGCAGTGGGGCGATCTCTGCTCACTGCAACGTCCGACTCCCGGGTTCAAGGGATTCTCCTGCCTCAGCCTCCTGAGTAGCTGGTATTACAGGCACCCACCACCACACCCAGCTAATTTTTGTATTTTTAGTAAAGATGATGTTTCACCATGTTGGCCGGGATGGTCTCAGTCTCCTGACCTCGTGATCCACCCACCTCAGCCTCCCAAAGTCCTGGGATTATAGGAGTGAGCCATCGCGCCCAGCCGAAGTCATGGTTTTTTGTAACCTAATCTCAGAAGTTACAGCCTATTTTTTTTTTTTTTTTTTTTGGTCCTATTCTATTCATGAGAAGCCAGTAAACCCAGCCGACACTCAAAGGGAGATGATTACATAAGGACATGAATACTAACAGGCAGAGTTCTCTGGGGGGCACCTTACAGGCGGACTGGCATCAACATAATTCCTTCTCATCATGTTAAAGAACACTGAGACCAACATCCTTTCCTGACCCCAAGTTAAACAATTCTGGGGTGGGACATACTTTCCCTACATTAAACAATACTAAGAAAAAAAAAAATAACTTAGAGGCTTGCTCCTGGAAGAAAAGAGCATAAACTAAGACTGTTTACTTAGCAAGACTAACATCGTGCTCACTGTGGCTGCTTTCCCACTTTTCATCTCACGGCACCCACCAGCCCAGACGTCCTCTGTCATGGACTCTGCCCCATCACATCCAGTGTCCTCTTTGGCAAGATTCACCTTAAAATTGCACAGCCCACACTCTAAACACCTATACGTGTCCTCACCTAATTTCTTATTTTCATATGCTACCAAGACTTTGGTAAGGTGTGTTCTCTGTTACTGCAGTAGGTTTAACAAATTTAGTTTTGTATAACCAATAGACTTTTCAGTGGGGCTTTTGGGTTGACAATCTTGTGTAAGAAGGATTGTTTCAGTTTTCCATTACTAATGAAATCTTGACCCACTGTCCCTATAGAATGATACATTATTTTAGTCCAACTGCTCCAATATACAAGTAAAATAAAATAGATAAATAAAATTATAAGGAACCTATTTGAGAGAATGAACTGTGGCTTGCTACACATTCAACTGTTACATTAAATAATCTTATTTAAAAGTATACATTTAATGAGATTTATGGGCAGCAAAGCATTCAAGTTAATGCCTATAGTTGCTTCATATCATTCTGCTATTTCTTACTTGCTTGTTCGTGATGGCGCTTTTGCCACACTTCCCTACTATCCCCATGAAACAAGGAAGTTGCAGAGTTGCTAAACCCTCTTTTTCCTACACAGACAAAACCTTTTCTAAATTCACCACTCACAAGATAATACTCTTTCATATCTCACAATGTTACTTTGGTGTTTCAATGTATGTAAGCTATTCTTTGATATATTTAGAATCTTTCTTGACTTTTTTACTTTTTTATGAAAAATAAAGCATTGAGCTCTCTTTTCTGTCTCCAGTGTCAAAAGCAAACACCACTGTGATTCACAGCAAATCTCTATGGTGCTTAATTAAAATGAAAGTATTTTGTGGGGTGGGGATTTTTTTTGTCATTTTAGCTTATAAAAATTAATGGTGTTATTCATGTGAAAATTATAGTTGATACTCGGAATTTTAACATGATTGTAATATCCAAATCATAAAATAATCTAACTTCCTTTGAATTGTTTCTTATTGTTAAGATTTGTTTCAGAAGATGCATCTTTACTTAATAGCAGGTTTTCTTCTGCCTAATCTCTATCCTCACTCCAAGCTGCAGTGTTCAGTGGTAATGATGGAGAAAATATTTTTAATATGTAAGAAATACTTACATGCACTACTTATATTCTAATAATGATTAATGCTGCTAATTTGATGCTCAATTGAACTTATGAATTTTTAAATTTGGTTATTATTTAAACAGTCACATAGGCCACCATTGTAAAATAGCACCCATACAATCACTCATGGTAAATGGAGAAATGTTTGTCCGTAGATGATCAAGCATTCAGAAGAAAAAACAGGGGCATGGTGGCAGGCACCTGTAGTCCTAGCTACTCCAGAGGCAAAGGTGGGAGAATAGCTGGATCCCAGGAGTTAGAGGCTGCAATGAGCTATGATCATACCACTGCACTCCAGCCTCGGTAACTGAGTGAGACCCTGTCTCAAAAAAAAGAAAAAGAAAAGAAAAACATACATATCCCAATGTTTCAACTTTGAAAACGCAGGTAGACAAATGGTAACCTGGTTATTGATCTCAAAGGGGGATCTTTTGATTAAATAAGCATATGAAAAAGAAGGGTTTCACTATGTTAGTACCAAGTGAGACCTTCCTAAAATAATTTCTCTTTCATTTTAGATCAAAACCATGTTCTTATAGCTCAAAATACAAATCCATTGAGACTTTGGGACCCAGCCAACCCTTTGAATAAAAAATCATTATATTTTTTCAAGTCCTAGGGTATTTTAGTCCTTGCATTCTAATGAGTAATTAGTACCACTACCAACCCATTAATCACACATACGGCTGCTTTAATAAGTAATTTTTCTGTGAATATAGCTTAAAGATTATGATTGAAATGAAAATGTCTCTGCTTTATCAGCTTATTGATATTCTTGATGAATTAATTCTAACCCCATGTTTTCATGTATTTGGAATTGGTTTCACGAAATAAATTATGTCATTTTTCATAAATGTTTCTACACTTGCTAATGTTCAATATTCAACCTGATCAAGCATTACAATGTGAAATATTAAGAGCCAGTAAAAAGTCTGATGTCAACATGTAATGAGATAAATTATTTTAAACATATTAATCTTTAGTTTCTCAGGAAATGATTACTTGTGGACTTACAAATATGCCTCAATACAGTGTGTTAGAGAGATATTAAATGTCTACATGTAAATAATTCCTTCAGCTACAGAACCCCTTGCCCGCCAGTTTTCAGTCACCCTGGCTTTCAGCTGAGGAATTTGACAGTCAAAAGAACAGAATCAAGTTCTCAGCTTTATTCCTTTTAGGACTCAGAATCTAAAGGACAAAAACTCCTCTTTTCTCAATGACCTACTGTACTTATCTGCATCACCACCAGCACCACCACCACCCAGAGGAGGGAAAATTTGTTTTAGCAGTGGGCAACATTCCATCAAAATTCTTTCCAGTGCCAATTTCCCAAAGGTATTTATCTGTCCACATCATAATTCTGAATCTAAAATACTAATTTTTCAATCTATTGATTTTTTAAAAATTTTTATTTGACAAAAATTGCATATATTTGTGTACAATAAGATGTTTGAAATATGTATACATTCTGGAATGGCTAAATTGAGCTAATTAACACGTGCATTACCTCACATACTTATCATTCTTTGTGGTGAGAACACTTAAAATCTATTCTTTTAGCCAGTACAATAGATCATTCGAATTCACTCCTCCTGTGATTGAAATTTTGTGGCCCTTGACAAACATCTCTCCATCCAGCCCCCTGACCCCTGGCTGACCCCTGGTAACTACTATTTTACTGTCTCATTCTGTGAGGTCAACTGTTTGGATTCCACACATGAGTGAGATTATGCAGTATTTGTCTTTCTGTGCCTGGCTTATTTTGCCTAACATGATGTCCTCCAGGTTCATCCATGTTGTCACCAGTGACAGAATTTCCCTCTTTTTTAAGACTGAATAGTGTTCCATTTTGTACATGTTTTCTTTATCCATTCATCTGTTGATGAACACTTGGTTGATTCCATATCTCAGCGATTGTGAATAGTGCTGCAGTGAACATGTGAGTACAGATATCTCTTCGACAGACTGATTTCATTTCCGTTGGATATATACCAAGTAGTGAGATTGCTGGATCATATGGTAGATCTATTTTTAATTCTTTGTGGAACCTCCATACTGTTTTTCCATAATGGCTGTACTAATTTATAATTTCAAAATTCAGGTTGGATGTGGTGGCTCACACCTATAATCCCAGCACTTTGGGAGGCCGAGGCGGATGGATCACCTAAAGTCAGGAGTTTGAGACCAGCCTGGTCAACGTGGTGGAACTCCGTCTCTACTAAAAATACAAAAATTAGCCAGGTGTGGTGGTGCATGCCTGTAGTCCCAGCTACTCAGGAGGCTGAGGCAGGAGAATCGCTTGAACCCTGGAGGCAGAGGTTGCAGTGAGCCAGGATCATGCCACTGCACTCTAGCCTGGGCAAAAAAGCGATATTCAAACTCAAGAAAAAAAAAAATCATTTTCAAAAAATTAAAAGTACTAAAACCTCAAGAAAAAAATTTAGACAATCAAAACAGTTCATGAAATAAACAGTAAAATCTTACCTGGCACACCCAGTTCCCCACTACCATGGAGGTACTCCTTGTTTATTGTTAAAGCTTTTAGACATTTAAAAAAATCCATTTTCAAATTTTATATGTATGCATATATATATATATATATACACACACACACATATACACATACATGTTAATTGCAGCATTCTTTTTTAGTACTAGCAAAAGATCGGAGAAAATTGTAATACCCATTACCAGGAGACTAGTAAATGTTGCATCCATATAAAAGAATTTTCTGGGGCCATAAGAGACAAGTCGGGAAATCTTATGTATAGATATGGCAAGGCCTGAAAGTTATACTGTCAAATGAAAAAAAAAAAAGCAAGGCCCAGAACACTGTATATTATATGAATCAATTTTTATAAAAATTGTATCACTAAAAGAATGATTTTTAAAATCTCAAAACCTGATACCCTCCAGGGAAAAGAACGAAATGACTGGGGTAAAGGTGAGAGGGAGTCATCACAGATAAACTTTTTTACATTTTTCACTTCAATAAGAAAATAAAATATATAATAAAATTAACTTTTCAAGTACGTAAACAAATTTAATTTTGAAAGCGCTTTTGAAAGTCGTACCTTGTGACTTTTTTATGTTAAGTATTAAGACACTTGACAATGTGTCTCATACATTTTTTGTTTTTCAGTACATAGGGGGCTACTGAATTATTTTTCAAAGCAGCATATTATTTCAACATAGGTAAACGAAAGTTTATTTTAAAAGTCTTCTATTTTTATGCTACATCACTGAGCAAGGGACCAGTCAATAAGCTCTCCATGGCCTAATTTAATTGAGCTCTTCTCATTTACTATTAACTCCTCCTTTGGTTTACTAGTATGTAATAAATATAAACTAACAAAAATGTTCAACCTTACTAATAGTTAACCAAACGAAAATTAAAATAACAATGAGAAAAAGCCCATTACTTGTAAAGGTGTGAATAATAGGGCACCATAATATATTACCACTTAGAGATAAAATGGTACACTTCGAAGGGCCTTTGGTAATCTGATTGAAAACATTAAAATGTACATTTTTTTCCATAAATTCCATGTCTATTAATTACTCTTAGCTAAGCAATTGGACAAATTAGCCAAAAAAAAATGTGTAGCTTTTTATTACAACTGTTTTGTTTTGTTTTTTTTTGTGAGACAGATTCTTGCTCTTGTCATCCAGGCTGCAAAGCAATGGTGCGATCTCAGCTCACTGAAACCTTGAAAGTAAAAAACTTTGATATTTTGGAAACAATCAAAACATTTAACAATAATAAATAATAAGTGAATTTATCTATGGTACATCCATACAATAAAATACTATGAAGCCATTGAAAACAAAGCTGCAGAGCATTATTTATTGAAATTTTAAAAAGACGAAGCTTAAAAAACAATATAAATCATTATCTCATTTTGGTAAAACAATGTATTTGCATTAAAAACTCTGGAAGAATATAAATACTAAAACATTAATAGCAATCACTGTCAAAAAGTGGAAAATGAGGCCAGGCATGTAATCCCAACACTTTGGGAGACTGAGGCAAGAGGCTCACTTGAGCCTAGGAGATTGAGGTTGCAGGAAGCTAAGAAGATGCCACTGCACTCCTGCCTAGGCCACAGAGCAAGACGCGGTTTCTAAACAACAACAACAACAACAACAACAAACTGGAATCCTGGGTAATCTTTTATCCCATTCTTAATATGTATTCTATTTTTTTTTCTGAAATTAACATGACTGACTTGTATTATAAAGAAACAATACAAGCTTTTGTAACTAGTTAGTAGTCTCTTAAACTCTATCTAACATAATATGAAATATATCAAGGGCCAAAGGATAAGAGTAATGGGTTTAACCATTGTCTCCTTTTGCATCTAAACATTGAATAATATTTAAAACTTGCAATTATTTGTGGGTATGGTGCCCTTGGTTGAAAAATATTGTTTAAAAGTAAAGTCAGCATTGAATAGACAAAGAATGAATCCACCTTTAACAAAGGATTAGATTCAGTAGTCTTTACTATCCACCTTGATATATCTACAAGATCACATATTCTCCTGAAAGATTCATAATTGATCTTACAAAAGTAAAAAGCAACTCTTAAAACTTCATACCAGACATGTACAACTAGTATTATACTGACCATGCAAACCAAGTTTGACAAGGGAAAAAATGTTTGAATGAGTAAACTAAACATAAGAAGCATGAGGGGAATACTGAATGAAGAACTCTACGTGTGAAAGTTGCCCCCTAAGTTGCTATTATGCCATTTTTCTTTGTAAATATTCTTTGAAGCTCCATGAAGTCTTTAAGGTCAAGGGAGCTCAGAACAGAGCATTTATCGCATCATGTTTATTATTTGTTTACACACATTTCACCCCATGGAGTGGATATGGAGTTTGTGAAGAGATCTTGTGACGTGGTTTTGTGCTAAACATAGTGTGAGGGGTTTGCTGTCTGGTTGCTCTATTTTTATGTGCGGATTTAGAGAGATTGACAAACTATGCTCCCCAGCTGCAATCTTCCTTTCACAGTATATTTTTAAGTGAAAAGAGTAACTTACGAACAGTATAGACAATGGGATCAGAGGGTTACCAATGCCATTAAAGAGTATAGATAACCTATATCCAAGTACCTCTCGCTATCCAAATCAGTTCTCAGTTATTGGGATTTTGCACAGCAAGTTCAGATAACAAGGGAGTCTGTGTTATCCCAAATCTATTTGTTTGCTGATTTCAGATAGTAAGTAGTAGCAGCAGTTTGGATAGTGAAGGAGTTATCAGAAAGTATATCCAAATCTATTCATCTCCTGAGTACAAATAGAGACATTCAAATTTTAATTGAACATTGAATGCTATTTCCAAATTGTAAACACTCAAGATGAAGTTTAAAGACATCAGGTGATTTTTACTTTCTCCTCTATTCCCATCTGCAGTCTAGTAATTTTCTAAGTCAAACTCGAATGTTTTATTTTGTTTTAAGAAAAGAATTTGAGTAGCAACTAACATTTCAACATTTCTTTTCAGGAAATAATGATCTAAATCTGTACCAGTGTGATTTGTCTTACAGACCTTTGGACTGTTGTTCATTCAGTATAAAAGCATCAAACAGCCAGAGGTGCCTTCCTGATCAAAATAATCTTTACAATCATCTGAATAAGCAATAGTTCAAGAAATGTGTTTTCTGACTGCCCCCAAACCATTCCACACAATGCTAAATAAAATTCGTCGTCGTCTTCTCTTACTATATTAAACCAATAAATTTTTGAAGGAAAAAATCTGTAATAAAATAGGATGTAAGATTATTTTTCTTGTAATGACTATTTTTTTAATCAGGTCACTGTGAATTCAATAAAACCAATTTATTTTTTCTCCGTCTGCCTTGTTGAAATCAACTCTTCAATAGCAAAAGCAATAGATGAAACAAATTTAAATGTCTGAAATAAAATCAATATAATTTATTCCAGACTTCACTCCCATTTTCTTGAAATTTCCAAGGCCTTTGGAGAATCCCTGCACATCCACTGATGTGTGTGTAAACATAAAAATGTATCCTAAATATAGCAATGTAAGTACAGTAGCAACAGCAAAACCAAGGAGGCATTTATTGTTTATAGTGTGCAGGGTATTATGACAGGTGGCACAAATGCAAATGTCTGGGATATGAATATATAAGATATGAATCCTATGTTCCAAAACCTGACATTGATATATAGGTCAGAATGAACTTTCCCACAAAAACTATATCACCTGGGGCTTGGGGCAGATCACTACATAATAATAATAATAATAACCCCTAATGAATCCTGTTCCTGGTCCCATGCTCCATTGCCACCACTCTCAAGAGGCCAAATGTATTTCTCTACTCACTTGAATTTGGTCTGGCCTTATGGCTTCCTTTGACTAACAGAATCTGGAAGAAGTGACTTTGTGTATGTCCTAAAGCCTAGGCCTTCTTAAGCTGCTGGCAGCTTCTGCTCTCTTGTTGCCCAGGCTGGAGTGCAATGTCATGATCTTGGCTCACTGCGCCCTCCGCCTCCTGGGTGCCAGCGATTCTCCTGCCTCAGCCTCCCAAGTAGCTGGGATTACAGGCATGTGCCACCACGCCCGGCTAATTTTGTATTTTTAGTAGAGACTGCGTAGTTGAAACTGCAGTTGATTTTACAGCTAATAAGGCATTAAACCGAATCTCTTAAGCTTTTCATATTAAAAGTAATTGTAAATTGAATTTGCTAAAATAATAACTTAAAGAGGCAAGACTCCATGTTGGTAGGCTGGTCTTAAACTCCTGACCTCAGGTGATCCACCTGCCTTGGCCTCCCAAAGTTCTAGGATTACAGGCATGAGCCACCGCATCCGGCCAGCTCTCATGTTCTTAAATCCTGAGACCACCATGCCTGAAGAAGCCTAGCATGAAACAGTATGTAGCTAGAGAAGCCGGGCACCCTAATTGTCCCAGCTGAGCCCACCCAGGCCAGAAAGCAGAACTGCCTGCCACCCAGGAAATCCAGAAATGTATAGTTTTTGTTTTTAGCTAATTACTTTAGCTAATTACTTTGCTGCAGTGTGTTATGCAGCACTAAGTAAAGCACTGTTTCTGTCATTTATTCACCCACAACTATTCTTTCAATGTCAACTTTGTGCCCATCAATTGGCACTGGAAAAACAGAGGTGAACATTGACAAAGGTCCCTTCTCCCACAAAGTTTCCATTCTCACATCTGAGGGTGGAGAGGGCAAGACTGACAATTAGAAAACAGACAAATAAATAATAATTTCACACACAAAGAGGTGAATGCTGTGATAAAAACAGAACAAGATAAAGGAACAGAGGGTGACTGAGGCAGGGAGGGAGAAGAAGATTAAAGAAGGCTTTACTGGTTTGGTGACATTTAATCAGAAGAAGATATGACAGCCAGGAAAAATGTGAGGGAACAGCATTCTATCGATAGATACAAAGGCCATGATGTGGCATCAACTTCTTCTCATGGGGGCAGCAAAGATTTGAGCAGGAGGACAATGAACTAGTGGTGCGTGACTGAAGAAGAGGGCCAAGCAGCAGGTGCTGGAAAGAGCTTACAGGACTTCGCACACCGTAGTAAGAAGGTCTTTTATATTTCATATAGTGAGGATTTTCTTCACTCCTAATATGTAGTTATCCAGAGACACAAAAGTACATTATTATAAATGATTCAAACAACACAGTAACAAACTCTCTCTCCCCCCAACCCACACTCCAATCAGGCTGACTTTCTGTAATGGCCATTTAGTCCCTCCATTTAAAAATAAAATTATCATGGTGAGCTTTCAAAGGTGCCTGTTGCATGGATCACATTTGATGAGCAAAAAATCACGGCTGAGAGCAACCTGTCTTCAAAGTAGCTTATTTTACCCCAGAAATCCCTGACACGGGAGGGAAATGTAATTTGAATTTGGGTCCAATGACCAGGAGCTTAGAAAGCAAGTATTGTGAAGATAGCTCCACAACTGAAGAAGCTGCCCCTGGTCAGAAGCTCAGAGGGAAAGCTTCGCCAAGAACCGAAGCCTTTTCACCGCTCCTCACTCCGCCTAGTTGAAACAGCAGTTGATTTTACAGCTAATAAGGCATTAAACCGAATCTCTTAAGCTTTTCATATTGAAAGTAATTGTAAATTGAATTTGCTAAAACAATAACTTAAAGAGGCAAGACTTGAATGTTATCAGAGCAAATCAAATGATGATGCAGAATTTAAAGAGCCACTGAAACAAGTGTCTTCAAGTACTTTATCGATCTGCCAGAAGCAGCCGCTGTCGACGCCGAGCTTTGCTTGGCAAGTGGAATTATGGCACATTGATTATTCATCACGGAGTCAGCCTGTAAGTCTCTAGCTCCAGGTGGGCTGGTCATGTGTTTCAACACCGACTCTTAGTAAAGATAAGGCCACCTTGGAAGAAGCAGAGAGACAGCGTCTGGCCTGGGCTCAGAGACGGGAGATGGCCCAGAGAAGGGAATGGGGACTGAAGGAAGCAGAACATTTTAAAGTTAGGTCTTTAAAAAATGCATTTATAAAGGCGCTGATTGTACTGTTCACTAGGGCTGCTGTAACGAAGTACCACATGGTCGGAGATGGAGGAAGCCTAAAAAACAGAAGTTGGCCAGGTGCAGTATAATCCCAGTACTTTGGGAGGCTGAGGCGGGCAGGTCGTTTGAGCTCAAGAGTTCAAGACCCGCCTAGGCAATATGTTAAAACCCTGTCTCTACAAAAAAAATAAAATAAAACAAGGAAATTTATTTTCTGATCATTCTGCAGGCTACAAGTCCAAAATACACATGTACTGCAAGGGTTGATTCCTTCTGAAGACTTCGAAGGAGGACTCTGTTCCATCCCTCTCTCCTGGCTTCTGGGGGTTTGTCTTGGTATTCCTTGGCCTGTGGAAGCCTCACCCCAATCTCTGTCTTTGTGTCCACATGGCATTCATCCTGTGTGTGTCTCTGGATCCGAACTTCTTTTTTATAAGGGCATAGGTCATATTAGATTAAAACTCCTTCTAATGTCCTATTTTAACTTGATTACCTCTACAAGGTAATCACGTTCTGAGGTGCTGGGGGTTCGGACTTAAACCTGTAAATCTTGGAGGGACAGTATTCAACCCAGAGCAGTGATGTACCAGTGACATAAAAAAAAGCGCACAGAATCACTCAGTAATTCTCAATGTTGGGTGCAGTTCACAATATGCTGGGGAGCTTTAAAAAGTAGCCATGCCTGGGTCTCACCTTCACTGATGTTGATTTAATTGGTCTAGGGTTAGGGCCCAGGTACGGGTATTTTTAAGAGGCACCTTACGTGGTTCTAATGTGTAGCCAGGACTGAGAATCACTCATTAAATGCCTCATAAGGCCTGCTGTCATTCAGAGAGGAAACTATAAAATATATCCATTATTTTAAGCATTATGTTGAGTCCTAGAAATATATTGGTGATCAATGCAGATACAGAAACCGCAGATACAGTTTGGATCCAGAGACACACTCAGGATGAACAACATGTGGACACGAAGACAGAGATTGGTGTGATGCTTTCACAGGCCAAGAAACTGTATCTGCATCGATCACATAATGTCTGGCCTTAGGTAGCAGCCCCATATATATTGATAAAAGAATGAAAGAATGCATATATGAATAAATTCAAGTCAACACATATTCATTGTCTACCATATGTTAAGCATTACATTACTGGAGAAATGTAAGTAATTTTTTAGTAAATGAATGAGTGAATGAATGGATGAATGATGAGATCATATTCCACATTACCTTCTGGTCTACTGATAATTTCTGGTGAGGTGTTACAACATGGGATTTAGCATTTTCAACATGCTAGAAGAAATCCACTCTAGCAGAAATATTTTTAAATCAACTAAACAGCCTGACTTCCACCTAGAAATTTTGATTTTTTAAAATTGCAATGACTCATATAATTAAGACCTTAGGATCATCCTTTTTTACAACTGAGCACAAAGATGCTTACATAATAGACCATGAACCATTTGTAGACACATTTCAGTAACCCTACAGAATGTCCAAAGGGTACCACTAATGTGTAGGACAGAAAGAGATGGACAGTCGCAATATAAAAAATCATAGTCATAAAAAATGCTTGCATTCAAAATAATACTATTCAGATGCCACTGACAACAGAATTATCTAACCTAAGATGCAAATGTGAGGATTTATTTTTCACAGAATTGGTCAAACAGAAGTTGAATAGCATATAAGGTGAGCAGTTACCTGCCAAATTTGATCAGTTTTGATAACTGGACTAGATGATTTCAGTCTTGTGAAAAAGCTTCTTTTGCATCTTTTTGTTCATTTGTTTTGTAATATTAATAGCTATAGAGGATTATGGGAAACTTCATTTACTTGTTTCTTTATACATCTATTCAACAAGGTCAGTTACTAGCACATACTAGGTCCCTATGGAAATTGCAAAAAGGGGCCCTCCTGGGTAAAGAAATTACAAAACAGGTGCCCCTCCTTAGGGCTGAAATAGGCCTAGACATATGGTCATAAGCTGGATTTTAGTGCCCTTTCCCTTGGCTAGATGTCTTTGGGTAAGATGCTAACCACCATACACAGCAGCCCAGTATCCAGCAAATATCTATAAACTGCCTACTTTGTGCCAGGCCTGTGCTGGGTCCTAGAAATACAAAAGTGAGTGAGATTAGGTTCTGTCCCTCATGGAGTTCACAGTCCACTCGGGCAGACAAAAACCACATGAACAAATGTAGGATAATGTGAATAGTGAAGGAACAAGTAACCTGTAGACAGCAGCCAAGGCCTCATAGAGGAGGGAATGTTAGAAATGGGTCTTGGAGGAGAATGTGTGGGACTTTATTACACAGCAAAAATAAGCAAAGCAGAGAGTGATAGTCAATGTCAAAGTGTGGTCACAGTAAAAGGTCATCAGGGGAAGTGAAAGTCCCACAAAGTCGGAAAGCAGAATGAGTGGAATGGGAATAGCTGGAAAATTAGTCTGGAAATGTACCTTGGCACTACACTGCTCAGATTAGCTGGATAAAAGATAAAAATGGATAATTTAAGGTGGAGGAAAGGATTCGGGCAACGAAGGTGATGTTAGGAAGCAAGGCAACAAGCAAACCAGCACTGGGGAAAAGATCCACCGATTGTCCCTGAAAACAGAAAATATCCAGTGTAATTTGGCATCTGTTTTTTGTTGCACATTATCTTCATGGATCATTTCTGTAAATTACTTGGCTTATCAGATGAATTGACTTCAAAATTCTCATGTTGCATTTCACTTAAACTGTGTTTTCATTTAGAAGAAACTGAAGCCTGGCATGGTGGCCATACCTGTAATCCCAGCACTTTGACAGGCCAAAGTGCTGGAGGCCAGGAGTTGGAGACCAGCCTGACAAAAAAGCAAGACACTTATCTCTACAAAGAAAATAAAAAATAAAAAATAAAAATAGCCAACCATGTGCCTGTAGTCCAAGCTACTCAAGAGGCTGAAGTAGGGGATCATTTGTGCCCAGGAGTTGGAGGCTACAGTGAGCTATTAACACATCAGTGCACTCCAGCCTGGGTGACAGAGTGAGGCCCTTTTCCTTTCTCTAAAAGAAGAAAAAAAAGGAAAAAAAAAAAAAGAAACTGAAACATCAATCCAGATTGGTCAGGCCATTTTGGTTTTGATCTTTAAAGTACAGGATAATTTTCCAATATTCTCTAATTTGCAAACAAAGAAACTAGAACACGTGGCTTCTTCTACTGGCATTGCTGATGAGGGAAAGATGCTATTAATTGTGAGGATGTGCATTGCTATGCCCTGAAGCCAGCAAATATTTTCCATCGAAGCTGGCATATGCCCTTCTGAGTCTTTGGTTTATGACCATCTTTTTTTTCTTCCCCATTTCACCTCCACACAGGAGTAAGAGGCTGTAATAATTAACAAACCCAGTTTATGGCCAGTACTGATTTGATAGTAAGTGGTATCATAACAATATGTGACTGCCAAGTTTCTGTTAAATTTCAAATTTGATTGGTTTTTGGTAAGGCTGTCAGTCTCTGTTTTCTTTTTTCAGTTGCTTATATTTTCTGAGTGCCTTGAGGCTCTATAAAGTTCCTACTCAGCTAAAATAACATGGAATCTAATTTGAAAAATCCAGTGGAGTTTAACTATAAATTATTCTGTGTTATATTCAAAGGCTAGAGGTTTAACATTGATCACATCAGCAACATTGAGCTCTAATTGCATTAGGTTAATTGATAATGTTCTAACATACAACTTTTGCAGAGTATTGTTTGAAAGACATTTCTTTGAAATAAATGGAAACATCAGACACTGCACCTTAAAGGAAACTGTCAGATCTGAAGTCAGTTATTGAAATACGTATGGCAAAATTAAATGCCTTGTCAGACTATATAAGTGACATATATTGCTCCAACTGTGTGAATTGGGAAACTTTGAGCACTGATCTTTTTTTTTTTCCATAATCCTGACTTGCTATCTGAAAATATGTTTTTATGCCATCTTTTGTGAACTCTGAAGGTAAACTAAACAGGGTATTATCCACCTTTGCATCTTCAGCACTTGGCCTTTGTTCAGTATATATGAGGTATTCAAAAAATATTTAATAAATAGATGAATAAAAATAACTTTTTCCTGTATACCAAACTCTACACAAAATGTTTTATGTGTACTTCTCATTAATTCTTTGCAATAACACCATGAAGTCCATTACCCATTGTTAATTTTACAAATGAGAAACTGAGGCTCAGAAAATTCATGTAACTAGTAAAGGGTAAAGCAGAGATTTTGGCAGTTATAGATTACCCATTCTTAACTGCTGTGTTACACGTGGTGAGTGCATAAAAATTTTAAGCAAATAGTGATTGGTATGAATAAATATTCATTTGTACAGTGCAACCACAGTGCCAACACGGCAATGGGATGCACACCCCACAACCCACAGGTTATGAGACGCTGCCAGTGGAAGCACTGCTACTGAACAAGAGGTTTAGGTTAGAATCATGCTACGTGGTTGCCATAATTTATGAAATCATCAGGTTATTTTCTAATTTTTTTTTTTTTTTTTTTTTTTTTTGAGACAGAGTCTTGCTCTGTCACCCAGGCTGGAGTGCAGTGGCGCGATCTCAGCTCACTGCAAGCTCCGCCTCCCGGGTTCACGCCATTCTCCTGCCTCAGCCTCCCGAGTACCTGGGACTACAGGCGCCCGCCACCAAGCCGGGCTAATTTTTTGCATTTTTAGTAGAGACGGGGTTTCACATGTGTTAGCCAGGATGGTCTCGATCTCCTGACCTCGTGATCCACCTGCCTCGGCCTCCCAAAGTGCTGGGATTACAGGCGTGAGCCACCGCGCCCGGCCCTAATCTCTAATTCTAAATAGTCTCATCCACTTTTCCTGTTGAAGGCATGAGGCAGTCATCTATCACTCAGGCAAGTAGCCATCACGTGAAATTATGGATTTTTTCCAATATGGCCTTATCTTAAATAAGCAAAACTTGGAAAAACATTATTTTGAATCAAATTTTGTTCAAACAATAGGCAGATAGCTAAGACAGGTTTAAATTATATTCAATTACAAAAATATAACTGACTCAATAATTCTTTCTTAGATATCAAACTCCTGAAGGGCAAGAATTTGACCTGTGTAGTAACAAGTTCTGCATATCCGGTAATTAGGGAATTCTTTTTAGATATACATATATATAGGTACAACAACAACATAGAATTATAACAAATCCTGAGACTACTTCCTAAAAACAAAAAAAAGAATCCTGAGTTATTGATAATTTTTTGTTTAAAGCATTAAGCAGAGTAGCAAAGAAGGCTCTTACCTTGAAAACAACATGGTCCAAATTGAAACCCTGGTTCTGCCACTTACTGGCTGCATGCCTCAGTTATCTCGATAGGCCTATTTTAAACTCCAGGGGCATGTTAATTACATTGGTCACGTCATTGCTGTATCTGAACAGTGTAATAAGTAATGGGAATAACAACAATAGAAAACAGTTTTGATTGCTTTCCATCTGCCAGAGACTGAGCCCAGTAAACAAATAAGCACTTACTGCATTGTGAAAGTACATTATTATTATGCTCATTTTATGAATCGGTGAATTCAAGCTTAAAGCTCAAGTAACTTACCTAAGGTCATACAGACAGGGAATGACACAACCGGGATTTGAACTCAAGCTATCAAACTTGCAAACTAACGTTTAAAAAATATTTGCTACAATTAAGAAAGGTAGGAAAGGAGGGGGCAAAGGAAAGAGAGGGGGAGACAAAGAATAATGAATGATGGAATGAAAGGAAAGAAAGAAAAGGGAATGGAAAAGGAGAGAAGGCAAGGCAGTGAGGAACGAGTGGGAGGCAAGGAGGATGGATGGGAGGAAGGGAGGAAAGAAAAAAGTAGAGGAAAAGAAAGGGAAGGAAAAAAAGAAAAAACATCACAAGGTTGCTATGAGGGCTAAATGAGATATGGAAAGCCCTTTGTGATACACAAAGCAAGTTAAGCATGCAAGGTAATACTTCATGATAGTAAGGGTAAGTATCAATAAGCATTGGGAATTAAATGTCAATATCAGTGGAGAAAACTGCTGTAAATAAGGCATTACAAAGCAAATCAAATTAAAAAGACTGACTTGACAGGTTATTTACTGAAATTATAGGCAAAATGCATTTTCCTAACCCAATCAGCTATACAGCTATGAAATCCTCTTTCATCTGTTGGGCATAGAGGATGAATGTACTCTAATAGGGGAAATGTTTCTCCCCACAGCTTCATTTACGGTACAAAAATGACAGCACGGACGACCTCACTTGAATCTGCTGGCATCAAATAGATCTAAGCATTCCGATGTTGCAAATAGCAAGGAAGGTAGTTATTCAGTCACGTTTACCAGACAGTTCATTCAACTTTGGACCACCCTAAAATAGCCCTCCTATTTCCTCTCTATCGTTCACAACAAAGAAAAGATAGGTTTCAAAGAGTCACTTGGAGATACTGTAAGGTGTATACAGGTGAATGAATATATTTCACACAAAATGATTTGCCACCCAGAGCAGACACTCAATACAGAGGAAATGAGCCATTTAAAAGCAGTAAGTGCTAAAATGAGAGCCAGCCCTTGAAGGTCCTGGGTGGCAGGCCTAGGATCCTGTGTTCTAAGCAAGAGTGCAGAAGTAATTCTAAAACTATGGCTGGATTCACGAAGGCAACTTAAGTGCCTTAGGAGAAAGAGTCTGAAAAATCCATTTCATCCTTTCAGTCACAGCTTAAAAGCCATTTCATCAGACAAGTCTTTTTTGATCTCCCACCTAGACTAGGTCCTCTAGTATGTACTTTCAGAGTAGTCTGTTCCTCTATTTCACAGACCTTGTAATACTTTTAACCTTTTAAATGTTTTGTTATAACAAATCGTAAAGTACTCGACAATATTCTCCTGTGTACTCAATACTCAGATTCAACAGTCGTTATAAATTTACATTTGTTTCATCTAGCTCTTTCTTCTCTTTCTTCTTTGATATTAGTGAAACACTTAAACCTAAAGCTGGGCATCATGCCATTTCATGTCTAATTACTTCAATATGCATCCCTTAAACATAATCAGCTGGCCTGGCGCAGTGGCTCACACCTGTAAACACAGCACTTTGAGAGGCCGAGGCGGGCGAATCACCTGAGGTCAGGAGTTCGAGACCAGCCTGACCAACATGGAGAAACACCATATCTACTAAAAATACAAAAATTAGCCGGGCATGGTGGCGCATGTCTGTAATCCCAGCTACTCAGGAGGCTGAGGCAGGAGAATCCCTTGAACCCGGGAGGCGGAGGTTGTGTTGAGCCAAGATCATGCCATTGCACTCTAGCCTGGGCAAATAAGAGTGAGACTCCATCACAAAAAAAAAAAAAAAAAAAAAAAAAAAAAAATTCAGCTATTTTTTAAAATTATTATTATTTTTTTGAGAGTCTCATTCTGTCACCCAGGCTGGACCCAGGCTGGAGTGCAGTGGTGCAATCCTGGCTCACTGCAACCTCCATCTCCTGGGTTCAAGAGATTCTCCTGTCTCAGTCTCCCGAACAGCTGGGACTACAGGCATGTGCCACTACTCCCGGCTAATTTTTGTATTTTTAGTAGAAATAAGTTTTCACCATGTTGGCTAGTCTTTTCTCGAACTCCTGACCTCAGGTGATCCACCCGCCTCAGCCTCCCAAAGTGCTGGGATTACAGGCATGAGCCACCACACCCAGCCTGATAGGTTTTTTTTTGTTTTTTGTTTTTTGTTTTTTTTTCTTACAAAAAACACTATTTCAGCCTGGGTTCCCCCTAAAAGTAGAGCCTGAAACAAGGGCTTGCATGTAAGTTGTTATTTTGGGAAGTGATCCCAAGGAGTGTGGGGCTGAGAAGAGTGAAACAGGGAAGGAGGGAAAGCCTACCCAAGGGTACATTCTCAGAGAACCAATTCCATGGGCACATGGGGCTGGGTTCTGCTGAGGACTCTCAGAGGAGCTATAGAATGCAATTTAGATCACATATTGAGTGACCACAATGGGAAGTATTTATCCACTGGTTCTCCTACCCATTGGTCAGGAATCACCCAACGGGGCATTAACTCTTACACACCCAGATTTGCAATGGAATGCTTCAGAAAGAGACAGAATAGCTAGAACAGTCTCCACAGGTGTCCCACAGGGGAACAGAGGCTCCCAGAGCAGAAAGAGAGGTATGTGGTGAGGTTTAGGGGAGGTGCTACAGAGTTTTACCTATGCAACACTAGGGGTAGCCACAACAGCTGGGAGGAAAAGGTGGACTGAGTGGATGTGACACAGGACACAAGAAGTACGTGACACAACTACAATGCTATTGTCACTGCTAATCAAATTCATTCCAATTCCTAGGTACCAACTCACACCCAGTTCTAAATCAAATTACTCCATCAATTCAAAGATGTCTTTTTTAGAGCTAGTTTGGTCTAATTAGTATTCATATAGGATCCAAAACAAAACTTGGTTGCTGTGTCTTTAAATCTTGTAATCTAGAACAACCCATTTTCTACCTTGTTCCATGCCATTGATTCGTACCAAAAAAAAAAAAAAAAAGTCCATTGTCCTGTAGAACATTCCACATTTTGTGTTTACCTGATTAGAAAGTCATTTCACTTATTACTCTTTCATAAATTTAAATTTAAATTTTTTTAGAGATTGGGTCTTGCTAGTTTGCCCAGGCTGGCCTCAAGTGATCCTCCTGCTTTGGCCTCCTAGAGCCCTAGGATTACAGGAGCTAGCCACTATGCCTGGATTATTTCATTTATTTCTCTATTTCCAATATTTTCTGTAAATGATTATAAGCTCCAAGGGTTTGGTTAAACACAGAAAAGCTTTTCTGTCAAGGAAAGGTGGCAAGTGAGGCTATGTGCTTCACAGTGCATCCCACCGGGAGACACACGTGGTGGAGTGAATGGAGGCCCCAAAAAAGATATGTCCACATCCCAATCCTCAGATCCATGCATATTACCTTATATGGCAAAAGACGTAATTCACTGAAGCATCTTAAGAAGAGGAATTTCCCCTAGATATCTTGGTGGACTATATGTGCAATCATATATATTCTCATAGAAGAGAGGCAGAGAGAGTTTGAAAGAGAAACACAGAGGTCTTATGAAGATGAAGACAGAGATTGCAGTGACGTACCACAAGCCAAGAAACACTGGGGCAGAAACCAAGAATCTAGAAGACGCAAGAAACGAATTTGCCCCTAAAATCCCTGGAGGGAGCGCAGTGCTGCCAGATACTGGACTTCTGGCCTCCAGAATACTGAGACAATTAATGCTAGGTAACAGTAGGAATGTAACAGCCTAATTCCTTCATTGCCAATTTCCCCACAAACTTTCCTTTTAATGACTCCATTCATTGATGAGTGTAGCCTGCATTCACTATTTATTTGAGGGAAATAAAATAGTGATTTGTGGATTCTATCACTCCTTTCTCCTTTATTAGTAAGAATTTTTTCACATACAAAAATAAACTTTCCTTGATCACCTGGGGCTTTTCGGTTATTCTAAAATATAGTTCATACAAGAACCACTAAGAATAAAGTGGTTCAACTGCTATATTCCCAAATAAGGAATTGGTCTTGATACAAATTTAAATCCCTATTTATGCCATTGTTTATCTAATATCTGTTTCCTCCACCAGACTGTAAGCTCTGTGGAGCAGAAAATCTGTCTACCTTCTTTGCTGCCTAATCCATAGTGCTTGCCACAAAGGAGAAGCATACCTAAGACATTTTAATAAATGTCTTATTTATTAACTCTTCTACTATCCTGGAGAACTTCTACTATCCTGGCGAAATCCCAGAGTCCCAAGAGGAATGTGAAATCACCCCCTTCTGCTTGCCTTTTTTTTTTTTTAATCCCAAAGCCCTGAAATTATTTCAGGGGATTTCTTTTCCCTATCCCTAAAGCAAGGAAGCAAAATCCTCTGAGGCAATATAGCAACTCCTTGTGAAGAGAGCCAAATTTTGAAAGGAAGGAATCTCAGGGTCACTTAGGTGAAGTCTCAGCTTATTTTTCTCATCAGAACCATCCTGTTAGGATGTCAGTGCAGGGAGGGACTTTAGCAATCATCTAGTCAAGTGCATTTAAACCTCGCAAATTCAAAACAGCCATCACTACAGCAATAACGTCAATCATAATAGTAATAATCATAAACATACCATACGAATCCCCTGGCTCACTGTAACAGCCCCTTCAGGAACATCTCAGGAAACTACATCTTAAGTTCCTTGGGTAATTCTGATGTAGCTTGTCTGTAGCATTGAATTCGAACAATACTGATTATAGTTGAGAGGCTTTCAAAATAATATTTAATAACAGAACTGTTGGTAAAACCTCTGTAAAGGTCTGATGTTTTAAAAATTAATTCACTCTAAAACTACTTAATGAAAGCTTCCTAAGAGCTAGAAACTATTCTAGAAGCTGAGCATACAGAGGGAAACAAAATTGAAAAGGTCCCTGACTGCTATGGTTTGAATGTGACTCCCCAGAATTCACATGCTGGGAGCCTAATCTCCAATGCAACAATGTTAAGAGGTGGGGCTTAATAAGAGATTGGGCCCTTCCTCTTAAAGTAAGTTCAGCCCCTGGTGCCTCTCTCTGTTTTGTGTGTGCACTCCACCTTTCACCATGGGATGACTCTTATCAGATGCCAGAACCATGCTTTTGGACTTCCCAGCCTCAAGAACCTTGAACCAAAGTAAACCTCCATTGTTTATAATTTACCCAGTCTGTGGTATTCTGTTAAATCAAAAGAAAACAGACTAAGACACTGCCCTTGTGGGACTCACACTGGGAGGTAGAATACACAGAACAAACTGAAAATAAATAAGTAAATAAGCATATATATATATATACACCATATATATATATATGCTGTATATATATGTGTATATATATATATGTATGCTGTATATATATATATGTATATATATATATATGGTGTATATATATATATATATATACACCATAATAGCCCCCTTGTATCTTTCTTGGAAAACATAGGGTTTCCTGAAGCATAATTGGAAAGTGTGCTCTCTACAAGTACATGAAGTTACGGGAATTTGTTACCCAACCTCCCAAAGCCAGACCCTGGCAAAGTAGGGACTCCTGCAAACATTCCTTCCTTTGACATTTGTCTACACATGGCTCTTAACATAGAGGTCCAGACAATTTTTTCACTTGGCTTGAGTTTTCACTAGTTAATGAACCTGGTTGAGAGGAGAATGACTACTGTAGGGAAGGAGAGAAATATAATTAGCATCAGAATTGGACGGTCTTTCTCCAAATCAGCCAGGAGGCACAGAAGTTCATGGCAAGGATATGTCTGAAGCATCGAATCCAGGATTTCCAGCCTGTATTTTGCAGGACCAGAACTGAATCAGCATTACCTAAAGAGCCTTTCAAAATACTGAATCCTAGAATTTTATCCCTGAATATCTTATTCAATGGAATCAGAGTCATACCTGGAAATATGTATGTTTGTGAATCTCTGTATCAGAGCTGTCTTTTTGTTGTTGTGCAAGCAATAAAAAACAACTCTAGCCTCTTTAAGGGGAAAATAAATATTTTGGAAGTTTATAGTGTGGCTCAGAGAATGAAAGAAAATGCTTAAAATTCAGACCTTGGAAAGAATAAGAACTGAGGGTTATGGGAATCTGGGAAACAAAACTTAAAGGATGGCTTCTCCACAGGTCATAGTAAAAAAGAATTGGCCCCTACTGTTATCCATGCATGTGTCACTATAGTCAAGATTAAATTGATTAAATTCCAATAGAAAGGATGTGACTAACTTGACTTGGGTTATATCTCTATTTCTTGACCGTGGAAAGAGAGGTATTTCAATTATCAGTCCCATCAAAACTTCAAATCATGGAGAGATAATTAGCCAAACACACACACACACACACACACACATACACACACACACACACACAAAGAAGTGCTGTTAGAGCAAATGGCCACCTCTACCTTCCCAGGTGATTATGAGGCACAGCCAGTTTTGAAAACCAGTGACTTGGTTCAACAACCAACCAGATATTTGAATTCTCCCTACAACAGACATACCAATGCACTTGAATGCAAACTTTCCAAGATGGCTTGAAGTTCTTTCTTCTTAGAATAAATGTATCAATTGCTTTTCCAAAGGAGTCTGCCCTCCCTCATGTCCCTATTGAATAAACAGAGTGTCTCACCTCACAGATAGTCTCAGCTAACTCCTCCCTGCTCAATTTGCAAGGTCACACTGGCATCTTACTACTTCTTATGCACACATCTCCTGAAATTGTTTTGCACTTGCTGCTCCCTCTGCATAGAACACTCTTCCTCCAGAAACCACATATCTTATTCTCTCCCTTCCTTCATT
The DNA here is from genome assembly GCF_043159975.1 of Macaca nemestrina. Lineage (NCBI taxonomy): Eukaryota > Metazoa > Chordata > Mammalia > Primates > Cercopithecidae > Macaca > Macaca nemestrina. Next base: position 131,228,190 of record NC_092126.1, on the reverse strand, counting down.
CTGTTCCTTAATTTAAATTACTCATCTGGGTGCAGTGGCTTATGACTATAATCCGAGTGCTTTGGGAGGCTGAGGTGAGAACATTGCTTGAGCTCAGGAGTTCAAGACCAGCCTGGGCAACATAGTGAGACCTCGTTTCTACAAAAAATTAAAAATTAGCTCAGCATGGTGCTGTGTGCCTGTACTCTCAGTTTCTCAGGAGTCTGAGACAGGGGAATCCCTTGCGCCCAGGAGTTTGAGGCCACAAATAGCTATGATCATGCTGTTGCACTCCAGCCAGAGTGACAAAGCAAGATTTTGTCTAAAAAAAAAAAAGAGAAAAAAAAATTGGCTGGGTGTGGTGGCTCATGTCTGTAATCCTGGCACTTTGGGAAGTTGAGACAGGCAGATCACTTGAGCTCAGGTTCAAGACCAGCCTGGGCAACAGTGAGAACCCGTCTCTACAAAAACTACAAAACTTAGCCAGGCGTGGTGGCGCACGTCTGTTCCCAGCTACTTGGGGGGCTGAAGTGGGAGGATCACTTGAGCCCAGGAGGTCAATGCTGCAATGATCTGAGATCACACCACTGCACTTCAGCTTGGGTGACAAAGTGATAGTGTCTCAAGAAAAAAAATTACGTAAGTTCACCTATTTAAAAATCAACTTCACTCCTCTCTCCAGTACTTCCTAGCTCCTTTTCCTGCTTTTTTTTTTCTTTATCACTTATTGCTGTCTGACATACTATACATTTTCTTAATGGATTTGTTCATTGTCCACCTTCCCCCTCTAGAATATTAGCCACTTGAGGATAGGAAGCCAGTATGTCTTATTCAGTTCTATATCCTTACTCTTATAACAGTGCCTATCATATTGAAAATGCTCAATAAATATCTGATGAATATATATATTTAGATATATATTTTATATATATAAAATGTTTTTATATATTTTATTTATATATATATATATATATAAAATCTTTGAAATACATCTATCAGTATCAACTCTGGTGCTTTGTTCAAAATTTGGCTTTATGTCCCACGCCCTTTCAGAACCTTCAGTAAATGGAGACTAGGAACTGCATTCAGAAACTTCCCAAGTGATGCAAATGAACAACTGAAGTTTGAAAATTGCTACTTTAGCATTCTCCAAAACCAGTATAAGCCCTCTTTTATGTTATACTTCATTAGATGTTTAAAGACAGCTCTTCTAACCCCTTCTTCTCACCGACTTTGGGTTTTCTTTGTCTTAGACCGAGCAGCTAAACCTTCTATAGCCATCCCTCCTACAAGGCTCCTTACTACCCGAGAAGGTCAGGCTGCGCTCTCTGAATGCACTTCCATTCATTCTCTTTCCATTTAGAGTGATCTTGGTTGGAGAGTGAGTCTCTAAAGAACAGCTCTCTAAAGATGCTTGCGGAACTTTTTGAAATTAGTTCTTACACATGAGAAACTCTGCCCTTTTTCCCTTTGCACTATCCCTTGGGAAGATGTTCAAAAAATGGTAATGTTCAGGCTTGTGATCTCAGAGTAGAAAACACACCCAGTCTGCGTGTTTCTGTCCTGTGTGTTTTTGCCCCACTAGAGACCAGACAGAGCATCTGTGTATGAGTCTTCAACAAACAATCACATGAAAAATGATGTGTGATGAGAAGGCAAAGAGTGCAAAAGAGCTTGTCAAGTGAAAGGAGAGGACATAAAGGAGCTATTGTCAGAGCGTGTGTTGGTCAACAGACAGATAGCAATCTAAAGAATGTCTTCTGTTAGAGCTCTACATAGCATACGGCTTACGTTCTACCTGAGTAGGCTGGGTTTTGTTTCATGATACTGAAAGAGTAAATGGTACCTTAATATATATTTTCATTACAAGGGTATCTATTATTCAGATGATCTATGTTAGCTAACTGATTATGCTATTGTATATTTTTTTATTGTTTTAAAAATTTGAAAAACCAAATTTGGCAAAAATGTTGAAACTCTGCTTTCCTACAAACTAGAGTAGTCTTTGTTGATTAATTCATATAACCAATGTGCTAGCCTGACTAATATCCAACTCCCCATCAAATATTCACACCTTAGTCCTCAGAACCTGTAAATACATTATGAGACAAAAGGCAAATGTGATTATATTAAGAATCTTGACGAAGGTAGAAAATCTTGGATTCTCCAATAGGTCCAATTCAATCTCATGAGTCCTTAAAATCAAGGAATTTTTCCTGTGGTTCAGAGAGACGTGACTATGGAAGGATGATCAGAGAAATAAAAGGTTATTGGTTTTGAAGTTGGAAAAAAGAGCCATAAGCCATGGAATGTTGGTGTCCTCTAGAAGCTGGAAAAGGCATGGAAACAGATTCTCCCTGAGAGCCTCCAGAAAAGACCACAGCCCTGCCAACACCTTGGATTTAAACCAAGTTTCAGACTTGCAAAACTGTAAGATAATAAATTTGTATTTATTGAAGCCACCAAGTACATGGTAATTTATTATAGAAGGAACAGAAAACTAATACAACCAATGTTCAAATGTAGTAATAAAATAAAGTATATCAGGTACTATGCTCATAATAGCATCATTAGTAAAAGTCCCAAATTAGAAACAATTCATATCTACCAAAAGGCAATTATACCCTGGGTACAGGTCACACAAGTATATCCAGTTGACAAAATTCATCAAACTGCAACAGACAATAAATACAATTCTCTACATGTATATTATAATACAACAACATTTATTAAAGGGCATTGATGGCACATGTGTCCATGTATGTACCATCTATATGATGCAATCATTTAAAATTCATGGTTTAAAAGAGAAGTCAGCAAACAATCTTACTCAATGCCTGCTTTGAGCACAACCATGCCCATTCATTACATATTGTCTATGGTGGCTCTCCTGCTATGGTGGCAGAATTCAGTAGGTGCAACAGAGACCATGTAGCCTGCAGAGCCACTAAAATATTTCCTCTATAGTCTGTATTTCAGGGCATACCACAAGGAGTTCCATGTAGATTTTCTTAAGTTTCTAGATAATTTTTCACAGTCATTGGCACAACCAAAGGCAGAGCTTTCAAACCAAGTCTCTCACCTACCAGGTTGGCAGGCAACCAGCAGTGGCTTTTTATTCATCCACTTGACAGATACGTATTGAGTGCTGGGTGAACATGGGCCAGGCTCTGTGATAGAAGCTGGATATATTTAAATGTATAAATTACATATGTCTAGCCTCTTGTAGAGGTTACGATTCTATCAATCCATGCAGTCCAGATGTGGAAGTCCCCAAAGGTGATTCATGAACCACCAGCATCAGCATCACTGGGAAATTGTTACAAATGCAAATTCTCAGGCCCTACACTGCCTCTATTGAATCATATATCTAGGAGTGGAGCCAACTATGTGTTTTTACCATACCAGCAGGAAATGCTGATGTATGTTCAAGTTTGAGAATCACTGAACTAAACCCAAAAAGTCTGTGCTAGGATAAATGTTTTATGAATCAGATTTTAGGAATGTAAGTAGCTCTTCACAACACCCATGTTGGAAGATACTTTGTCCACCTTAACTATTTGTCTTACTCCATTTTTTTATTATTTATAGCAGAATACCTAAACCTAGGTAATTTATAAAGAAAAGGAATTTATTTCTTACAGATATGGAGGCTGAGAAGTCTGGGGTCAAGGGACGGCATCTGATGAGCACCTTCTTGCTAGCTGGGACTCTCTGCAGAGTCCCAAGGCAATGTAGGGCATCACATGGTGAGGGAGCTGAGTGTGCTACCTCAGATCCGTCTTCCTCATCTTATAAAGCCACCAATCCCACTCACTTAATAATACACTAACCCATTAACACATGAATCTATGAATTCATGAATGCATAAATCCATTCATTAGGGCAACACCTTCATGACCCAATCCCTTCTTAAAGTCCTGACTTCTCAATGACACCACATTGGGGATTAAATTTCAACATGAGTTTTGGAGGAGACAAATATATTATTCAAACCATAGCACTATCCTATGTAATAATTTATTTTTATTAAAGTTATAGGAAATTGACAGTAAAAGCACACCATAGAATGTGTAGATTGCTTAACAGGTGCAGAATGCAGAGCAAGGCACTGCAGTCAATGCTAAGGAAATATAAAGGATGCTTGGTTATGTGCTGCCTTCTCAGTGAGAGAGAAAAAAAAACCCATAGTATCAGCATCATTATATACCATACATTGTCAAACATTTTCTGTAAAAGTCCAGATTGTAAGTACTTTAGACTTTGTGGGCCATATAATCTCTGTCACAACTATTCAACTCTAGTGTTGTAGCACAAAAGCAGCATATTTATAGACAATATGTAAATAAATGGGCATAGCAGTGTTCCAATAAAACTTTATTTACACAAACTGGTAGTGGGCCCTTGTGTTGTAGTTTGCTGATCCCTGTCACATACCATTATTACCATATATCATTATACATGATGCCATGAACCATGCTGTATGGCTTCACCACATATTTCATTTTGTTCAAACTTTTAACATAATTTTCCCTGTAATTTTGTCATATATGATCACCTAACTTTGACCTTCAAAAGCTCAGTTAATATCTTGTCAATGAAAACATTATTCAGAGCAGTAACCTTCAAGATATAATCTTGCTTCAATGAGTGAATACATTCTACTTGTTTATTATCACAATACTAGCTTCTGTAAAAAAAAAAATTCTGAGGTCAGCATTGCTGTTTTAGAAATTAGAAACTAAACTTAAAGAGATTAAGCAATTGTTGAAGTTCATACAAAAAGTCATTTTTTTGAGCCAGGGTTCAAACTCCAGTACTTTTGGCACTGAAGCAGTCATTTCTAGGTACTGTCTCCCCATGCAGTGAATATGCTTAAAATCTAACCAGAAATTGGGTTCAGGGTACAAATGGAATATTCATGCCTCAGTGGCTATTTCTCTTCTTGACTGTGTCTTATAATTATTATTTCAGTTTAAAAGCATTTCATATCTTTAAATTTCATGACAATCACATGTACATCATAGATAAGTCATAACCCAAAACTCCAAGCACATTACTAGTTAAGTAATTACAGAATACGAAACATTCTGTAACAGCTCAATCACTAATACAATATCCTTCACAATATAGTTCTATAGTCATCTGTGTTAGCCCATTCTCATGCTCCTAGTAAAGACAGCCCAGACTGGGTAATTTATAAAGGAAAGAGGTTTAATTGGCTCACAGTTCAGCATGATCGGGGAAGCCTCAGGAAACTTACAATATGTTACAATCAAGGGGAAGCAAACACGTCCTTCTTCATGTGGCAGCAGCAAGGAGAAGTGCCAAGCAAAGGGGAAATCCCTCTTATAAAACCATCAGATCTCGTGAGAACTAACTCACTAGCTAACTCACTATCACAAGAACAGAATGGGAAAAACAGCCCCCATGACACAATTACCTCCACCTGGTCCCTCCCATGAAATGTGGGGATTATGGGTACTGCAAATCAAGATGGGTTTGGGTAGGGACACTGCCAAACCACATCATCCTCTATCCTGGGTCTAATAGCTACATGACTGTTGGCAGGTCTTTTTCCTCCTTAGACAATTTTCCAGTCTAAAATGGAAGGTCTTGGTCTGTTGTTTATAAGGCTATCTTTAAATTCCAAATTCTAATTCTATAACCATATAACATTCTTCCTCAAAGTCTTCCTCTCTTATGGAACACAATCGCATATGGTTACAGAATGCATACTTTGGCTCTTGATACATATATGTTGAACCAAATGTCCAACTTTGTAGGATTTACATCCTTAAAAATTAAGAAATGAATCATTGCAAGTCATAGAGGAGAAATAAATATCTGGGGCCACCATTATTTCTAAAGAAATTGTAAACAAAACCAAAGATGATAGAATTTTCAGGGAGTTCACTTGTGATATTCTGCAAATAGGAAGTGAAAATGAAAGTGATAAAATAAGGCTTGTTAAATCTGAGAATATGAGCAGATCTGTACAGATGGGAACATCAGTGAACAAGCACCCATGCATGTTTTCAGGTCGGATGAAGAGTCACTGAAAATAGATCAGAAAGCAACACATCCTGGCAGCATTTAAATTCAGCCTCCATGGGAAAAAGAAGCTCACCATCATCCCATTTCCCTTATTAGATATGGCTCTAATATGTTGGTCATTCAGAAAACAAGAGTCAAAGGAGAGAAACACAGGCTTTGGACAAACACATGAACAAAGAAAGGGGTTCCAGCCTTTCCTGGGTATTCAGCAGTTCAACAATGCCTGCTTTGGATGAATTTTTTTCATTCATGGTGAAATGAAAAGTTAAAAACTTTTGTCATGAATCTACATTTATTTAATTTAAAGAGTCATATTATTTTCTTAGATTTTGTCCTTCCTTTTGTGTTGTTGTTGCTAAATTTCTTTCTTTTGCAAGAATGATGAGAGTTTAGTTGGCTTTGCTTTCTTCTTTGTTGCTTTCACTTAAGAAAATAAAAGTAAATTTTGTCCATTTTATATCAGTTCCATTAAAAAAATTGAAATTGGGTACAATTTTCACTATTTAGGTGATGGGTACACTAAGAGCCCAGACTACACCACTGCACAAATATACCCACGTAAAAAAAACTGCTCGAGTACCCTTTGAATCCATAAAAATATTAAAAACTAAATTTAATTTAAAAATAAAAATACATGAAATTATTTGGGTTCATGAAACCCAAAAGACTCAGGGGCCTGCTTATCGTGTGACATTTGGATGCTGTCGCTTTGTGGATCTTCATGACAGCTTCATTGCTGAGTGCCTATTCAAGTCAAGCACTTTACATACATTATTTGTAATTATTCCCCAAATTCTGCAAGGCATATATTGCCATTCAAAGTCTACGAATGAGGATGATAAAGTTCACAGAAGTTAAAGGACAAGCCCAAGGTTACATAGCTATTAAAATGGACATCCCCAAAGTCCTTTCTTAGAGCAATGCAGCCACTTATATCTGACTGCAAACCCATAGAAATCTCCTTGGTGGATTATTGAAAATTGGCAAAATTCTTTTTTACTTCAAAGGGGCACAAATAGAAATCAACAGACTCACATTCATCCTCACAGGCAACCCCCACAACTAAAATGTTAACATTTTCCCCAAACAGTAAAAAAGTTGTAAGTGATTTTAAATGTTTATATGTCTTAATGTGGCTCAATGCATCAGTAGCATTTTGGATATACTCCATTTTGGAAGAGTTGGAAAAACAGTTGGCAACATTGTGTGCATTTTGTTTTAATTTAGAGGGGGGACATTTGAGATCTGCAATTAAAAAGAGGTTTGCTTTGGCTGTGATGAGCTGATGTAATTCACAATTTAAACTCATTTGAGAAAAATAACAACAGCTACAACTGTCACATTTACCAGGGAGGGAAATGGTATGAACAACAGCAGGGCCCGGGAGGAGGAAAACAGCTCATCGATAGGACTACAGATTATACAGATTAGTCATTGAAAGGGCAGAGTAAGCATCCATGGACAATCATTTGACATGTTGTAAAATAGAATGGCGATTTTGCTTAGCAATATTTTCAAAGGGATTCACCAAGAAGCTTTGATAACGATGGTCTATTTGAAGCTACAACCTAGTGATGGATGGGGTATTAAAAGAGGAAATTTTGCACACTGAATCGTTAAATTAGGACGTAAACTGGAGCCCAGAGTGGTATGAAATATATAGACTAAGTAGTCATAGAGGGAATCTTTCCATTCTGTCCGGTCACAAGTGAAAACTGAGAATTCTCACAGCTTGAGGTTTTAAATCCTGGGGAAATTATAAATGCCTGGGTTTACCTGGGGACTTAATCTGGGTCTGCAAAACTAACATTTACCCATTGAGTGATTTACAAGAAAGCCTATGTTCTTGTGAGGCTTATTGCAGCATCCTCTTTGAAAACTCCTCTGGCCTTGAAAGTGAGTGAGACAGTGACAGAAATTAAGTTTTATTTCCCATGAGATGAACTCAAGTTATGGCTCAATGTTTCGAGTTTTTCACTCAAGCAATCAATATATATGAAGGAAACGACAGTTTGAAATATCAAACTGTATTTTGCTTCTTGGGACGAAGTTGTTTTCCCCATTTGCAGCTCTTCTGCCATGAAGATTGGGCTAAGAAGCTGAGACCAATTGCTTTATAGATGGAGACAGAAATGATACACAACCAGATATTTCCAGGAAGGAAACTGGGAAGCCCTGCTAACAGGTATAGTCTTGAGGGAGACCAAAAAACAAACAAACAAAACCAAGAATCTAGACCCTTATGTCTTCCTATGTGCCTAGCAGATACAACCTTTGGACTCCAAGGTGAAACAAGCTAGCTACAGGCAAAGCCAACATTAAGAACTGTCACCCCAAATACCAGAATGAGACAGGAGCCCCCTTATGGCAACTGCTCTGGGAAGAAGAGCCAGAGAAGGGGAAGGACAATAATCTAGGGTAGCTCTGTCCAACAGAAACATCATGCAAGCCATGCATGCAATTAAAAACTTTCTGGTAACCACATTTGAGAATGCAAAATTAAACAGGTAAAAATTTTAATAATATAGTTTATTTAACCCAATATAATCAAAGTTCTATCATTTTAATATATAATCAACATGAAAGTATTAATCAGATATTTTACATCCTTAAAATCCAGTGTATATTTCATTGGATTTCATTCATAGCAAAGATCAATTCAAACTAATCACATTTCAGGTGCTCAATAGCCACGTGTATTGAGTAGCATAGATCTAGAGTAAATCAAGTTTAAATTTTGGGGCATTTAAAATCAGAAGAAACCAAGGGACCTTGAATAGACAAAACTATTTGCTTAGTTTTCCACTTAAATCCAGGGCAACAGTTAAAGAGAAAAGAGAGACCAGTATTAGAAAAATAAAAGCTGGCCAGGCATGGTGGCTCCCGCCTATAATCCCAGTGCTTTTGGAGACAGAAGTGGGAGGATCGCTTGAGCCTAGGAGTTCAAGACAAGCCTGGTAACGTAGGGAGACTTCTTCCCTACAAAATTTTAAAAATTAGTCAGGTGTGGTGGCACATGCCTGTAGTCCCAGCTACTTGGAGGCTGAGGTGAGAGGATTGCTTGAATCCAGGAGGTCAAGGCTGCAGTGAGCCAGGTTTATGCCACCGAACTCCAGCCTCAGTGACAGAGCAAGACCATGTCTCAAAAAAATGAAAAATAAATTAATTAATTAAAATTGAACCACAGAATTACATAAGTGATTTACTGGATTATTTCAGGTATCACATAGAAAACCTAATCCTACTGCACAGAAGTCTGCTGAGTGCCTACAGGCACTGGATGGGACTGAGAAAATGCAAAGATTAATAAGACACTGAATTGTTTATGATGCTCAGGGGTAGGCCCATGATAAAAAATAATAAAGATGTAATAGAACATAAACAGAGACAAAAAGCAACAGTGTGGGAATCTAGGAAAGGCAGTAGTTAATGTTTCTGGGCTGCTGATGGCCATAAGCTCCAGAACGGTTGCAACCATATCTGTTTTATCTGTCACTTTCCCAACAGTACCTAACATAGGGCTCAATAAAAATGTGTTGAGTGAGTGAGTTAATGATTGCTGGTTACAGAGAACCAGGTGAGGAAAGGCCTCATATTTGGTGTGGTATTTGAATTTGGCTTTGAAGAACTAACTGGTCTTTACCTAGGAGAGTAGAATGCTTTAGACCAAAAGATCTGAACATCCAGGTAGGTGGATATTTAGGGCACATTCAGTCAATGATATTTGATCTTATGAGACAGGAGTGTAGATGGGGACAGTAGATGAGATGGAAAAGTTAAGTTGGCACCAGATGGTAAAAAATGTGGAGGGGTTTTTTATGAATTATTTGCAGGATTAGTCTATTCTAGCCACCTACTGATAGCACTACAGTGTGGTGAAAATTCCTGCAATGCTAAAACAGACTTTTGCAGCATATTGATCTCCTGTTTTTAGAGCTTTCAGAAAGCAATCAACCATCAGACAGCCTAACAGCAGTAAACGACAGTATACATTCTTTAGAGCTCACTGTACATTGCTGTTGAATTTTCCCCATCTCAGTTAACTTTCTTTTTCTTTCCTGAATAAATTTACTGAGAGAACAATATAAGCAGCGAATAAAATGAAAATGCACTAGGTTACATTTCACCCCAAAATAATAGAATGAGATTTTTTTTTTTTTTTTAGTGGGAAGAGGAGTGGCAATTTTTGCTCACTGTTATCATCAAGGATTTCTTATCTACTAAAATAATATAAAATATGCTATCCAACTGGTAATATTAACACAAAAATCCCAGGACTACATCTAGAAATGTTTTTGCTATAAAAAAAAGAATGTTCCTGACTAATATGGTACATTTATAAATTCAACGTGCATATGGCAATAGCAAGTTTAGAGAGTGGCAATAAACAAAAAAATAAAGAGGAGAGGATAGTTTATGAAGCTTATAAAGGCCTTGTTAGAGCATTCGGGTAATTGGAAATTTGATTACGGCCAACACAATTTGGGTCCAGGTTAAAAGAGAGTTGGTTCAGTGTTGTAGTTAGCAAAATAAACATCAGAGTCAGAAATGCAAGGGTTTCAGTACTGGCTCCTTTTGTTACTATAAGGTTGATGCAAAAGTAATGGCAAAAACCGCAATTACTTTTGCATCAACCTAATAGAAAGTGACTTACCTCTCTGATCGTCAGATTTGTATCCATAAAATGAGGGGATCATAACCCTAACACTGAGGGTTGTTGTGAACACTGAGTTCTATTATAAAGAAGTGCCCAACACATGGTAACAGCACAAAAAAGTGATGGCTGTTGTTCTTCAGTCATTGAACAATTTTTCAGCATCTATTATGTACTAGGTTCTGGAAAATCAGAGACAAAAACACCTGACTTGAAAAAGTTCATTGTCTAATGTAACAAATATTTTCTGTAAGAGCATGCATCATTACATAGACCTAGAATATATGTTATATATGATAATAGTAATGTGTTTCTCATACTGATTCACATAGCTTAGAGTTTCTCAACTTCAGCATGGTTGACGCTTAGGGATGGGTAATTCTTGCTTGTGGGGGCTGTCGTGTGTGTTGTACAATGTTTATACACATCTCTGGCCTCTGCCTATGAGATTCCAGTAGCATTCACCAGTTGAGACAACCAACAACATCTAGTCATTGCCAAATGTCTCTCCTTGGTTGAGAACTACTGGCATAGCCTGATGGAGGTACTGCCTGAAAATCAGCTAGCATGGCTAAGGTTTCATTTAGTCACCAAAACCTGACTCCACATCCCCCAGTTTGGTGACATAATCACTTATCACTACAGCATCATCTGAATCTTGCCTCTACTCTATGTTCTGACACCCTCTTTCCTAATCCAGACTCCTGTCTCTCTCTCATCAGAGCCACTGCCCAACTGGAACTGGTCTCAGGGCCTCTTTTCTCTTCCCACTCATTATACACACGGCAAGTAGATTAATCCAAAACACAGCTCTCATCATAACACTCTCCTCTTCAAAAACCTACACTTGTTCCGGGCAGGAATGTGCTAGTGCTTCATTGGCAGTGATAGAGGAATCAGTTTGTCTTGCTTTGCTTGGGATTTCCCCAGCTTTAGCATTTTAGCTTTGAAAGACTGAGAGAGCCCTGGCAAATCAGGGTAATTGGTCACCCACAGCAGTGAATTCAGTTTACTTCCAGATAATTTTTCTGTAGAACTCCAGAATGTACATAACAGATATGAATCTTGGGCCTTAGACCCAGGTAGGTAAAATTTGTCATATATCTGTATTTGTATTTTTAAAATAATAGCTTAATTTCTGATTATTCCTTTTTTTTTTTTTTTTTTTTTTTTGCGGAAAGAAAATCTCAGTCTAACTCGTGACCTCTCCCACATTTCCAGGGTTGAGCCATAGTGCAGGGATCCTCAGTTGAGCCAAAAGTCTCAACAATAGAGGGGTTTTCCTGGTTCTCAGTAATGTGTGGGATCAAGGAATTAGCACCGATTACCCCTACACTCTTCCTGTCCACCTGGCCCTTCCAGTGCACAGGGTCTCTGCTGCTTCCATGCTGTGTCTGTTCATGGACAGCCACTGTCCTGAGGCTTTACTACCTTCCAGGCAGCCCTGAGGGCAGGATTCAGGCACCTTCTAAACTTCCCTTTTGTCTCTCCAACCCCTCCCCAATCTGGAGCGATACCTCTAATCTTGAGGGATGGGGAGAGGAAATCATAGGCTCCCCTTTACTTCTTTAGCACATTTTGGTATGTATACCTGTAAGTTTTAGACTTTTTGCTTTTCTATTATCTTCTTCACCCAATTCCTCCAAAATTTAGTCAAGGGGTCATAAACAGGTGGCCTGGGGCTGACTACAGTGCACAGACAGGCATTGTATGGCTTGCACAGTGTTTTGTTTTCTTGCTTAAGTTAGATTTAAATCCTTTAAAGGAGAAAAGTGGCTCTTCAGTTTACTACAGACCTCATCATCTCCTGGTTCTCTTGCACCCAGTCCACTTGACCTGTTTACGTATGTTCCCTGCCTCATCCTTCCAGGTAATTTGAGTTTCCAACCTGCAGCCTTCACTGTGGAAAAACAAAACAGGACATGAGTGTATACAGCATATTCCTATTTGAGTTGAAGGAAATACACAGAGGAAACATAATATAGATTCATATCTGTGACTCTATAGATAACAAATTCATGTCTCAAAATACTATGTTAGCCACACGTGAAAAGATAGCAGCAAAGGTGCCACAGTGATGTGAGGGCACGAGGTGCAGAGCACTAACACCTGGCCTCTTGAGTTTCAAAACCACAAGTCCGCTACATGAACACAAATCTGTACAATGGCATTTCAGACTGCTTGTTATAAGGCAATTATCTCCTTTTTAAATTCTCTCTCTCTCAGCCTCAACAATCAAACTATGTAACTTGCCCTTGCCTTCATCTGCCCTGCTCACTTTGCCCTGAATGATTAGCTCATTATCTTCCCTCTATCCCTGAATGTCCTTCCTACTGATATCTATAGTCAGAAACTTAATTATCCTTCAAGTAGGAACTCAAACTCTATCTTCTAATGCTTTTACAAAAGGTTCTTGTCATCTTTTCAGGCTCATCCTCCTTTAACAGCCCATTAGCCATAGGTATTCCTCAGGAATCTTAGGGCCTCTCTTTCGATCCCCCTCCTTGGATAATCTCATTCATGATCATAGATTCAATTATGATCTTTATGCAAATGGAGCACATATATATATGCTCAGCCTGGGAGAGACCACATATTTAATTTTAACAGTTCCTTTTTGGTTGTTGTTGTTGTTTTGAGACAGGGTCTTGTTCTGTCACACAGGCTGAAGTGCAATGGTGTGAACACAGCTCACTGCATCCTCAAACTGCTAGGCTCAATTAATCCTTCTGCCTCAGCCTCCAGTGTAGCTAGGATGACAGGTGTGCAGGCTCAGCTAACTTTTTTATTTTTTGTAGAGACAGGGTCTCACTTTGTTGCCCAGGCAGATCTCAACAGCTCCTTTTTTTTTTTTTTTTTTTTTTTGGATGTTTCAAAAGCATCTCAAGTTCAACATGACTTACCTAATGATCTTTCTCCACTTAACTGAGATCCTTTCTCAGGAGTAGCCACTGTCAATCATTCATTCTATTAACATGTCAGAAACCTAGATGTTGTCTAGGATATGCCCTTCTCTTTTACTACCCATGTCTAAAACATCACAAATATGATGTTTTCTAAGAGGAAGATGGCCCAATAAGACCCACTCAAAAAATGGTGTATCCAACTCTTATGTTCATCATTGTAAATTGTAGGCACTTTGATTTCCTTCTCTTAGTGTTTTTGGAAGGAATCGTTCATCAATTCTGGGACATTGATAGTGTGAATTTTATAATCAGTAAGGATGAGAAGGGAAGTGCCTGGAGCTGTAATAATTCCCCAGGATAAATATCATAATGTGAGGACCTGTCTGAGTAGTCCACTCATGACTCCAGGTCCCTACCACTCTCTGTCACTGTGAACCCAGCTGTATTAGTCTAGGTTCTCCAGAGAAATAGAACCAATAAGTGATACAACTATAGATATAGATTTACTATAAGGAATTGGATTGCATGATTATGGAGACTGATTAGTCAAAGATCTGCAGTAGGCAAGTTGGAGACCCAAGACCCAAAGCAAGAGGAGACTGATGTTCCAGTTTGAAAATAGACAGAGAAAGAGAATTTTTTCTGCCACAGCTTTTTATTTTATTAGGCCTTCTCAACAGATTGGATGAAGCCTGCCTACACTAATGAGGGCAATTTGCTTTACTCAGTCCACCAATTCAAATGTCAATCTCATCTAGAAACACCCTCACAGATACACCAAGAAATAATATTTCACCAAATATCTGGGCACCTCATAGCCCAGTCAAGTGGACACATAAAATTAACCATCACTCTCACTAAACATTGCTAACTCATCAACTCAACCTTTACTACCATCCCACTCAACCTCACCTCACCTCACTACCAACCATCAAGTCAACCTCATCTCACTAACTCATCAGCTTCAACCTTCATCCCACATGGAGGCCAGGTTCACCAAAGGGGCGTGCATCCCTTCTCCTCTTAATCACAAGCTCCAGCCATTCCTGGTTACAGAGGCTGTGCCTAACCATCAGTCTTTCTCTGAAGGAGAAAAGAATGCCATAAAAAACACAGCATTTCCCAAAGTTGATTCTATGGAAAACCAGTCCCGTAAGATACTCTGGGGGAAAAAAGAAAGACTTCTTGAAAACAAAATGTTATATCTCTGTATGAGTTTTCCATGCTGCATAACACATCACCACAAACTTAGCAGCTTAAAACAACGACCATTTTTTATCAAGGTCAGGAGTCCAAGCTTAGCTTGGCTGGGTCCTCTGCTCAGAGTCTAACAAGTGAGAAATAATGGTGTTAGCTGCGTTCTTTTCTGGAATTTGGGGTCCTCCTCCAAGCTCACATGGTAGAATTCAGCTCCTGGTAGAGGTCGAACTGAGGCCCTCAGCAGAAAGAGATGGACTGTCTCCATAGGCTGTCACATTTAGCTGTCTGTTCTTCAAGGTCAGCATGAAGAGCCCAGTCCCTCTTATTAAGTCAGGCCCACACAGGAAATTCTCTTTTTTGACTAATGCAAAGTCAACTGATTTGTGATCCTTCACTTTTGGTACATCATATAGCCTAGTCACAGGAGTGCTATCCCATCAGTTTCACAAATCCCACCCTCACTCAGAGGAAGATCAGATAGGACAGGTAGGCTGGGGGGTTGGAATCCTAGGAGCCTGCCATAACTCAGGTTTAGTTTGTGAATTAGCATATTATGGGCTCTGAGAAATCCTATAGTAAAGAAATATGATTGACTTTGTTCCACCTATTGTTAACCAAATTTATTTGGCCCATATAAAAACGTAATTTTCACATAGCACTGATTATCATCTTTGTAATTACTGGTTTGTGTCATCCATGTTTTGGGATATGCTGAAACAGAAAAGGCCTGCACTGTGAAGTTAGATGGTCCATGATTAAAATTCCACACCGGACCAGGTCCAGTAGCTCATAACTGTAATCCTAGCACTTTGGGAGGTTGTGGCGGATTGCTTGAGCTCAGGAGTTCAAAAGCAGCCTGGGCAACATAGCAAAATCCCATCTCTACTAAAAATATCCACACATAAAAAAATTATAAAGAAAAAAATTTAAAGGAAAAAAAAATCCCCACCCTGACACTTTCAAGTGACTTCAGCTTGGGCAAATTTCTTGACCTCGCATAACCTTGATAAAATGGATGTGGACTATCAGCACTCTGCTTCTCAAACTGTTACCACAATGCAATGAAAGTAATTAACACCTTGGAATATGCCTGGCACAGGTTAGAGGTCCAAAAATATTTTTTAAAACATGCTGGCTCCCTTCTGTCCCATTTTTCACATGAAATTTTATAAACAACTACAAAAATGATACTCTATTAATGTTAGAGTGTTACAAGCTTCCTAGATAACAGACTTGAAGCTTCATAACATCCTTAAGCTAAAACAATTATTTAAATTTAAGAGGTAGTTTGGGTGTGGTGGCTCACACCTATAATCCCATCACTTTGGAAGGCTGAGACAGGTGGATCACCTGAGGTCAGGGGTTCGAGACCAGTCTGGCCAACATGGCAAAACCCTGTCTCTACTAAACACACAAAAAAAATTAGCTGGGAGTAGTGATGCTCACCTGTAGTCCAAGCTACTCAGAAGGCTGAGGCAGAAAATCATTTGAACCCAGGAGGTGGAAGTTGCAGTGAGCCGAGATCACGCCATTGCACTCCAATCTGGGCAACAGAGCAAGACTCAGTCTCAAAAAAATCATCATCATAATAAAATGAATAAATAAATTTAAGAGGTAGAATCTTTATTTATTCTGCCCATTGTAATTAATTTGTGTTTTAAACAGTATGTTTCACCCATACTACCAGCACAAGGAATCTAGAAATGAATCATTGGCATATATATGTAAAGAGTTTCTGAAATCTTCTAAACCACCAAAGCAACAAAAACATGAAAAATTTGATGTTATTGTCTAAGTTGAATTGGTTAACATGGATTGAGATGTAACAACAATGTTAACTGCCATTCCTTTTATAATAATTCAATCAAAGTATTATGTAAAGCCTTCAACAACATAATGTAAATCACAAGCTATTTAATGCCTTCAGAACAAGTACCAACTATTAGAGAGAAATTATTTGACATTTAGGTTAACCTGCAGGGGAATGTCTATATAGTACTGATTAAAAAGGTATAAAATGACAAAATTTGTGATTAATATTTAAACGTTGTAATAATTGTGTGACCTCCTGCAAAGCATTGTTTCTCAGTCTCAGTTTGTTTATCAATAAAATGAGTATAGTACCCACATCATAGGAATATTGTAAAGACAAAATACATAAAACTTAGTGTAGTGTGCATAACTTGTTAAATGCAAAGTTAATTATTATACAAATTCAAGTTACAATTTGTGTTAGTCCATTCTCACACTGCTATAAAGAACTACCTGAGACTGGGTAATTTATGAAGAAAAGAGATTTAATTGACTCGCAGTTTCTCAGGCTGTACAGGAGGCATGGCTGGGGAGGCCTAAGGAAATTTACAATCATTGCAGAGGTGAAGGGGAAGCAAGCATGTCTTCTTATGGATGGCAGGAGACAGAGAGAGAGAGAGAGAGACAGATAGAGAGAGAAGGAGAAGATGTTACACATTTTCAAACAACCGGATCATGTGAGAACTCTATCACAAGACAGCACTTGGGGGATGGTGCATAGCCATTAGTAACCACCTCCATGGTCCAATCACCTCCGACCAGGCCCTGACTCCAACGCTCAAAATCCCAATTCAACATGAGATTTGGGTGAGAACACAGAGCCAAACCACATCACAATTTGACCTCAATTTTTGTTGTATGCTGTGCTTTGAAATCCTTGAATGAAAAGTTGTTGATGAATTCTGAACAATTCAGAAACTTTAGACTGAAGTTCATGTTGTACCTATCACTTATTAAAAGAAAAAGAAAGAATGATTATATTATTCAATGTCATTAGGCATTAACAGAGGGAAGAAAAGTGTAGAGAATATATTACTCATAAGCAAAATTCTTTCTAAATGGAATCCTTTACAATGTATCCCATGAGGCATCTGTAGGCCTTTAGGGACACAAAACAATTTATTGAAACTTCTGTGCAAATTGAAACTCATATTTGGAGCAATGCATTAAGAATGTACAGATTATTTATTCATGCTCTTCTCTGAAGGAATTGCAGAGATCACTTTTATTATACAAATGCTCCTTCAGTGATTAAAATCCCTTCTCTCTGACATATGGATGAGAAAGGAATAAAAGCAAGTGCATAAAAAATGAAACCTACTCTGATAGATAAATTGCATATATTCAAGAATGAGGAAAATTGTGTGTGCATGTTATCACATTAAAAAAATAAAATATATTTGGAACTCCTTGAGTTTCCTTCCTCAATAATGAGAGGCACAGAATGAGAATGTTCACTTACAGTAATTTTATCAGCACACCATCAGTAAGGCCAGAATGAATGGTAGACATTACTCTTGCAGAAACATGAATAGGATATCATTTTGATATTACTTCTGCAAACACAGCTAGCAGAGCCAATGTTCATTCTGAACTGCTTGTCAAGGTTTCATAAGAGTCACAACAAATAAAGAAAAAATCCTTGCAGTTTAACCAGCTTTTACTGGGAGCTGTAATGTATCCAGTCCTTTCCTGGGCACTGCCATAAATATAAGAAAAAGATGTTGACATTTTCCAGTGCTAACAGGTGAAGTTGTGTTAATTTTGTACTCCACAATTCCAAGGAAGCTAGCTTGAGACTTTTTATAGTGTATAAAACATAGGGTTGAGGCAGGGCATGGTCACTCATGCCTGTAATCCCAGTACTTTGGGAGGCCAAGGCGGGCAGATCACCTGAGGTCAGCAGTTGGAGACCAGCCTGGCCAACATGGTGAAACCCTGTCTCTACTAAAATTACAAAAATTAGCCGGGTGTGGTGGTGGGTGCCTGTAATCCCAGCTACTTGGGAGGCTGAGGCATGAGAATCTCTTAAACCCAGGAGACAGAGGTTGTAGTTAGCCAAGATCACACCACTGCACTCCAGCCTGGGTGACAGAGCAAGACTCTGTCTCAGAAAAACCAAAAAAACAAAAATACAAAACATAGGGTTGGGATTCACTCATTTGGGGGTGCGGGGCACCTGACTTTGCCACGTAAGGTGTAAACATGGGTAAATTTTTCAGACTTCGATTCGTTCATTCATCAAATGAGAATAAAAATATCCACCTCTTATCTTCATTATGGGGATTGAACGGATAAATGTATATAAAATATTTAACCCAACATGTTATACACGTACCATGGTGGTTAACGTCTGTCTTTGGCTTTCCCCAGTATTAGCCTCTGAGACAGGGATTTTGGTGCTAGAAGCTTATTTGAGAAGTGATTCGAAGACACACAGGGCGAGAAGCTGAGACATGAGACAGAGAAGGAAGATAATAAAGGGTGATGTCTTGAGCAGGTAACTGCTGTGGGTAACAGAACCCAACTCACTGGGGGAACTCAAAACAAAGTAGAACAGCTTTAGAATTACCCATCCCCAGAAGCAAAGGTGCTAGGGTACTTATCTACCAACTCTCTGTTATTGGTTTAGGATTGATTCCTGGAGCATTAACCTTTCTGCACTTCTAGCCTGCCCTGCATGCTGGCCAAGCTTGCTTCCAAAGACAGAGAAATGACCTTAGGTGGAGAGAATTAAAGGGTTTTCAGTAAGCTGATTACAGAGGCAAGCACTTAGGGGATATAGACAGAGCTTAAACAGGATCTTCATGACTAAGACTTTATTTAACTTCCCCATGACTCCTTAGCTTCTAGGCTCTCACTGCTTTATGAGGCTTCTATAACTCAAGTAAAATCTTTCTAATTGTATTCTTTCCATTTGGAAACATTAGGCCAACAGGATTAGAAAGTATACCATCTGGGTTGAGTGGAATTAGAGCTTTGAACTTGGACATCTAGATTTTATACAGAGTTGGCTTGCTAGATGCTCTCAAAGGGTTCACAATTGAATTGGGGAGACTACATACACAAGTGAAAACATGTAAGTGAAATGCAATTTAGAAGTTTAGGGCACTAAAGTCAGTGCAATGGCATTTTTTTTTTTTTTTTTTTTTTTTTTTTTTTTTTTTTGAGACAGAGTCTTGCTCTGTCGCCCAGGCTGGAATGCAGTGGCGCAATCTCGGCTCACTGCAAGCTCCGCCTCCCGGGTTCACGCCATTCTCCTGCCTCAGCCTCCTGAGTAGCTAGGACTACAGGCACCCGCCACCACACCAGGCTGATTTTTTGTATTTTTTTTTTTTTTACTAGAGATGGGGTTTTCACCGTTGCAATGGCATTTTCTAAGAGGTAAGATAAAGTTTCATCACTGCAAAATCTGCTGAAATTCTTAATGTTTTTCATCTAGTATCATTTGCCATCTTACTTTGAAATTTCAAGGCATCTGAATAGAGCACGCTCACTGTTGATTTGTTAAATTGTGAGCCATTTGGCATGATAGTAAAATGGGCTAATCGTTCAGTATAGTAGAGTAAAAATGACCAAATTTTGGATACTGAATTCTTCTGGTTTATTATTTTGAAGAGAAAAGAGAGAAGAAAATAAGTTATTTCCCAACTGTGGTATAAATACAGCATCAAAGCTGAAAGTAAGTGCATAAAATTGGAGAAGCTTTTCTGAATATGTAAGCTGTGCTAATTACAGTAGATAAAAATCAACTAATGAGTGTCTAACTTTGTGTGCAGATCTGTGCTTAGAAAGATGGTGAGATAAGAAAAAAATAGGCTTTATTGAGTTAAAAAACAGAGATCTAAGCTCTGCTTCTTATTAGCTGAGCAATTAGGTAACTTAGTTTCTCTCTCTGAAGTCTAAATGCATCTTCCCTAAAATGGGCATAATAAGACTTACCTCACAGTTGTGTGAAAAGAATATGACATATAAATGTAACATGACATATAAAAGTGTTAGAGGCCATCAACAGCTGAACAGACAAACAAATTGTGGTACATCTTTACAACAGAATGCTACTCAGCAATAAAAAAGAATGAACGACTGATGCAGAAACCAACATGAATTAATCTCAAAATAAATACAACAGACAAAAGAGAGTATATACTCTAGGATTCTATTTATATAACATTTTAGAAAATACATAATAATCTATAGTGATAGAAAGCATATGAGAGATTACCTGAGGATGGAGGAATACAGAGGAGTGAGATGGCACAGGAAACTTCTGGGGTAAACGAGATGTTCATTACCTTGATTGTGGTGCCGGCTTCATGGATGTATACATATGCCAAAATTTATCACATTGTGCACTTTAAATGCATGCCATTTATTGTATGCAAATTTTACTACAATAAAGCTGTTGATAAAACAGTATTAGATGCTCAGTAAATGCAACTGTCCTTTTCTAAGTGTGTGTTTATCGGACCTTAATGCAACTTGCTTGGGGTCAAATTTGGTAAGTCCAAATCAGCTGAAGCTATACAGATTTTGTCTGCCCATCACTTCTTTCTTCTTCAAAAGAGCAACAGCATTGTCCCTCTTTTGGTAAACCTCTCCTACCTGGCTCAAAAGCATGGTGCTTATTGGGGTTGCCAATCATACAGACCCAACACTTTGGACCCTTAGGAACTGGCATGTGCAGGGAACACCATGTGGCCCTTTCAGATCCCTTCTACCAAATGCTGTGTGCCCAGTCCCCAACTACTTCTTCCTTTTGCTGCAAAGTTTGCACCTGCAACCTTCTTCAGAGGATTGCCTTTGAGCTAACAGGGATGACTTGCCTATAGAGAGCCGGGGTTTACATCCTGCTGACCAAGGCAAACTGTAACCAATGACGGGCACAGTGATGTTTTGCCCAGCTCCCTTGCTGTGAGAGGGGACAAACTCTGACATGCAATTTATGCTCTAAGCGCTCTGTGGGCCTAGGCTGGTGCTTCATCTGAAATTGCAGCTTTGACTAGTAATTTTCTCTTCCTTATCCTGCCTTCTTATTCCCTTACCATTTTCTACTGAGAAATTTTCCTTAATAAAACCTCTTGTACCTGAATCTGACTTCAAATGGCATAGCAGCCATCTCTTTGGCCACTGAGATTTCCAGCAATACATCTGGGACCTCAGCTGACCTCATGAGGGTCTTTTAGATATTTTGAGACTTGAGCTGGGGCTGTCTTTCCTCTTTGGTCAAAGGGAAGTATGGATGTGACACTGGAGCTCCTAGGTTCCTCATCTTGAGAAAACCACTGCTTCGAAAGAGGAATGCTAAATAGAGAAACTCACCAGAGATGAAGTGAGAAACTCCTGGTGATGGTTGGGTCCATGATGCCAGATACCTTTAACAACAGCACTCTTTTTCCTTCTGGGGTTGTTCACACTGACCAATAAATAAAGCATGTATTTTAAGTCATACTCAAATATTTAAAAATGTTTTTCATACTTTTCAGTTGTTTTTAGTAGTTTGAATTGATTTTCTTTGGAACACCAAACTCTCCCCTTGCACAGACTGATGAGATGAAATCACACTGGGGGAATTTGGAGCTAATCTTAGGTTTCTTTCATTAAAAATTATTATTTTCCACAAGACACAGACAATAACATAAAAACTCCTTGTATCAAGGAAAAGCTAATCTTAATGGCACAGGCTAATGCTGATAGCATAAAAATGACTTCCTGAGAAAGTTTAGCTCACAAATCCTCTGAACCCTTACTAAATCAGATGGATAGCAGGACCATTAATGGCTTGGAGAATTTTCAAATTGAAATTTGCTATTTTGTGCAGAATATTAGAATAGTGCTTCCTCGGCTTGGCTAAAATCAAACTAATGACATTGGAATTACTATTTTAATTCATTTAATGATTGCTTGATGAGTTAAAACTTTTTGCTTCTCTCTTGTTATATTTTTAAAAAATTAATCCACTCTAAAAGATGAGATATATGAAAATAAAACATTTCATGCAATAATCTCTGTTGTTTTTAGTGGGTTTTTTAGTGGAGGGAGGAGATATATCTTGGATTATTAAAGGTCAAAAAGGTGAGATTGGCAATATTAAGTGTTACAGTATTTCTGCTCTAAGAACAAATATTTATAATACTGGTCCTCAACCAGGGGAGATTTTACTCTTCCTCCCCACCCTTGTGTATTAGTCCCTTTTCATACTGCTATGAAGAAATACCCGAGACTGGGTAATTTATAAAGAAAGGTTGAATGGTCTCACAGTTCCACATGGCTGTGGAGGCCTCACAATCATGGCAGAAGACAAAAGGCACGTCTTACATGGCAGCAGGCAAGAGTATGTGCAGGGGAACTGCCCTTTATAAAGCCATCTTTATAAGATCTCCTGAGACTTACTCACTATCATGAGAACAGCATGGGAAAAACCCATCCCCATGATTCAGTAACTACCCACAACAAGTGGGGATTATGGAAGCTACAATTCAAGATGAGATTTGAATGAAGACACAGCCAAACCATATCACTTGTTTCCAGGGGATATTTGGCATTACAGTATCCAGAAAGATTTTGAATTGTCACAAGTGTAAAGGAGGGGGCATTGGCTACTGCATATAATGGTAGAGGCCAGGGATGATGCTAAATATCCCACTATGCATAGGACAGCCCCCCACAACAAAGAATGGTCCAGCCCAAAAGGACAATAGTGCAGAGGGAATTAAATTCTCATTTACACCCTTGTTACCAAATCTTCCCTTTCTTTTACCTCAGAGCTATACCCCGGAGAAACAAAAGGAACTACTCTAGACTGGAGTCTAGGTTAAAATGTCAGTCCTGAAACCTCTTAGCATGTCATCTAAGGTAAACTACTTTGCTCCTCTGTATGTTTTCCTTCTAATTTTGTAACAGTGCGATAGCACTTACCTCATAAAGCTATTCGGAGAATGAAATGAGGTAGACATTTCTAGTAAAACTGCTTAGCACAGTGCCTGAACATAACATAGATCCAACACAGCTTAGCCATTTATTGTTTTTGTTACAACAGGCAGAAGTTTGGGGCAGATATAGAAGATAAAGCAAGAGACTGGGCTTGGTGGCTCACACCTGTAATCCTAGCACTTTGGGAGGCCGAGGTGCGTGGATCACTTGAGGTCAGGAGTTCGAGAGTAGCCTGGCCAACATGGTGAAACCCTGTCTCTGCTAAAAATAGAAAAATTAGCTGGGTGTGGTGGTGAGTACCTGTAGTTGCAGCTACTTGGGAGGCTGAGGCAGGAGAATCACTTGAAACTGGGAGGTGGAGGTCACAGTGAGCAGAGTTCATGCCACTGCACTCCAACCTGGGCAACAGAGTGAGACTTTGTCTCAAAATAAATAAATAAGAAGCAATCTTTTCTTGGACTGTTTTGATTAACTCATAGTAATACTAGAGATATTTTATTGTATCTTAAAAAATAAAATATTAGAATTTCATTTAAAAAATTACTGTATATCTTCTACCACAGACACCCTTACTCCATTCTTAAGCCCTAGCCTCACCTTTCTCTTTAATCCCAGAACCGCTTGTTCTTCTCTCATTATCAACCTATCTCCATCTTCATCTTTTTTTTTTTAATAACTTGAACTTACCTTAGATTCAGGGGGTGCATGTGCATTCAGGGGTGTCTGTTCCGTGGTTATATTGTGTGATGCTGAGGTTTGGGGTATGAAGGAGCCCATCACCTAGGTAGTGGGCATAGTACCCAATAGGCAGTTTTTCAGCCCTTGTCCCTTTTCCTCTCTCCCCACTCTGGCAGTCCCCAGTGTCTCTTGTTTCCATCTTTATGTTCATGTGTACCCAATACTTAACTCCAACTTACAAGTGAGAACATGTGCTATTTGGCTTTCCTATGTTAATTTGCTTAGGATAATGGTCTCCAGCTATACTCATGTTGCTGCAAAGGAAATGATACTTTTTTATGGCTGCATAGTATTCCATAGTGTACCTGTACCATATTTTCTTTATCCAATCCACCATTGATGGACACCTAGGTTAATTCCATGTCTTTGCTATTGTGAATCATGCTATGATGAACTGAAGTTAATTCTTACTTTCCCCCAGCTCTCTCTGCATTCCTGAACTCCATGGGCTTTAAAGTAAAGTTTCAAATAGGTTATAAGATCAGGCAGTATAACGTCATGGTCTACAGGGCAAATTTAGTCAACATCCTTGCCTTTGTTTGGTCTTCTTTTTTTATTATTATTATTTTTTATTATTATACTTTAAGTTCTAGGGTACATGTGCATAACGTGCACGTTTGTTACATATGTATACTTGTGCCATGTTGCTGTGCTGCACCCATCAACTCGTCAGCACCCATCAACTCGTCATTTACATCAGGTATAACTCCCAATGCAATCCCTCCCCCCTCCCCCCTCCCCATGATAGGCCCCGGTGTGTGATGTTCCCCTTCCCGAGTCCAAGCGATCTCATTGTTCAGTTCTTTATTTTATTTGACTGCTTTTAGATAGGACACATACATGTTACCAAGGCTCCCATGACTCCTTATTCCCTTGTTTGGCTTAATTTATTCATTTAGGTTTCTTTGCTTTGTCTCCTGAAGGCAACTGGGTTTAGATGCTGCAGGAGGTTAGAGGCAGAGGATTTGACTGTGAGAAGGACTGAGGAAGGCTACTGGAAAGAGCTAAGCACTGCAGCAGTGGGCTCAGGAAGGTGGTGGAAAGGGCAGCATTCTGGACAGGTCAAAAGCTGTGAATACCTGTGCCAAAGTAGAATGTATATGGCCTTTTCTGAGGACAAAGAATATCACAGTCTGGGTAAATAAACCATCAGTGCAGGAGAGTCATTGCAGAGACAGTCAGAAATACATACTTAAACCAGAGGCTCTATAGAATGAAGCATTAGGTGGAAGAATTTGGATTTCATTTGTAGTAATGGAAAGCATTACAGTTAAAAAAAAAAAAAAAAAAAGGACATGGAAGTCACAAAAGGAAAAGGATCTTTTAATTTTTTTAGAGAAATAGATTTTCTTTTTTTCCTATCAATTTGTGTTCATCGTAGAAAGGTTAGAAAGTAAAGGAAATGGGCCAGGCGTGGTGGCTCATGCCTGTAATCCCAGCACTTTGGGAGGTTGAGGCGGGTGGATCATAAGGTCAGGAGTTCAAGAACAGCCTGACCAACATGGTAAAATCTGGTCTCTACTAAAAATACAAAAAATTAGGTGGGTGTGGTGGCGTACACCTGTAATCCCAGCTACTCAGGAGGCTGAGGCAGGAGAATAACTTGAACCTGGGAGGCAGATGTTGCAGTGAGCTGAGATTGCACTACTGCGCTCCAGCCTGGGCAACAGAGCGAGACTCCATCTCAAAAAAAAAAAAAGAAAAAAAAAGAAAAGAAAGGAAATGAAAATCACCCCACCCACCTCCTAGCCTTCAAATTATTTATAGTTACCACACATAAACACACACACACACACATACACACACACACACACGGAGTTTTAAAAACAAAGTTTAGAGTCATCTATAAAAGTTTTAGTCTATTTTAAAAATTTGAGATACCAACAGTATTTTTCCAAGTTGTTAAAGTTGTTAACTATTTTTTTAAAATATTTTGTCTGATACAATTGCAAAAGTAAGCAAAGATCTGTGTTCACTGCAACATTATTTGTAAAACTCAAAACCCAGTAAATGTAAAAACAATATGAATATACTTTAACAGGAGCAACTGATGATTTCACTAATATTTATTGAGCATCTACTGTGTGCCAGGCACTGTTCTAGCCACTGGGAATGCAACAGCAAGCAAAGCAGACAAATTATTTGCACTCATTGAGCTTACATGTCAATGAGTTTATATTCTGGTGCAGGGCTTAGCAACTTTTTCTGCAAAGGGCTGCATATTACATGTTTTTAGTTGTATGGTCTCCAGGGTCACTACTGAATTCTACTATTGCAGGTGGAAAGCAGCCATAGACAATACATGCACCAACAGGTATGGCTGAGTTCCAATAAAACTTTATTTACAAAGATAGGCAGTAGGCTAGATATATATGTAGATACAGATTATAGATATATAAAGAGAAAATATATGAACAGACAATATATAGATAAAATAAATTATTGGACTAGAGGCTTTAAACTATTCTAGGATCTGAATATATTAATAGATTGCCAAATTATCCTTTAGAAGGATGTAACAATTCAGTTTCCACTTCTACCAACAAGAAGGAGAGTGCTCACTGCCTCCACAATTGTATCCACATTGGGCATTTTAATTTATTTAAAAATGTACAACTTTAATAGGCAGTATTATATTTTATTTTGCATTTCTTCAATGCAGTCAGGGAAGTTAGCCATTTTTTTCTTGTTTATAGGTCACGTCTATCTTTTTTTCTGAATTGTTTATTCTCATCCTTTTTGTCTATCATTGTGCTTTTTAATTTTTCTTTTTATAAGAGTTTCTAGATACTTAATATTTTCATGTAAAAATTTTACTCTTTCCAACCTCAGCTAGATAAATTAAAATTTAAAAATGAAATTTTACTTTAGTCTCCCTCTAGTTTTTTCCTTGTGGCATTATGAACTTCACTCTTCTGGAAACTCTTTGGCTAACTGATCTGAGGTTATTTCAAATTTTCAAGGTAGAATTTTGAAAGGAAACTTGCAGCGGCTTTTAGCTTAGAGATAGCTCTACAGGCAGGTTCTTCTTTGTGGTGGCTAAACTCTCTTTAGCTCATGGCCAGCCATTATCTCTAATGGAACTCTGCTAACATTCATTTTGCCTACAATATCAAGAGTTCTCCACATTATTTCAGCCCATGGTTGTAGGAACTAGGGGCCTAACTAGGTGACAAGGCTAGGATTCTTTGCCCTACTTTCTTTGCTGAAGTGAGCAGACCTCTTTCAGAAGCTGATCTGCCTCTTTGACTTGGCTTTCAGTCAATTTACTTCTGTCATAATCACGTTTGCTTTTCCAGGAACTTAACAAAGCTTGATATCAGAAGAGGAGAAATGATTATTTGCACCACTTCTATCTACTTCTGCTGTAAAATCTTTTTTTTTTTTTAAACCAAGTATAGGTTCTCTCAGATTTTCTTCTCTTGCTGTCTCTAATCTTTTTATACACATCAATAAAAGTCAACCAAACAAACACTTTCTAGAATGCTTGAGTCTCCTTATGTCTGCACTGAGAAAATCCCAGGGCACCATTTTTACAGCTACATTGCAGGGCCCAGACTGCAGGAATGTTTAGAGAATCCATGCTGTGCTAGAAATAATATGGAACAGGACACAAGTTAGTAATTGAGGTGGTCAGGAAAACAGGTAGGAATATAGTTTAGAGCTATAGTTCCAAAACTTTTTTTCAAAATACAGAACCTTTTTTTCTAACAGACTCAAATGCCTCTCTTCCTATTCCAAATAAAACACTAAAATGATCTAATATGGTTCGTTGTAAATGAGAGGCAATATAGTCTACCTTGACCCCACATCCCCCTTGATCCACCCTGGAAGTTATTTGCAGCTCAGGAGGATAGACCCAGCCTAGAGCACCTGAATCTCTTGGCCCTAAGGCTTTATCTAGGTATAGGGCCATGAAAGGGCCCATAGGGGAGGCAGGCTGGAGACGAAGAAGGAGTTCAGAGCAGGTGTGAATGCCCCTAAGAGCATCCTTCAATCAATAAGGCATGAGAGTTGGTGAATAAACATGATCAGTTCTGTGCTCCTCAATGAAACAATTGTATAGCATTTTCCATAAGTCTCTCGAAGGTTTCCAAAAAACAAACAAACAAAAAAACCTCAAGTGCCTACCCCCTATCAATGTAGTCTTTTATTAGTTTTCACCTTCTCCATCTCACTTCCTCAATCCTTCTCCTGCTGTCTAGGATCACCTCTTAAATAATCTCTTTGTATCCAAATTGTTGTTTTAACGACTGCTATGGGAGAAACCCACTTTAGAAAATGGAATGATGATGCAGAGATTGTACATCAGAATTAGATAGCCTGTGTTGACCAGTATGGTAGCCACTAGCCATGTGTGGCTATTCAAACTTAAGTATAAATTAAATAAAATGAAATGAAATTAAAAATTGATCTTCTCAGTCGCACCAGCCATATTTCAAATATTCAATAGCCACATAGGGCTAACGACTGTGATAATGTACAGCACAGATATAGAATATTTTCCTCATTGCAGGAAGTTCTATTGGACAGTTCTGGCCTAGAATCAATTCCAGATTGATTAGAATTGGTCTTCTCCTATTCATTACATCAGGCCACTTACTCTCTGCTTTAAGACTCAGTTTGTACGTCTCTGTAAAATACGTCGGTGGCGAGGATTAAGATAATTTCTGTAAAGCATTCAGAAAGCACCTAAGTGTTCAATAAAATGAGGGGGAAGGAGAAAGAGCGAGGTGGAGCTCTAAGGTGTCCAAGGACTCTGAGAAACTGTATGTAAAAACAACTAGTGTAGTGCGTCACACAGGGCAGGTTATTTCCCTTCATGGGCCTCCACTTCCTTTCTCACTGGGGACTACTGGTAGATTTCTAGACACTCATGAATCTTTGCATCTTCTAATTAGGGATATTTTTGCACCAGCTTCATCTTTATTTATTTACCCATCCAGTCAATAGCAGTTGGGCACCTCCTGTCTTCCAGGCACTGTACTGTGGGCAGAGTAATAACAATGCAAAAACACAGTCCTTGTCATTGCAGATTTTAAAATCCTGAAGGATGAAGCAGACAAGTAGCAAATGCAGTAACAAACCTCTAATAACCACTGAGATACCCCTAGCTTCTGCTTCAGGGAGGCTTCCTGAAGGGGGTGACTGAAACTCAAAGGATGAGAGAAACTCATGCTGGTGAACAGCATGGAAGGGTGTTTCAGATAGAGGGAAGAGCATAGAGGCATCTTTTGGAGCCTCAGTCCATTCTCCTTGCTGTCATGTAGTAAATTAGGTTTTAGAGGGGATGGGGAAAGTTTGAGGAGGATGGTAGAAGTACGGGAAGAAAGGGAAGACAAAATGTGAAAGGAATGTGAAAGGTGGGAATTGGATAGCTGCTGATCTTCCCTCTAGCTATGCCAAAGTGGTACCTTCGATGCTGGCGCTTCTTTATTTATTTTTTTATGTATTTATTTATTTTTCGAGACGGAGTCTTGCTCTGTCATTCGGTTGGAGTGCAGCAGCGTGATCTCTGCTCACTGCAATCTCCGTCTCCTGAATTCAAGTGATTCTCCTGCCCCTGCCTCCCAAGTAGCTGGGATTATAGGCGCCTGCCACCATGCCTGGCTAATTTCTGTATTTTCAGGAGAGATGGGATTTCACCATGTTGGCCAGGCTGGTCTTGAACTCCTGACCTCAAGTGATCTGCCTGCGTCGGCCTCCCAAGGTGCTGGGATTATAGGCTTGAGCCACCGCGCCTGGCTAATGTTGGTGTTTCTCCAACCATGAAGCATGAACCACCTACAACAAAGACAGTGGAGTAGGGGCATTATTTATAAGAATGCGGATCCTTAAGCCCCAAGACAGACCTACTGAATCAGAATTTCTGGAGAGGATGGCCCAAAGGAATTCTGTTACATACCTAAGCTAAGAACCATGGCCTGTGGCTGGGTACAGTGGCTCTTGCCTGTAATCCCATAACTTTGGGAGGCTGAGGAGGGAGAATAGCTTGAGTCCGGTCGTTTAAGACCAGCCTGGGCAACACAGTGAGCCTCTATCTCTATAAAAACATATATTTTTTAATTAGCTGGGCATGGTGGCATATATATGTAGTCCCAGCTACTCAGGAAGCTGAGGTGGGAGGATTGCATGAGCCCAGGAGCTCAAAGCTGCAGTGAGCTATGATCATGCCACTGCACTCCAGCCTGGGTGACAAAGCAAGACTCCATCTCAAAAAACAAAAAAGAGAAGAAGAAAAAGAATCAGTGCTGTGGCTGCTCACTTTCTAATGAGGCAGGACATTTGTAAAAGAATGTTCCTTTAATTTTTACTTTACTGTTTAAAAGAAGCTTTCTTAATAATATTGAAGGTGCTGAACTCCACAGGTTCCAATTGCAAAAGGAATTTAGGTTTTATTTCTAACTTCTTTTCCACAATCAATCTAATGCTACTTTTCTCTTTTAGTTCAAGAGCATCCATAGTCCTTTGTGTAAATGTTCTTTCCTCAGCTTTTACCATCTTCTTCATCCAGCTCCAAACTCCCTGCCAAAAGAATATCATCACCCTTGTTTCCACCATTTCATCTTGTTCTCTTGTTCCACTGACCTTGTCTCCAGCTGGGCCTTCCCTAAGTTAATGATGTTCCTTACTCTTCCTTCTTTCTCATCTTGACTTTGACCTGTCACCACTGCTCTCAACTTGCTTGCTGTGAATTCTCTCCAGGGTGCAGTGAGAATTTCTCTTGAGCAACTTCAGTTTTGGCAAAGGAGACACTTTTTGTCATAAATCCCTTTTCTTCTGGGCACCTTACATAGTCGTCCCTCACTGTCCATGGAGGATTGATTCCAGGAACTCCCATGGATAACAAAATTCATGGATGCTCAAATCTCTGATATAAAATGACATAGTATTTCCATACAACGTATGCACATCTTCCTGTATACTTTAAGTCATTTTTAGATTACTTGTAATACCAAATACAATGTAAATGCTATGAAAATAGTTGCTACACTGTATTTTTTTACTTGTATCATTTTTTATTATTGTATTGTTATTTTTTATTTTTTCCCCAGAATATTTTCAATGTGCAGTTGGTTGAGTCATAGATGTGGAACCCACAGATACAGAGGACCGACTGTCATTTAAATAAAGCTGCTGAGAAATACCATCAAAATTATTCATTTTAATGCATTATTGAAGAGGGAAAAATAACTTAAGCACAATGACCATTCTTTCTGTGCCACTGGCAAACAATACAACAGAAGCACTGGTTAAAATGGTTGTCATAAATTGCAACAGGGCTATTACCTATGCATATAATGAAAGGCCAAAAAGTTTCTTCTCCTGTAAATTCCAGAAATCTGTTATCCATTAAAAAATAAATAACCAAATGACATCCACAGATGCCCTTTATTTCATCATTGTAATAGTGATTTTCATTCCTGACACGCAGCAGCATGAACTCAAATATGTAATTCATGAAAATTAGGGTTGTTTCTTAAAAAATTCTATTCGACTCTTCTGGTTATAATGAGTTACTATTTGTCAAACAGTTTTTATGCTTAAGTGAAAAGGTAATGGTAAACAACCACCGGAACTGCCAGATGCAGTATCCCTTTGCTGGGTTTCATGATATGTCTCTTTGGTAAATCTGGGCCCCTGGAGTAACCAGTGCGAATATGAAAATGAGCACATTATTTCACTGTTAACAGGCACTGCTAAGATGAAAGAGAAGGCACGTAGGCCTACTGATGTTTTTATTTTTCTTTTTGCAATGATTAACTGAATAAGAAACAGTATAGCCAAGGTGCTAGAAATACAAAGCTTAATCGTAGAGTTTTAGAACTTCATATATCAAATGCATGCAGTTTATGAGAAGTGTTACACTGTCAACTCACAGCTCAAATAAGATGTCATACTTGACCTTCATTTTACTAATAGGAAAACTGAGGCTCACAGATGTAAATACTAAAGAAATAAACACACAAAAAAGAGTTCTTAGTCAAATAATGAAGGCATGGTAGGTAACAGCCACTGGGATCTCAAGTGTTTGAGAATGCATCTCATTGGCAAAATAGGTACTATCATATCATAATCCCCTTTTCACAGATAAAGGAATTGAGACTGTTAAGTAACTGCCCAGGGCCATGGAGTTTTTAAATCGTAGAGTCAACACTTGCAATGTCTAACTTTGTGCTTCAATCTGATACCAGAGAGTGCAGAATGCTTTCAATAGTGCTATTGCCTATGGCCGTAGTTACTGTTCAAGCAGTTCACAATTGCCATTTTGACATAGCAAAAGCATAGAATAGCTATTCATTCACCTTAAGCCAATGCTTCTACATGTCCCAGCTGATTTAGACCACGGGTAGAGAATGGGTTTTGTACCAGGTGTCAAGGCTCTCTCAAAGCATCGGTCATCATCTCCACCTATGATTTATCAGCTTTTTGTCCTACATTTAGGAAATAAATGGGGGATACCAGAGTAACTCATCTTTGGATTCACCAGGAAACATCTTGAGAGTTCATGCCTATGATTTGGTTTGTTTGCTTTTTTATTTCTCAAACTAAAGATCACTTTGAAAAGATTATTTAAAATGCAGGTCCCAGTCTCCATCCTAAGTGATTCTGATTCCATGAGTGTGAGATGGAGTCCAGGAATCCCAATACTTGAAACTCTAAAACAAAATGTAATGGTTCCTTGACCACTACTCTCTATCCTCTTCTTGGAGGCAACCACTTTAGACTCTTAATACTTTTGTCTGGCATTTGTACATCTTAATACTTTTGTCTGGCATTTGTACATCTCTGTAATTCTCTAGTGCTATCAAGATCAATTACAAAGTGTCAGGGGTCTCCTAATCCACATCTCAAATTGGCCCTGGTGTTTCACATTCGATATCATGCAAATATTTGTTATGGACCCACTAGAGGAAGAAAAAGAACATTTATGAAGTCTTTACTTGTGCAAGGTCTTTACATGTAACATCTGATCACTGACTACTTACTGGCACCCTATGAAGCAGGCATTTCCCTAGCCACAGGTGTTCAAGGGGGTGGAGGTCCAGTTTGGCTGAAAACTTAATGTTTGTTCTAGGAAAGCACAGGGCAGAACTCTGGTAGAATCTAGATTCCTATTTTGGGGAGGTTGGAGGATGGAAGCAGGGAGTAAGAATAAGGAAGAAATCTTACAAGGAAATCTATAATGCAACTCATTCCACATATGTTTATTGATTACCTTTTCTAATCCAAGTCCAGTGTTAGGCACTGGAGATGCTATATGAATGGTTATCTTTCTTCCTTCTGTCCCTTCTCCCCTACCCACTTGCTGCAGAGAAGGCACAAAGAGATAATGTGAGTAAAGACACTGAGGAATTGCTGATGAAAGATTTGGACCCCAGAGCCGAGGATCAGACAGTCTTCCAAGTCAGACAGGAAAACTCTTAGGAGGCTGATAAGCCTGGAAAGTCCCCAAGTTACGCACCAGTAGACAGTGAACCAAAGAATGCCAAATGTACTTGGATGACAATCAGAAAGCCTCTCCCCACTCCACTTTCAAAAATCCCACCATAATAGAAAAATCACATCTTAAAAGAACACTCATCAAAGACTGTCTTAAGAGTCTCTCCTTTATCTCTACAAAACAAACACTTCTTTCAAATGCCTTCTAGTCTCATTTGGAAGGAAAGTGACAGTAGCCAACTCCCTTAGCATAGTAAAGTCTGAAATAACAGCCTTTGATTAATTCTATAGGTGGTCTTCCTCCTTTTGGCAAAATGTTCGGAGCTCTCAACAAGTTTAAACGTTCACTCTCAAACGTTAGCAAGTCTTTGCTCTATCCCAGCGGACCCAGTAGGGGTAACGATGAACAATATGGAAACTCAAACCCAGTCTTGTCAAGAGGAGGGTGTTAAGGAGAGTGATTAGAGTCCAGCTTTGGGAAATTTGATCCCAAGCTGTGTCACCCTTGGCAAGTTACATGACCTTAGAGTCATGTAAATGTCATGTGGAACTCTGTGGCCCAGTTTCTCTCTGGTAAAATGGGAATAACAAACAGTAGG
The DNA here is from genome assembly GCF_043159975.1 of Macaca nemestrina. Lineage (NCBI taxonomy): Eukaryota > Metazoa > Chordata > Mammalia > Primates > Cercopithecidae > Macaca > Macaca nemestrina. The sequence continues at coordinate 131,193,868 of NC_092126.1, read as the reverse complement.
ACCCCTTTTGCAGGGATCCTGTGAAGATTAAATGACTGAAAACAGAGGCAGCAGAGTATATGTATCAGGAAAGAGCTTCCGTTTGCTATTTAATAAAAAAGAAACATGAGTCCATACTGATACAAGTGAATAAAAGAATTCACTGAAGAATAGTGTTAAAGTGAACTAAGTATGGCCTAAGAAGGACTCGGTACTTCTATATTTGAGTCCTTGTGGACGAACTGCAACCTAGCTTAATAGGTAGACAAGATTGAAAACCTAGCTTAGAAGTATGCGCCTAAAACAATAGCTAAGTCTTGGCCAATCCCAGTGGCCATATTTCAACCATTTATACATTGCTGAGTGTTCAAACTGTTTAAGGTAAACGCCAAGCTGTAACCAATCCAGCTGTTCTGTACCTCACTTCTGATTTCTGTACATCATTTCCCTTTTTTTTTGGTCTATAAATCTTCTTCCACCACGTGGCTGCACTGGAGTCTCTGCGATAATCTACTGTGATTCTGGGGACTGACCGATTCTTGAATTGTTCATTGCTCAATTAAACTCTTTTACATTTAATTCAGCTGAAGTTTTTCTTTCATCAGTGGAGATGATGGGAAGACAGCGCAGTTTTTCTGAGTAGAATACAAACTAATAAAGGTAGGATGGAGTTAGACCATTGCCACTTTGCCACCATCGTGGCAATAATTGATTTAAGCAATCATCATCATCATCAAAAGATGCTAAATCTAGTGGGTAAAATTATGTCTCGAAATGGGCTAGAAATTATATTGAAATAAAAATCCTCAGTTCCCCCACTTTCCGAACAGAGAGGTTAGGAAAGAAGCTAGTGGCAACAATTGTCTATTTGTGTTACATTGTACCTTTTTTCATGATCATATGCTCAAGAATGAGTAAGGTTAAAAAAAAATCTAAAATAGTGCTTAATTTGGGGGTGGGTGGAAGGGATGTGAATCTCATCTCTTATCAGACCTGCCACCTCTGGCAAGTTACTTAACCTCTGTGCACCTCCGTTTACTCTTCTGCAAAATGGAAATTGTACACTTGTACCCGCTTAAAAGGTTGCTATGAAGACTAAACAGGTTTATATTTGTCAAGTGCTTGGCACATATTCAGTAACTTTGCTGTTGTCGTTTTTATTACATGTACATTGGTTAGACTCGTGTAAACTCTATGAAAGGGAAATACTCTTGGGACCCCCAAAACACTAAGCTAAAGGGAAAAGTTAAGGTGGGAACTGCTTAAGGCAAACCTGCCTCCCATTCTATTCAAAGTCATCCCTCTGCTCACAGAGATAGATGCACAGCTGATTGCTTCCTTTGGAAAGGCTCATCAGAAACCCAAAAGAATGCAATGCTTTGTCTCTTATCTACCGACGACCTGGAAGCCCCTCCCTGCTTCCAGTTGTCTCGCTTTTCCGGACCAAACCAATATACATCTTATGTACATTGATTGATGTCTCATATCTCCCTAAAATGTATAAAACCAAGCTGTGTCCACGACCACCTTAGGCACTTGTCGTCAGGACCTCCTGAGGCTGTGTCACAGGCGCGTTTTTAACTTTGGCAAAACCAACTTCTTAAATTGATTGGGATCTGTGTCACGTATTTGGGGTTCACAACTCCAGATGAATGTCGCTTTTATCATTCTGATTACTGGGCTTAAAATCCTCTAATAGCTTTACGTTGATCTTGGTTTAAGGATAAAACAAAACAAAACACCCACAACTCCCTAAGGGATGGAGAGCCTCCCCGACCTCTCCTTGACCCACCTGAAGCCCTGGGCTGCAGGCTCCTCACCCGTCCCTATTCCTTAAAGTCTCAGCTCCAACACCACTGTTCCAGATAGGACTCCGGGACCCCAAGACTAGACCAGGGGTCTCTGCGGAGGGTGTCAGCTACGTGAGCCACCCTTCCAGCACCCACTGCCATGGCGAATATTCGCTTGTTTGGCCATCCAGGGACTGTTTGAGCTCCAAGACCGCAGGGCTCGGGCTCTGTCTTTGCTCAGGACCATAACCCGCGGACTGCACAGTAGGCCCTGAGGCCTTGGGACCGCTCAACGTGAACCGGGGCCAGGTCGGGGACAGAGAGCTCTGCGACCTTAGGAACGCCTGCGCCCCGGAGACCCAGGGGGCCGGCCTGGCCAGGCCCGCCTCTGCCTCCTCCTCCCGCCTGCTTATGCTCCGACCCCTCCTCCCGCCACTCCTCCGCCTCCTTCCCCTGCCCGCGCCCGCCCTACTGCCCCTTGCTGGGTTTCCTGTTTAAGATGGCGTCCCCCGTGGCAACGCAGGCCGGGAAGCTTCTGCGAGCCCTAGCACTGCGTCCCCGCTTCCTGGCGGTCGGGTCCCAGGTGAGCGTGGAGGCAGGAGCTGCGGGCGCTGACAGCGGCGCCCGCCTGCCCGGGCTTCCCTAGCTCCCTGCTGCTCTTGCTCTCCGCCTGGCCCCGTGCGCGGCCCCTCGGGCGCCCCACTTCGGGAGGCGCAGCGGCGCCGCGCCCGGGTCCAGGAGGGACCCCCGCTCCAGTGTGGGGCAGGGGCGGCGCGGGGGCGGCCCCGGGTGCCTCGGGGTGTGAGCGGCCCAAAGCACGGGAGTCGCCGCTGTCTGCCCCTCAGGCTCACGGCGAAGGCGCTGAAGCAGGCGCTGGATGCAAGTTTAAGAAAAGTTTCTCGGACCGGGTTTTGGAGCCCTGAGGTTTTATTGTCAGCTATACTAATTCTGCTTTTCAGGCGGCTCGCACTAACCCTGAGCACATTTAGGCCACGTGATAAACATGCCTGGAAACCCATTTCAGCCCAACTAGGAACTCACCCCCCCGGGTGAACTTCCTGCGGGCTACCTGTTTTGCAGACTTTTAAGGTGCCTGAGTTGGTCAAATCCATGGGTCAAGGAGAAAAATGGGAAACGATCTTTCTCCTCTTTTCAATGAAAAATCAGGCCTGTCACTAAAACGCATTAGACAGTTGACCCTGTCCATGTCCTCCTTGTCGATGGAGAATGAAACCAAAGAGGGTCAGTGGTGGGCTGGATAGCGATTGGAACTTGGCCTCTAGGAGATTTTTACCTTGTGCAGATGGCAAGCGTTACAGTAGTCAGAAGGACTTAAGGGAAGTTTTGAGTTGGTGATGACTCTTGGAGAAATCACTCAACCACTGAACTGGTTAGTCTCCGTAGATTATCTCTCTCCCCTTTTAAAGAAAGCACAGTCAGGGATTCAGCCACAGCAGAGTTAATGCCTTGCCTATTTCCCCGTTTTTAATTGATGAGAGGCAAATTATCACTCATACAATTTTAACCAGGATGTGCATAGTATAGTTTTTTAGAAAATTTAAAAAATAGCGATTGACAGTTTTTTGAGTTACTCTAAACTTTGGTTCATTATGACATCTGTGAGCTATTTTTACCCCTCTCCTTTCGTTTCCTGCTTTCCCATTTCTCTGTTATTGTTAATGTAAATTTAAAAGGTGCTAATACTTACTACTGTAATATTCTTAATAGGTGCTTGACAGTATAGTGAGGTAGCAAAGGAATGGCAGTTTTGTCTAATTAAAACTCACTAATAACTTGCTAGTGTTATTACTGTTGTAATACAGTAAGGAGAATACCTCCAGGTGAGTTAAGTCTTATTCATTATTTAAGTGTTAGAAAAAGCAAGAACTAGGGTGCTAACCATGAGTGTAGCCTTGAATTGATGAGAAACATGGGGCCCAAGGGCAGTGAAAACTCATAAATTGTACAGAGAACCCTAAAATGCAGAGTGTTTAGCTGAAGTATGTGAAGCCTATGTGCCTAACCAAGAAACAAGAGGCTGAACGCAGGAGAAAATCTGGTTGGGGAGAGATACTCTTGGTTTCTCAAGAAAACTGGGTAAAAAGATCTGTTCACACACGCCATCTGGTTACTATGATTTACATACTTGTGGATGATGTGTTATTCTGTAATGTCTTAGAAGACAAAAATAGGTTTTTTTTTTTAAAAGATAGAAATGTATACAATGTCCAACAACTGAAAATGGACATTAGCAATCATTTAGTCCAGCCAGCTCATTTCATGGGTAGAGAGATTGAGGCCTAAAGAAGTTCGATGACGCATTCAAGGTTACAGTGAGAGTTTGTGGTATTCCAGAGTAAAGGCTTACCTTTACGTTTCTGTTACACCATGCTGTTTCCTGGTGAGTATATCCTTCCTCGTGAAAATAAATTATATCAACATGCAAATTAATCTGCAGACCAGTAGTAACTGTGTAACATCCAAGTCATTAGCACCAGAGATACATTTTTATTTTTTTCTTTATGACCATCTTAGAATTGTCCATAAAAATGGTGAGTATTGCTCATGACTTGTAGGAAAGCCTATTTTCAAATTCTTGCGTGCTTCCTATGATCTGTTTCATGTACACTGATTTGATATTATGTCTGCATAGTCCCTTGCCCGTGGCAGACATTACGGGTAAACATGGCCCACTTCTCCCATCATACTTAAGAATCTTCACCAAGTATCCCAGAAATCTGTTGCCACTCTTGGCCCAGACCTACTTTATACCACCAGGCCTTGTGAAAAACTGTTGTCTCTACAGAAATAAAAGACCCAGTTTCTGCTTAGAGAAATAACTTTAACTGGTCTCTCAAAGATACCCATGGAATGACATTTTGTCTTCCCCCTCCCTATGGTTAAATTTAACATTTGACACATATTCCTGATTCTTAGTGTCGTTGATTTTTTTTTTTTTAACCTTTGCTCTTAGCTTTACTATTTTGACTTTTGATTGATAATGTGTCCTTAAAGGGTCCACTTTAGTCATTTCTTATCTTTCATATAGTTTTTATTCAGCCCATACCATTTGGCAGGACTGTTGTAGGCCCTGGGGTTTGGGGGTGGTGAATGAGGCAGGCAGAGTCTTTGGCAATGTGATACTTTATTTTAATGGAGGTGGGAGAGAGTGAGCCAGAACACATATAATGATTTCAGCCAATCACAAATTCTATGAAGAAAATCAGTCAGGGTCATGAGATGGAGAATGAATAGCTTCACAGTAGGGTAGTTTAGACTGGATGATCAGAGGAGACCTATTTCACAGAGTGTGTTTTTGATTGGCATAATTTTTTAAAACTGAAATAGAAGATGTCATGAAAAATGCACAATTATAAATGAACAACTTGATGACTTTTCATAAACCAAATGCACGCCCAGCTAACTAGGTACAGATCAAGAAAATGATCATTTAACAACAACCCAGAGGCCCCCTGGTGCTCCTGCCTGTCATTACCTCCACCCTACAAAGGTCCACCAGTCCCCTGACTTATAACACTGGTTTTGTTCATTTTTGTACTTTATGTAGGTGGAATTATATATATGCATACACATACTTGACATTGCTCAGCATTATATGTAAGTGATCCTGGAGATGGCCTTTTTGACATTTGAACTGAGACATGAGTGATGAAAGGTAGCCAGCTAAGTGAGACTAAAGGGAACAGTGCCGTTAGGCAGAGCAGACAGCAAGTGCAAAGACTGAGATGAGAATGAGCTGGGCATGTCTAGGTAATTAGAGGGGGAAAGTGGTAGTAGACTAGGTCTGAGAGGAATACAAGGGCCAAATCGCATGGAGACCTGCAGGGTCTGCTAAGGAGTTTTCAGGGGGTTTAAACCCTACAGAGGCTGAATCCCAGTCCTGGCAGCCAAAGCACAAGCATGTAATTAATGTACAGTACATACCCCCTATTATAAATCTAAGTTAGGCCGACTTTGAAACTTTTAGCAGAGTAGTGTTCAGTGAATTTAGCAGTAAGAGTCTAACCATGGTTAGAAGTCTTTCCAAAGAACTAAATCGTGGTAGACAGGGACCATATTGCTGTGTCCATATAGCCAAGTGAACAGAGTGTGCAGTACTTGGTGGTGCAATACAGCAAGGCACTGCCATGGTGGGCAAGTGCATGCTACCAGTTAAGTCTTAGGGGAAATGTTGGCTGAGGGCACTGAGTTTGAAATGGTTCTTAGTTAAGTCTAAGCACGGTTTTGTTGTCTTTTAGGGTATTTGCCCTCTCTTATGGCTAGTTGAAGTTCATGGAGCTCTCTTGTAGGAGAAGCACTGCCTTTCAGGCCTCCAATTTTATTTTACTTTTTTTTTTTTTTAAAGCGTCTCAGTCTTTCACCCAGTCTGGAGTGCGGTGGCATGATCTTGGCTCACTACAACCTCCTCCTCCTGAGTACAAGCGATTCTCTTGCCTTGGCCTCCTGAGTAGCTGGTACTACAGATGCCCGCCACCACACCTGGCTGATTTTTGTATTTTTAGTAGAGATGGGGTTTCACCATGTTAGCCAGGTTCGTCTCAAACTCCTGACCTCAAGTGATCTGCCCCCTTCGGCCTCCCAAAGTGTTAGGATTACAGATGTGAGCCACTGTGCCTGGCCAGGCCTCCAATTTTAGAATCATTGTTGTATGTTTTCAATGCAGCCCGGAGCTTCTGTCCAGGGACTCACAGAGGAATGTATGTTGTCAAAGAAAACTGCTTAAACCCATGCCCCTGCTGTTGTATACTCAGAAAGAATGGCTCCAGCCTAATTTTCTGCCTTTACGGAAGTAGGAGGAGAAAGATGCATGCATGGCTTTTATAAGTGAAGGACTAAAGGTTATGTGCAAGTTCTTATCAGCTAAATGAGGCTGTGGCAGCCGCATTGGAAGTTGTGACTTACCTGTATCTGCCTCTTGCCTAGGAGAATACATATTTGACATTTTTCTTATTTTAAAATGAAGTACAGCTGCAATTTCTGCTTTTAGAAAAGGGAATCCATCTCAAATAATATAGATGCTAAACTATTGACCTTCCTTGTGGGGAAGACCATTAAGTGATAGCTTTTGTCCCAAATTGTTTTTTTTTTTTTTTTTTTTTTTTTTACTGTAAATAAGGCATTTCTTTTATGGGTGAGTGATTGAGTGCACAGACCCACAGTGGTGAGAACTTTCCTGCCCTTGTACCCTGGTCTAGTTCTGTAGGCGCAAAGCCCAGAAAGTAACAGGAATATGGCATATTTGGGGGAGGAAAAGAAATTACAGAAGTAACCTCAGATCATTTGTCCTTCAACTGTCTTACCACTCAATCTTCAATTGTCACTTGATGCATCACTTTCTATTACTTGAAGGAAAAGTTTTACTGAAGAACTTGAGAGATTTGGAAATATTTGAACAAATGATAAGATCAGTACACTAATGAAATTTGTAAGTTAATCCTGAGAGTTTGTGAGGAAGGTGGAGGTGATGGAGAAGGCAGTCCAGGTGAATTCATGCAGAGACAGGTGAGAGAACAGGGGGAGAATAGTTGTAGTGAGCAGTTTAGTATGGAGAAGGGAGAGGCGGTGGGTAGCAGAAGTTGAGGGACAATGGCACTTTCAGGTATACAAGGAAGTCTGAATGGGGCTTCAGAAAGCCCAGAACTCAGCAAGGAATAATTTAACCCCCACAACTGAAAATCAAACAAATATCTTTTATGTAGCAAATATTTTCCGAATGCTTATTACACCTCATGCTTAATAGAATGTTGGGCAGATAAATATGACTGAGTGAATGCAGACAGGAAGAAGAGACACATGGCTCCCACCTTAAGAGGGCACAGAGGTTATTGGTACAACTGGCCTATAAACCCGTAGTTATACTAAAACATAGTGGGTGCTGCAGTTGAGCTGTGTTCTTAGCCTTGTAAGACACTGTTGGCCTCTGTCAACCACTTACCCTGTGTCTGCAGCACTATTCCCTCTGATCATTCATTGCCTGATCTCTCTCTTCATCAGCTTTCTGATTCAAAGTTGATTCTTCAAATAGGCTTTTTCCTAATTATCTTACCCGGCCCCGCCTTTCCAGGGATTATTCTCCGTAATCTTATCTGCTTTGTTCTTTATCACACTTGACTGTACCTGCTAGTGTTATTTATCGACTGTCTTCTCCGCTCTCCTACAAATGTAAGAATGTAAGCTCCACAGAGGCAAAGTGATACAGCTTAATGTAACAGCGTGAGTGATTCTCCAGCTGGCCCGAGTAGGTATTGAGTAAGCATTTGTGGTCTCAGTGAATGAGTGGGGGGCACAGAGAAGGGAGAGGGAGGTAAGGAACAGGCAAAGCTGAGGGGTGATGTGGCTCATTTCAGCAAATGAGGAAGAAGGAAGGGGCTATAGAAATCCTAGTTGTGAAAGGGCCTTCATAATCGTAGAACTATTCCTTAGGCATGTAGTATGTAACAAGACTGTATGCAGTAATCTCCACACATTATTTCTTTAACCCTTACAACATCACTGCGAGGAAGATTTCATAGTCACCATGTTTTATAGAAGCAATCAGAGGCATAGAGAGGCCCTATAGTCATTTGCTTAAAATCACAGTGCCAGGGAGTTACCCGCCTCATGCTGATAAAGGACTTACCCTGTTAAATCATTAAGCTCTGTCTCTGAAAGATCCTGTTTGGGCTGAACTAGGCAGTTAAACTGATTGCTTACCTTTCCCCATCTCTTTGCCCTTGAGTGACACTCGCCTTTGGTCATTTGGACTTGTGCTGATGAAGGTGTGCTAATCAACTCAGCATGGTTACCCTCTCTGGACTCTTATTCACCTTCGTCTTTCTCTGGCTTCGGGGTTTTGGCAACAGAGTAGTAGGGGGATTAAAAATACGAAGTCTGGGTTCAAATTCAACTGAGTTCAAATTCTTATGGGATATCCCATTTCTTTCTCTGCAACCTGGAGCACATTATTGAACCTGACTGAGCCTCGATCTACTGCTACTCGAAAAAGGGGATCGTTTGCACAGATGGTTACAAAGATTAAATAAGATGATATTTAAGACATTTGGCATATGACCTGATGGTGGGCCCAGGATGATTATTTCTGTTGCACTGAATTTGAAGCTAAATTCGCTGGCCTTTTCTAAAGGCTTTATTGAGCTAGAATAATTTTGCTTTCCCAGATTCAGTAAGCATTTATCATGTGCTCCCATCTCAGGGTTAGTCACTGGCTTGGTGCTTCCATACATTTTATTTCACTTAGTCCTTGCAGTAGCCATGTGAAATAGGAGTTATTGTTCCCAGTTTACTTCCGGGAAATCTGAGGCTTAGAGGGATGAAGGTCTGCCTGCCGGGCTCTGATTATCTTCAGGATCCCATAGTTGGGTTTAACATCTGGTGAGGCCTGACGTGGCAGTGGGGAGGCTCACATGGGAAGCTTAATTGTACCATCCTGGTTGTTGAACTCATTTCAGAAACATTTACACGTCTCAAGGTTGACTTAGGAGTGACGGCTGCTGGACCTCGTGCATCAAAGATTTGAGGTGAGGGAACACTTAAAGAATTGGCAGTAGCCACAGCATGAACCAGAGGCCACCTGGGACATGCCTTTCAATGTCCTCTTAGCACAAACTACTGCCCTCAGCATTTCAAGAATGCTGGAGAAATTGTGAAATTTCATTGCCTTTGCAGAGTGGGCTTTGGGGGATGGTGTTGGAGGACGGAGTTTCCTGGTATTCTGAGTTCAGACTTTGATCAGTGTACTGGGTATGGTCAGCTTTTACCCTTTCTGGAAATGATTCCAAAAGAATAGGACTTAGGCAGTGGCCATGAATGCATAGATTTCTAACATTTACCTCTGAATTTAATTTTTATTTTAAAATTGGAGGGATTTGGCATAATATGTGAATTGATAATGGAGACATGGCAAAGCACGAGGAATGGTTTGTGTAAGTTTGGGTCCTGGGTGGGAGTGGGGAGACTGGCATCTTTTTTCTGCTGCCATCCATTTCTCCCTGTGCTTGCTGTATTTCCATTTGTGGGCTGTCTTAGTCCTAGAGTTGTGACTTGAGAGCCCTAAGGAGGTTCAGGAGGGCTGCCTTGTAGAGTTTGAGGTGAGAAATGAGGCCAGAGACAACAGCAAGGACAAGATTGCTGATCCTGGTAGGCCTTGCAATGAAGCTAAGCTTATTCTCGAGGAGGGCAATGGGGAGCCATTGAAGGGTTTTAGACAGTGAAGTGGCAAGGGCAGTTTAATGCTTAGAGTACTCTTTCTGGATATAGTGTGGAGAGGGTTGGAGAAATGCAAGAATGGAAATCATTTGGGCGGCTTTGGCACTGGTTCAGTGCCATGAGTCATTACGCCAGGACGCTAGACATACACCGTGAGTGGAATCAGACGGCCTGGGTTTAACTCTTGCCTTCAGCACTCCATAGCTTTGTGATCTTGTGACAATTACTTATATTTCCTTGTAAGATTCCTTTTTTTTTTTCTTTTTCACATTTCAGTATCTCTGAAAGCTGAATTTATTTATTTTTATTTATATTTTTTCAGACAGAGTCTCGCTCTGTTGCCCAGGCTTGAGTGCAGTGGTGAGATCTTGGCTCACTGCAGCCTCCGCCTCCCAGGTTCAAGTGATTCTCCTGACTCAGCCTCCCAAGTAGCTGCAACTACAGGTACTCACCACCACACCTGGCTAATTTTTGTGTTTTTAGTAGAGACGGAGTTTCACCATGTTGGCCAGGCTGGTCTTGAACTCCTGACCTCAGGTGATCTGCCCACCTGGGCCTCACAACGTGCTGGGATTACAGGCGTGAACCACCGCGCCCTGCCAAACCTTATTGTTTCAATATTGTCTGGTTTTAAGTAAGGTGTCCACCTCCATCTTACTGTCTGTGGCTTAAATTGGGAGGCCTGTGGAGAGGAACAGCACCATGCTTTCCTCCCTGCCTGAAGCAGGGCTCAGGGCTCTGGATACAGTGTCTGGGGAGTGGCCTGATCCATTTAGGGCACCATTTTCTCCCCTACCCTCCCTTTCCCTCCCTTCCCCATGCCCACAGCATTGATTGATGTGCCCACAGCATTGATTGGAAGTAGAGATCAGCATTTTAGCTTTACCAGAAAATATTAAGGTTTTCTCCTTATCAGTGGAGATCTCTTCACATTTTTATAAGGAACTGTTTTTTATCCTTCGCTTTCTGTCACCAGCTTCTGCTTGTGTTCTCCTACCTGTTGTTGAGATGCTGTGTTATACCACCTGGACTTGAAGGACTTACTTGAGTTAATAAGTCCTTTCCTACCTTTGAAAGGAAGAGGGGAAAACCAGTTCTCGTATGCCTTCTCATTTCAGCCTGAGGGCTTACGTAGGCCTTTAATAAGTAATACAAAGAAAGCGGAGAGTTATTAATTATTTTTGATTAAGGGAATAAACTTTTTTTTTTTTTTTTTTTTGAGATGGAGTCTTGCTGTGTCGCCTGGGCTGGAGTGTAGTGGCCAGATCTCAGCTCACTGCAAGCTCTGCCTCCCGGGTTTACGCCATTCTCCTGCCTCAGCCTCCCGAGTAGCTGGGACTACAGGCGCCTGCCACCTCGCCTGGCTAGTTTTTTGTATTTTTAGTAGAGACGGGGTTTCACCGTGTTAGCCAGGATGGTCTCGATCTCCTGACCTCGTGATCCGCCCGTCTCAGCCTCCCAAAGTGCTGGGATTACAGGCTTGAGCCACCGCGCCCGGCCGGAATAAACTATTAATGATGAGTGTTTCTTTGTTAAGATTCAGGGCTCTTTTAAAGTGATGTGTCATTAAAACTGAAAGCCAACAATACAGGGAAAAAAGGAATTTTTCAGTTTTTAACTTTTTTATAATTACCATGGAAAAAAATATACATGCTATTTGGCACATTAGAAAAACTAAGTAAATTTTGAGATGGCGAAGTTGTAAACAGATTATCCTCATGAATTTTAAAATGATGCAGATGGACTGAATGGCTGAGTGTTGAGTAGGATGGTTGGATATGGAGGCAGAAGGCTTGTGACTGGTCCTAAGCGAGCCTGGGCCTGAGGGCGCTTTTAGGATTGGAGTCCCACGTCCAAAACTCACAGCATGGCATGTTGTGAGTGTGTAATGGATCCTTCCTTTTTTGTTTGATGTGAGTTTATGATGAGGCTTTTATGACCAGTATAAAATAGCTTTTATGACTATATTTTATATAAAATATAATTTTAATATGGGGGAAACTTACAGAGTTAAACTTTATAGGAAGACGAGAGAAAAATACTAAATTTTCTTTATGTTAAAGGGCCCCAAATGAGAATATTTAGTGGTGGTATTTCATTTTGCTTAATATTGGCAGTATATCAGTAATGTTATGCTTATGGTAAGCCGAGAGTCACAGTGTTCCTTTCTTGAAGATGTTTTGTCCTGTGCTACAGGATGAATCTATTTCCTCCTGCATACTTCGGAGTCCTTCTTTTCAGGTCAGTAGAATCTTTTTTCCTGGAATTTTGACGTTAAGCAACATTGTCATAATTTAGGTAAAATTAATTATTGACGCAAAGCAGTGTTTTGTGATCAACTTTTAGGGTGTTGAGGGAGGTGGCAAAGGAATTGCATTTTTCATTAAAAATTTGGATCATTAAGTGCCTTTTTTGTCTCTGAAACCTTGTTTTTGATTTCCAAAGCTTCTAAAGGTACTAAAACAATGAATGCGTATATTCTTTAATTTAAAATTTTTGTTATGTATTTATTATTGTATTAAAATATACAGGATATAAAATTGACCATTTTAACCATTTTTGCCATTTTTACCATTTTGCCATTTTAACCATACTCTGGCATTATTTTATATTTATATCGTTAGGCAGCCATCACCAACATCCATTTCCTGAACTTATTCATCCTCCCCTACTAAAACTTTATACCCATTCAATGCTATCTCCCCCATATCCCTAGTCTCTTCCCCTAGTCCCTGCCAATCACTGTTCTACTTTTGATCTCTGTGAATTTGACTACTCTAGGGACCTTATCTAAGAAGATTCATACTATAGCTATTCTTTTATGACTGGCTTATTTCATTTAGCATAATGTCTTCAAAGTTCATCTATGTTGTAGCATGTGCAAAAATTTCCTTCCTTATTAGGCTGAATAATATTCCATGATATGCATATATATCATTTTGTTTATCCATTAATTTGTCGGTGGACACTTGGGTTGCTTTCTCTTTTTGGCTATATGAATAATGCTGCTATGAACATGAGTGTTCAATGGAGGTATACCTTATGTTAACATTCACCTGAGCAGAAATGTTGTCTGATATGTAGCTTGGGCTACATTTTCAGTTTCCCATGTGCAACTAAAATGTCTATTAAGAAATATCTTTCCTGATACTATTTCTGTTAAATATTCATATTCATTTATTCTTTCAGTGGGTCAGATGCAGCACAGGTCCACTATTAGGCCCAGTAGATGATGGGTTTGTAGAAAGCTTGGGGATATGAGACAGTTGCTACCTTTAAGGAACCCACAGTCTAGTTTGTTGGAGACTGATGAGGAATGGACAATTACAGTGAGATGTGTTTGGTGTTGTGAGAGCACGCCAGGCTTCTGGGGATACTGTAAGTCCTCACTAAAGGCATTCCAATTTGTTCTCTGCTTCCATACCCATTCCGGCACTGAATGTAGGCAGAGGATAAGACGTTAATTACACAGCCTTGGAGGACAGAAATGGTTTCACCATAAAGCAAACCAGTTTTCCGTAGGCTAATTGGTGTAAACTAGAGTTTTTAAGTTCAGCATACTTCAGGTCACAGAAACATCAGCAAACTTCCAAAGACCAAAAACACCGCTAATATTAAGCACTGAATTAAATGTAAGCTCTACATATGTTTCAAAAAGATTAATAAAAACAAGTAAGATAATGATTTACCCAATTTCTGGTGATCAGTGAGTGATGGCGGTCATAGTAGTTGTGGTTTAAATCACAGAATAAATGTTTGTAAAGTGAAAATGGTAGGGAGCACCTCCTTTCACCACCAAGTTCAAAAACGAACACAAACACTGAGTACTTTTGGACCATGTTGTTTAGTGTATTTGTATGATTATTGTAGACTTGATGAATGTTTATTTGACAATCATTTATATTCATTCATTCATTTTATTCTAGTTCCGTGTCACAGGTGGCAGATGCCCATCCAGTAACGCAGGGAGCAAGGCAAGGCAGGAACCTGTTTGCCAGGAACAAGGATGCCATTCCCCTGCAGGGTGCCATCACACACACACACACACACACACACACACACACACACACAGCCCTTTCCTGTTGGACTTGCCTGTACAATGGCTATTAATAGTGTCTGGATAACCTAAAGTGAAGCACATGTACAAATAGACACCTGATGTTTATCAGGCACATTCTGTGGACCAGGCTTGGCACTGTGCACTTGAGGAGGATTGTCATGTTGAGTATTCATGGCAGCCCTAGGAGGAAGGCATTATTATAGCCATTGCTAAGCTCATTTTATTTTATTTACTTATTTATGTAGAAATGGGGTCTTGCTGTGTCACCCAGGCTGGAGTGCAGTGGCAAGATCATATAACAGCTCACTGCAGCCTTGAACTTTTGGGCACAAGGAATCCTCTGTTCTCAGCCTCTAGATTAGCTGGGACTACAGGTACATGCCACTATGCCTGGCTAATGTTTTTTTTTTTTCAATTTTGTAGAGACAAGGTCTTGCTTGGTTGCCCAGGCTTGTGGCTTCAAGTGATCCTCCCACCTCAGCCTCCTAAAGTGCTGAGATTACCGGTGTGAGCCACCATGCCTGGCTACTAAGCCCATTTTAAAGAGGAGCAAACTGCGCCTCAGGGGTTTTAAACAACTTCCTTGTTGTCACAGCTGTTGCCCTGCACATCTCTTCAGGATGCCACTCACATGGGTCCACTGAATTATGCCTGATAGTGGGTGGAATTGTGTCCCCTACAAAATTCCTGTGTTGAAATCTAACCTTCAGTATCTCAGAATGTGACCTAATGTAACTCGATTTTCTCTGTCAAGACTCTATCTCCAAAGGAGAAAGAAGGTAGGAGATAGAGAGACAGAGAAAATCAAGTGAAAATGAGGTCATTAGGAAGGACCCTAATTCAATATGACTGGTGTCTTATAAAAAGAGAAAATTTATACTTGGGCACACACACCCAGGGAGAAAGCCATGTGAAGATGAAAGTAGTGACGCTTTTGCAAGCCAGGAACACCAAAGATTGCCTGTGAACCACCAGAAGCTAGGAGAGAGGCATGGACCAGATTCTCCCTCACAGCCCTCAGAAGAAACCAACCCTTCTGATCCCTTGATCTCAGACTTTAAGCCTCCTAAACTGCGAGAGAACACCTTTCTGTTGTTTCAGCCACCCAGTATGTGGGTACTTTGTATACCAGTCCTAGGATACCCAGTATGTGGTACTTTGTATGCCAGTCCTAGGATACTAATACACACATTAATGAACTTTTTGTGCTCTGTACATTTGTGAAGAATGAGAGTGACAAAGTCATCCTAGTATTATTATGAAAATAGTTTTGGGCCGGGCGCGGTGGCTCAAGCCTGTAATCCCAGCACTTTGGGAGGCCGAGATGGGCGGATCACGAGGTCAGGAGATCGAGACCATCCTGGCTAACACGGTGAAACCCCATCTCTACTAAAAAATACAAAAAAAAAAAACTAGCCGGGCGAAGTGGCGGGCGCCTGTGATCCCAGCTACTCAGGAGGCTGAGGCAGGAGAATGGCGTAAACCCGGGAGGCGGAGCTTGCAGTGAGCTGAGATCCGGCCACTGCACTCCAGCCTGGGCGACAGAGCCAGACTCAGTCTCAAAAAAAAAAAAAAGAAAATAGTTTCAACCTCACAGACCTCCAGAACCACCCTGCCTTGAGACAATGTGGGTGTGATTGATTTTTTTGATCAAACATATCTGAAATTGTAGGTTGGTGCAAAAGTAATTGTGGTTTTTGAAATTTGTAATTTTGCACCAACTTAATATATGACCAGATGAGCCTTTGTTTTTTCACCTTGGCATTTCTGGAGTCTCTGAACTTATGCTGGAGATGCATGCTTTTCTGGCTGCTTGGAGAGCTAGCTCATGGACCACGGCCATGAGTTCTTTTGCTTTATGCTTCCTGCACTTGTTTTCCAACCAAAACATTGTTTCCTACACCTTATTTGCTAATGTTGGATTTGAGAAGCTCTTTCCATTTCTACAAGCGAAATCAAAGACAGACGAGTTGCAACTGGGAAGAATATTCCAAGGAAAGGGGCACAGGCTTGATGTCATTTCCCAAACAGGAGCTCTAAAAATATTTTAAACAATAGCAAGAGATTGGAATAAATGTAGAGCCTTATTCAGATGTATGAATTTTGGTATTTTTTATTTTGAGTTTAAATAAATCCAGCAAACCTCATTATTATTTTTAATCTCACTTAGTTTTTAACCATTCTCTTTATTCAGACAGCTCACCCAAGGTTAAACAAAAACACTACATTTTAATGCCTATGTTCCAGGCCTTTTGAAATTCAGTTTTGTAACTTAATTCAGCTGATTTTTGGTAATCAGAAGCATAACACCAAGCACTGTTTTTCTTCAGCAGTCTAAAGTTGAAATTTAAGAACAATCAGCATGCAATCAAAAGCTGATTATAAATGAACAATAATGAACATAAAAGTGAAATCACTTCTGAGGGTTCTAATGAAAGAAAAAAAGGAGTAATAGCAGTAGTTGAAAAGGAGCGTGATAAAAAGTGGGTACGGTTATGCCAGTAGGCAAATAGTGGGTGAAAATTAGCCAGCAATAATGTTCCATGGAATGCTCAATGAGTTTTGGGGAGAATGGGGAAAACAAACTTAAGAGAGTGAAAAATCTATATAAATGTGTAGATTTACTGCTGTAGATGAAGTCATCTAGGAAGAGTCGTAGTGGAATTTTAGGAATGAATCACATCTCTGTTCTAGATGCGGGCAGATGGTATGCAGAGAAAAGGTTCAGTTTTTCCTGTTTCTGGCCCACTGATTAACAGGGTGGCTTTAGGGAAGAGACTCAGTTTCCTTACTAAACTCTGTTTAAAATTTATTGTACATCTATCATGTGTCAGGAATTATGCTGTGTGCTAGATACATGCTTAACTTTGCAAAATGGCTGTTGAAACAGTGCTGCCCAGAGCATGGGGACACATCCATGGGCAGTACACGAGATGAGTTTAGGTAACGCAGGGATGCAGCATCCAATACCAGTGAGTCATACAGTGCTGAATTCACTGTTACTCTCTTTGGAACCTTAGGGTTTTGTCATGGAGAAATTTTCAGTTTTGTGCTTGTGTGCTTTTAAGATCTTCAGCTTAGGACTTTGTACTTCAAATAATCAGAATTTTTTTTTAAAATTATTTATTTTATTCTTTTATTTTTTAATTATACTGCTATTTCCTTCTACTTATACAAACAGTATAGGTAGTGCTCTAAAGTTTCCTCTATCTTTAAGTTAAAATAAACATCACAAAGAAACCGATACTGGTATTAGTGTTCTCTAGATGTAGCAAGAATTGTGTATGAGTGACTCTTGTTTGGGGAACTTTGGACCATAGTAACCCTACTAGTTTTCTTATTGTTTCCTGGTCACAGATCCTGAGAAAAGGATTCATGTGAAAGTGATTTTTCGGGGAGGTATTCTCAGGAAAAACTCAAAGGGGTTTGGAGAAGTTGAAGGGAAGGAGGCTGAGAAGGGTGTGTTATTAAACTGAATCCCAAAGAGGGTAACTTTGCTTAATTCCACAGGACAGCTATGGAAACTGTGTAGGTTACACCTCAGAGTTGCAGTTAGGGGCAAGAGAGTTGAAGTATTTATGTACCCTCTTCAAGTTTCTTTAAGGGCATGTTGTCTTCAGCATCTCAAGACAAAGACCTGCTGGGGCTGCTCTTGGGAGTAAGAGTACACAGTGAGTCTGTATAAAAATGGTGGAACCATCTGAGGCCCTGCAGATGGAGTGCTGAGAGCACCTGCTGCAGGATTCTTCCATGGCTAATGTGACATGTAAGCCACTTACTAGCTTTGTGCCTCGGACAACTGGTTTAACACTTTTCATCTAGGGTAAAGTAATAGTAATACCTCTTTGGGGCTTTTTGTGATGTGTAAGTATCAGTATGATTGACTTCACATTTTTCTTCTAAATCTATTTACTATTAAAAAATATTTAAATCCACGTTTGAGCCCCTCCATAAATAATAGTGTCCATGAAATTATGGGCTTGGTAAATTACTGATACATATACATTTTTTTCTAATGTACTTTACAATAAATCATACAGATGAAAGCCTTGACAGAGCTTTCTTTAAAAACATGCCAGGAACTATTATCTGTTAACTGAAGCCAGCTCTTCTTTTCTCTGGACACATGGCTGTGCTGGATCTCCCAGCTTGCCTTGCAGCTGGACAAGGCCACGGAATAGCTCTAGACCAACGGAATGTGAGTAGAGGAGCTGTAGGCCAGTCCAGCTTATAAAGAACTCCTGTATGTTTCCTTTATGTTTTTTCCCTTCCTGTTAGGTGGTGATGACCAAGTTGATTTGGAAGCTGTGTGGTTATGAAGGTGGAGCCTCTGTGGAGGAGAGCTATCCTATCTACATATTCGCCTTCCCAGGACTGTGACTTTAGCAAGAAGCATGGTTGTGTTGTGTTGTGTTGAGCTACTTCGTGTTTGGGCTTATTTGGTGCTGTAACCTATTGTGCATGAATTGATACACAGTTCAGAAAATGTTGGGTAAAATCATACATCATGTGACCTTGAGTCAATCAGTTTACCTTTCTGAACCTCAGTTTCCTCAGTTGTGGAATGGAAACAATCAGAGATGGGGAATTGTTAGTGAACTTTGAAAAGCTCCGCATAGACAAGGGGTTACTATGGTCTTTCACTTGTGGTTGTAAACGGTAAGGATTGGGGGTATCGCACCTTTCCAGCAGACGTCAGAAGGGGAATGCTATTTGGCTGCCATTCTCATCTCTGAGATTTCTCTAAAGTTTAACCATGTTTATGGGTTCCTGCTTTCTTGTGACCCCTGTTACACTAAGTCTGGCAAACTAGAAGGACAGATGAAGGACAGCATTTGCCTCAGTGTGGTGCACAGACTGCTGATTGGCAGGCATCAAGAATGATTTTAGGGATATCCTACTGAACATTTATATGTAATAGTAATGCATTGTATATTATGAAAAGTATATAACTAGCATTCTAAATTTGTAATTTTATAAATACTTATTGCTTAGGATGAGGCTAAAGTAGGTATTTAAGTAAAAACATAGGCAGTAGACTTAAACAAGTTAACAATTTTACTTGTGGTAAGCATCTGTTGTGAAAATTACTGAAGTTGGTATGTGAGTGACCTGAAGTTTGGGAGGCACTAAGATAGGCAGAGTCCAATATATACTATCTTTATATATTGAATGAACTATATTTAATTCATTCTTTCAGCAAGTACTATTTGTCTATTTACTATGACCTTGGAACATTTTTAGGCACCAGGATACAATGGAACAACGCATATTCTTTGTGCATTGTCTTTTTCCCAGTGACCATGTAAAAGTTTATATTGCCCGTACAGAGTGGCCTTAGCTTCTGTGTTAGGATTGAATCATTTCCAAAGTTCGTTACCATCCTAAGATTCTGTAAAGAAGGTAGAGATTTTTATCTGTTGTTCAGATGACATATATGCTATTAAGAAAAATAAGGCAGGAAGGATGAGATAAGAAAAATAAGAAGAGAATGTGAGTAATGGGTTGTACCTTTAATTAGAGTTTCCCGGAAAGTAGTCATCTGTAAGGTGGTATTTGAGCAAAGACATGAAGGAGGTGAAAGAGTGAGCCATGGGGAAATCTAGGGAAAGGGTGTTCCAGGCAGAGGGAGCAGGAAGTGCAGAGGCCCTGAGATGGGGGCATGTGCCTGGCATGTTTAAGTAACAAGCAGCCAGTGTATCTGGGAAGGAAAGAGTAGGGGGAAGAGAGGAGTTTGGAGAGATGGGCAGGTGAGATCCATTCAAGTCTGTCAATAGCTTGTTCTTTTTCATTGCTGAGTTGTATTCCGTGATATGAATATACCACAGTTTTTTGTTTTTTTTTTTTTTTTAAACTATCTCCCCACTTAAGGACATTTTATTTATTTCTAGTTTTTGGCTGTTACAAATAAAACTGCTGTAAAAGTCATGTAGAAGTGTTTGGACAAACATTTTCATTTCTCTGGGATAAATGCCCAAGAGTGTAATTGCTAGGTCATTTTTAAGTGTATGTTTAGCTTTTTAAGAAACTGCCAAACTGTTTTTCAGAGTGGCTCTTCTATTTTTGTTCCTACTAGGAATGTATGAGAGATCCAGTTTCTCTACATCCTTGCCAGCATTGGATATTGTTAACTTTTCTTATTTTTAGTTTCAGCCGTCCTAATTGGTATGTAGTGATATCTCATTGTGGTCTTAATTTGCAACTAATCGCTACTGATGTTGAACATCTTTCTATGTGTTTATTTACCATCTGCCATATGTTCTTCATTGAAATGTCTCTTTATATCTTTTGCCCATTTTCTAATTAGATTGTGTTTTTATAATGTTGAGTAGTAAAAGTTCTTTATATATTCAATTTACTAGTCGTTTGCCAGATGTGTGGTTTGCAGATATTTTCTCAGAGTCCATAGCTTCTTTTCATCCTCTTAAGAGTTCTTTCACAGAGCAAAAGTTCTAAGTTTTGATGAAGTCCAATTTATCTATTTTTTGGATGGATCAAGATTTTTGTGTCATGTCTAGGAAGTCTTCATCAAGCCCTACATCGACAGCGTTTTCTCCTATGTTATCTTCTAAAAGTTTTCATAGTTTTACACTTAAATCCATGATTCATTTTGAATTAATTTTTATATAAGGGGTGAGGTTAGGTTGAGGTTAACTTTTTACTCATTGAGTTCCTCTTGTATCATTTGTTAAAATGCTATCCTTCCTCCATTGAATTGATTTTGCTTAGAAAGTTTTTAATTCTTTTGATGGAATTCTAGGATTTTAGAACTGGTAGATGTCTTGACATCATCTCTTGCATGATAAAGCAACTGAATTATAGAGAAGTTAAATGTGGGAGACCAGCTTTGCTGCTTAGAACAAAGCTTTTGATTTCCATTCCAGGGCACTTCCACCTTTTACTTCTAGTAAAGTAAGTATATATACTTGGATCTTTGGATATATTTTGTTTTCGATGCAAACTCAATGGTTTGGTGTCTCTGTGTGGCATTGCTTGGATTTTAAGATTTTTTGAGTCCAGGACCATTTGCGATTCTGGAAAGTGAAATTGAATTTGGCTTAATATTCCCATGGACTCTGGGCTAACAAAGCCAGGCTGAGCTGTTCTATCTCTCTGCATTAAAAGAGATATTAATCTCGGCTGGGCGCAGTGGCTCGTGCTTGTAATCCCAGCACTTTGGGAGGCCCAGGCGGGCGGATCACGAAGTCAAGAGATTGAGACCATCTTGGCTAACATGGTGAAACCCCGTCTCTATTAAAAATACAAAAAATTAGCTGGGCATGGTGGCACACACCTGTAGTCCCAGCTACTCGGGAGACTGAGACAGGAAAATTGCTTGAACCCGGGAGTCGGAGGTTGCAGTGAGCCAAGATCGTGCCACTGCACTCCAGCCTGAGCGACAGAGCGAGACTCCATCTCAAAAAAAAAGATATGACTCTTGAAACTTGGTATTTTGGTGAAATCAGTTTATATAGTTTCTGTTTAGAAGCTTTATTTCCCTGCAATTTTGAAGTGTAATGGACCACAGGAACCTGGAGAATGTAATCGTGTGATAATCTCAGTAATGTTTACAACATGTTGATTGAATAAAAAATGCTGAAATGGATTTGAATGGTTGGTAATAATGAATTTACTTCTCTCGGGTTCCTTTCTGTGGATCTCTTAGGAAAAAATTTGATAGAAGCTTAAGTCTTCTTGACTCCCTCAAGAATGGGGGAAAAACAATGCACATATTGATTGTAATTCTACTTCCATGGCGGTTTATAGAATCTTAGGATGGTAACCAACTTTGGAAATGATTCAGTCCTAACACAGAAGCTAAGGCCATTTTGTATGGGCAATAAAAACTTGTATGTGGTCACTGAGAATAGAAATCCATGTGGGTTTTTTGTTTTGTTTTGTTGTATTTCCTTTTTTACACTAGAGTATGGCTGTTATATAGAATCAAATTGGTGTTTTGAAGATTTTCTTTTCATTCAGCTTTCATAACATACTGTAACTAAGACAAATACTGTAACTGTAATATATAGTTTAGTGGATTAAAAACACAGGGTCTCAAGACAAACTCCCCGAGTTCTAATCATAGCTCTGACTGTGTTGTCTATCCTCTGTTGTGAAGACAGACTGTCCTGTGCATATAGTAAGTGCTCAACAAATGTTGGTGATGGTGATGGTATTAGTAGTACTCATAATGATAATAATAATACATTTTTGTCTTTTTCTTTAATGAGTCGAACATACAGATTTTTCTGAGATATCATTTTACGTATTGGCATGCTGTAAGATTGGATTACATGGTATGCTTTCTTGAAATAGCAAGCTAAGTAATAGGTGATAAATGTCACACAGAACTTACCAGTAAGCTGGTTTCCCACATTTAACCTCTCTGAAATTCAGTTGCTTTATCATGTAAGAGATGATATCAGGACACCTAATAGTTCTAAAATCCTAGAATTCCATCAAAAGAATTAAAAGCTTTCTAAGCAAAACCAATTCAGTGGAGGAAGGATAGCATTTCAACAGATAATGCAAGAGGAACTGGATATGCATAAGCAAGAAAGGTTAAACGCATCCTAACTCATCAGTAAGCTGAATTCTTACTTTCCATGATATTCTTTCTGAATCATGAGAAGGGTGTTACAGAGAGTAATATTGGTACCACATTGTATATGTACAGCCTTCATATGCTTTTTCCAAACTATTATGGGCGTCATCCTCTTTCCTTCTGCTCCATGTAGACTTCCATGCAAACACAAATCCCCACGTTCTTGCCACACTGAACTATGTGAGGTCCCTTCAAACACGGGACTTGGATGTTGCACGTTAAGTTTCCTCTACTGGAAATGCCTTTTGCCAGCATCTCTCCATTCCGTCTTCGGGATTCAGCCTAAATAGTACTTCTCATGATGTGTTTCCCTAACTCCCTCTCCGCTCTCAGCAGTGGCCAAGTCTCTTTCATCTTTCTATCTCCGGCATCTAGCACATGGTGGTTCTATAGCATGATGATGACGAGTTGCAGGTTAGCGGAGGCTTACATTAAACTGAAGGCAAGGAGTTTTCTGCCTTTGATGAATGATTAGTAATTTTAAATTATCCGGAAGAAAGTTTGGGCATCTGGATGGCATCATCAGAACTGGAAAAGTTGAGAGAATAATTTTATTTCTCATTTAATGAAAAAGTGTTCATGAATAACTGGCAAAAATTTGAGAGAATAATCAATATTGCCTCCAGCCATCCCCACCCCCATCCCATTTGAAATATGAGTTGCTTCATCCTTTTACCTGAGGAGCTCTTTAATCAGTGATATTTGGAATAGTATGGAGAAGTTAAGATTTGGAGTTTCAATATCCGTTCTTAATTTTCAGGGCTGGTAAGCTTTGTGCTATACCACAAGTTCACACTTATTTTCTGTATTATTTACACCTATTAGCATACTTTTCTATACAGTAGAATTTATTGTACTAAGTGGCAATATTGCAAACAAACATAGACATGGTTGGAGAAGCTTTTGTTTCTAATATGAGGTCAGCTACATAGAGGACATAGAACATTTAATCTCCATTTTGTTGTTGTTATTGTTCTAATCTTAGCTCTGTATTTTGTTTCAAGAAATTACCTGATGGCTACTGATGTCTTAGTTAATTTCATGGTATGAAATGAAGGAATGAATGACTCAATAGGAAACTATTTGATAGGACAGCAGAGCCAGCATCTAGTCTTTCCTAAAATATTTCATTTGTATATGAAAAAAATTATTTCAGAGAAAAGCTTTTGATTAAAAAAATTCTTCTTAGCTTGTCATTATCTGTATATTTTATGGTCCTTTGTCCTGAAATTCTGACTTCTTCTGTCACTAGGCTTGTGTAGTTTTTATTGACCTTCTCAAAATAGGATGTCTTCTAGCTTGACAGGTAGCAGTTGGCTTTATACTGAATCTTCAATTCTAGGAATTTGAGATTTTTTAAGAAACTGTTTTTGAAGAGTAAGTAATATTTTGAGGATACCAAGTTGCTGACATAAAATGACTAGTATAAAAACATGTACTCTTGGGGAAAAAAAATAAATGTATATTTTTAGATACCTGATCTGAAATAGGTGATGTCATATCTTTTCTAATTTTTTGATTTAGAAAATTTAGCTTGTGCTTATTTCAAAAAATTTGAAAACACAGAAAACTATTTAAAGATCCATAATAATCACCTACAATCATCTGTGCTCTAGAGAAGGCCATTATGAATAATAATGTGGAACTTTGTACTGTTTTGCACACATGTATGTTTTATGTATATATTCAGTTTCTTTTAAACAAAATTAGGATCATACTAATTAGACAATGTTATTTCCTTCACGCTTAACATTAAATCAGAAGTGCTCACCCGTGCATTAAAAATTTTTACAAATATTATTTCTGTTGCCAAAGATTTGGAAGGAAAAGAAGGCTGCACTCACATAGATGCCATCATTTATTTTGTCATTTCCTTATTAGTGGGCATTTGTGTTATTTCTAGTGTTCTGCTGTTTTAATGATGTGATTAATATCCTTGAATGTAAATTTCTCCTTACTAATCAAATTCTTGAAACATTCTGCCCTCCAGAAAATCTGTATAAATTTATACTCCTACTCATGTTGATTAATAATAGCGAAAACAATAATAATGACTACTATTTATTGACAATTTATTATATGCCATATCCTATTCTAAGCACTTTGTGTGGATTAACTCATTTATTTCTCACCAAACACCAGCTTCCTTTTAGAGGTAAGAAAATCAAAGTGCACTATGTAAGAATGTGAGTTTTCTAGTATCTTGACCAGCATCAAGTATGACAGTTAGACTGGCTGCGGTGGCCCATGCCTATAATCCTCATACTTTGGGAAGTCTTTGCGGGAGAATCCCTTGAACTCAGGAGTTAGAGACCAGCCTGGGCAATTTTATGAGACCCCATCTCTACGAAAAATTAAAAAAAAAATTAGCTGGGCATGGCAGGAGGATCACCTAGCCCAGGAGTTATTACTTGCATGCACCTATAGTCCCAGATACTCAGGAGGCTGAAGCTGGAGGACCACCTGAGCCCAGGTGATCGAGGCTGCAGTGAGCCAAGATCAGGCCACTGCACTCCAGCCTGGGTGACAGCACAAGGTCCTGTCTCAACAAAACAAAACAAAACACAACACCTAAGTGACAGAAAAAAGTCTTCCAATTTATTAGATATGAGAAAAACCTCTCATTGCTTTAAATTGCATTGCTCTAATACTATAAATACTATACTTTTTTTTTCATCTGCAGAAAGCAAATGTTATTATCTTCCTCTGCCTTAGGAAAAAATTTGTTCCTAAAAATTTCCTAGGAAAAATTCTAAATTCTCCTTAGTCACAAGTATAGTTACTATTAATTTTAGTAGCAAAATTTTGAATGCATGGCAAAATTTCAAAATTAACACCAATTTTTGCTAAACAAATAACGTAAACAGTTAAGTTTGACGTGAGCTGTTAAAATGGACACGGTTTCCTCAGGAATTACTCATCATCGCATGACATAACAAGACGTTATGCAGTCTTTACCCGTGCATTATTTACCCTGTAACAGGCCTATTACCTATGTTCCTTCAGTTTTTTTTTTTCTAGTTTTACATATAGTACACTTAACATTCTACTTAACAAATATTCATTTAATACTCAATGTTTATGTAATTGAAACTTTAATCCAAGCCTCATTCAAGAAAACTATAAACCATACAGAAGAAATCAATGAAACCAATGCAAGTGATGCACAAGATAATCAGTATAACAGACTAGCAAACTATAAACACACATCAAATGTACAGATCTAAGGCTCCTTGCATGATGTGTCATTTCCTAGCTTTCAGCTGCTCACAAGACATGATGTATTTAAAATGATCCTTGTAAACGCAAATAAATGCCATGTAAGTCAAACTAGGTTTGTTAAAATTCCTCATTAAGTTGAATTCTTGTAACCTGATATGTTATATATATCTCAGGGTCTTCCTGTGTTATAAATAATTGGGATTGGGGAGAGAAACAGAAGTTTATGTTCGTTGCTTAGTTAAGCTTTTTAATTGAGTGTTGCCAATGGCAGGTTTGTAGCAAAGAGGCCATGTGGTTAGATTTCAGTTTTCAAGATCACGTTGGCTGTTTATGGAGAGTAAACTGTAACCTGCAAAAGTAGAGATGGTGAGACCAGAGGTAGGATGCTGTTTGGGGAGTTAAGTGGAGAGAGCTAAGTGTGAGCCTTAGGCCACCTGCATTAGGATAACCTGGGATACCTGTTAAAATTTCAGATTCCTGGCTCCCTTTGATTTAAAAACTCAGGGAACTACATTCTAATTGACACAGGATATTTTCTTGACCCCTTTGCGGGACTTGTGACAGGGGTGCCTCATTCCCCTCGTGGGAGAGAACATGCGAGTGCAGGAACTGGAGTGAGTGCTTTTGGGTGCTGGCAGGAACAAACTCTGTTTATTCGGCCTGCCATCCTCAACCCGTTGTGGGAAGGAGCATGCAGGCAAGCGAGCATGGGATCCTGCTGGCTGCTTTTGGGTGTCAGCAGGAGCAAACTCTGCGTGGGCTCCATGGCAGCATCCAGGTGGGGGTGCCCGTGACACCCAAAGCCCACGAGGGCATGTCACAATGCTCTTTTAGCTCTGCTGGCCACAGACAGCTTAAGTGTTAATAGTCAGTGGGCCCTTTGCCTCATGGGGTGGGGTGGCTGCCCTCTACCAGTGATGGCAAAGGGTCAGTGTGACAGGCTTTTTTTTGGTATCTGCACTCGTGGCTCCTGAACTCCTGTCTGACATCTGGAAAAAATGAGGTCTCGTGAAGGAATTGAAGGATGGTGAATGTGGAGGATTTTATTGAACGATGAAAGTGACTTTCAGCAGGAAGGGGAGCTGGAAAGGGGAGAGGATGGGCAGGTAATCTTCCCCTCAAGTCTGGCCGTCTCCAGCCAGACTCTTCTTCGAAGTCAAGCTGTCAAGCTAGCCCTCTGAAGTGAAGTTGCTTCTCTCCAGTGTCCAGCCACTTCTCTGCTTCTCTCTGACTGAGTCTGGGGTCTTGATAGACACAGGATGGGGGCAGGGCAGGCCATGAGTAGTTCAGGATAAGGCAACATTCCAGTGGGAACACAGGGATAGAAGTTCTCACTTTGGGTCATGGGTTTCAGGCTTTTCGACTGGAAGGTGCGGCTTTGCCAGGGACCTGCCCTTGTCTGCCTAGAATTTCTCTGCCTCCTGCTGCTATCGTTATATCATAATGAGTTCCTCACACAAAGTGTCTCACATTAATGTTTTAGAACCACTAAACTAGTGATCCCTAGGGTACATTTTAGTTCTGGCAAACCCTAAAACACTTGGGCCTATTTTATAGATTTTTCAATAAAGAAAAAGATATTTTAATACTTTAAGAACTCATTTTAAGGTGTCTTCTGAAGAACTAGAGACCATTTATTGGATACTGGATAGTTATAACGCATGGTCCTAATTAATCTAGATTTTTTTTTTTTCCTTATTTTCTTAAACTTCTAGGGGAGAGGAAGTTCTTCCTATAACCTTCCTATTAGACTTCCTGTAGGTTATCACTGCTGGGGATTAGGTCATATGCTCATTGCTGAGCCAGTTATTGGCAAAAATCGGAAATCTCCATCATTGGCTAAGCTGCTGAATAGTTTAGAAAAAGATACTAGTGAGTCACTTACAGCATCCACTACAATTGTGTTACTGGTTAGTGGCCAAGATAGGATTTGAACACCCATCTGTCAGACTCCCAAGTCTAAGTGATTTCTTCTGTGCCTTACAGCCTCTCTAAATCTGTCTGCTTGCTATAAAGGCTTTCCATTGAATTGATTTCTTACTGGAATTAGACTTTGATGACCAGTAATCCCAAATTATGTTCGATTGTCCACTTGCTGGCTTTCTTTATCCACCAAACTTGCCTGTCTCTCAACTATAGGGCATACCCTGATACGTGGAGCTCCTAGGTAAGGCAAAAGGACTGTGTTTGCATTCAGCTGTGTGTTGCCCTACAGCAGTATGAACAGCTGCACACTGTCAGCTAAGAGGTGAAATGCCAAGTGTAGTTGCAATCTGGAAATACATTGATGTATGTCAGCTTGGAAACAATGCAGGGGGCAGGTTTTGGGCCTTTGCAATGGAGAGACCAGCCCAGAGAGGGCCACTAAGTGCTAGGCATTCCAACGGCATATTCTCTTTGACACTCAACAGCAATCCTGTGAAATATGTGCTATCATTATCATTATCATTTATCTTCATTTTACACAAGAGGAAACTGAAGCTTTGAGAGGTTGAGTAGGTTGTATAAACTCATCCAACTTGTAAATAATAGAGTCTGAATTTGAATTCACGGCTATGAGGCTTAGAAGCTTACACTTTTCTTTAAAGCTTTTTAAAATTGTGCAATGTAGCATAAAATACTGAAAAAAATACCTATCATATATATAGTTTAACATGTAATTATAAAGTAAACACCACTTCCTAGGACCTAAGTAGAAATTTACTAGTACTTAAGAAAATCTATGTATGTTCACTCTTTTTACTGATTTGTAACCGCATGTCTAATTTTAATGGTTGTCATTTAGTTGGGAAACTTGCCCTCTTTAATTACCCTGTTTAACTGTCCTCTTATAGCAAGTCATAATATGCTATAGGGGAAAGCTACATGGATCAAAAGTTAGAGGCATAGATGCTCCCTTTCTGAACTGGATTTACCTTGGATAAGTCATCTCTCTCCAAAAAAGAAAGGCATAGTGCCAAAATAACTTATGGAAACCTCAGCCACCATTATCCTGATAAAGAATTGGTTCCCTGGAGCATGAAGATCAGGTTGGAGGGCAGCCTTTGCCTGCTTTTTTTCTTTGTTAATTTAGTAGTATATTATATAAACCCTTAACAGTTTCAGTGACAGACTTCACTTATTTTGAACAGCAAATATTTTGTTCATTTATGTAAGTCAGTAAATTGCCCTTACACTTTATTGATTAAAATGTCCTAGCTTTTGAAGGACTCACAAGTATAATTTTCCTGAGACAGACTGTACTTTCGTTTTTTAAAATCCACCATTGAGGACTGTGCATGATAAAGTGGAAGCAAGTGGTTATTAATTTTTTATTGAAATCTTCTGAATAAGTGTTTTCTCCTAGCTGGTTTCAAAAGGAGTCATATTCCTGAATCTAATTAGAAGCAGTTCATATACTGTGGGCTTATTAAGATTCAAGGCACTTTTTTTATTTTAGCCTGTCTGATATCCTTTTTTAATTTCACTTAAATTTGAATTACTCTAAACATCATCTGGGCATATTGAAGAAACTCAGTAATATTAATAATGATGATGTTGACAAATCTGTCCTATCTTATTCTTTTCAAGTCCCATAACCTTATTCTTGATTTTGGCTTGTGAATACCTGAGACTGAGCTGCTCCTCTCTCTTCCTGTTGTAGACATCAGTAATCACTCATGACGATGTTCTGAGTGATTCCTGATGTCTACCATGACAAAGCCTTTAGGTCTTACTTTCTACATCTCCCTGGGCAGCCAGTTGGTCAGACTTAAGAGGCTCTGCCATCCCTCGTCTGGATGTTGGCTGTTTTGGGTCTGAACGTTTATATCCTCCACCAGGATCTCTGAGTAAATTACATTATCAGCTGATTCTATTAAAAAAAAAAATTCTGCTGGCTGGGTGCGGTTGCTCATGCCTGTAATCCCAGCACTTTGGGAGGCTAAGGTGGGCGGATCACGAGGTCAGGAGATCGAGACCATCTTGGCTAACATGGTGAAACCCCATTTCTACTAAAAATACAAAAAAAAATTAGCCAGGTGGCCGGGTGCAGTGGCTCACGCCTGTAATCCCAACACTTTGGGAGGCTGAGACAGGCAGATCACGAGGTCAGGAGATCGAGACCATCCTGGCTAACATGGTGAAACCCTGTCTCTACTAAAAACACAAAAAATTGGCCGGGCGTGGTGGTGGGCGCCTATAGTCCCAGCTACTTGGGAGGCTGAGGCAGGAGAATGGTGTGAACCCGGGAGGCAGAGGTTGCAGTGAGCCAAGATCGCGCCACCGCACTCCAGCCTGGGCGACAGTGCAAGACTCCATCTCAAAAAAAGAAAAAAATTCTGCCTTGGTTTCCATTTTCCTACCTCTTTGAATGAGAATCTTCTCCTTTTCTAGACCCTTTCTATTACCATACTTTCTGTGTGTTTTCATAGCTCTCAGGCTGTCTGCATAGTTTGTTCATCCCAAACAAGCTCCTGGACTTATTCTTTGGCCAGTCTTTACCCATTCCTTTGGAGTTTCTGCTTGGAAGTGACTTCCTCTCCTAAGGTGAAAACTCTTTGTCATTTAATAGGATGAACTTTCAAAGTATTACCCTGTTCATGAGTTAGTGTTCCCTGGCTGTGTGGAATAGAAAAGAACATCTCCACTTGAGCTTGAATCCCTCTGGAATATGTATCATTGACAGACCCTATTTCCTGTGTGACCATGTAAGCTCTTAACAGACTGGTCTTTGCATAGCTAGTAACTATCTTTGGAGAAAATGTAAAACAAGTACTTGAAGGTTTTGGAAAGTGCCAAAGGCAGGGAGACCCTGGAGGGGAGTTGAAATTGAAAGGAGGGGGCCAGGCACGGTGGCTCGTGCCTGTAATCCCAGCACTTTGGGAGGCCCGAGACTGGCAGATCACGAGGTCAGGAGATCGAGACCATCCTGGCTAACACGGTGAAACCTCATCTCTACTAAAAATACAAAAAATTACCCGGGAGTGGTGGCGGGTGCCTCTAGTCCCAGCTACTCGGGAGGCTGAGGCAGGAGAACATAGTGAACTGAACCCAGGAGGCAGAGCTTACAGTGAGCCGAGATCGTACCACTGTACTCCAGCCTGGGTGACAGAGCAAGACTCCATCTCAGGAAAAAAAAAAAAAAAAGAAAAGAAATTGGAAGGAGGGGAGTTGAAATGGGAAACAAAAGGCATGCTTTGAGTTTCCAGTTTTTACTTCCAGCTTTTTGGTCTTGATGAGAGAGTGCAGTGGGAAAACCTGTAGTCTTTTTGCACTGGAGAACTGAAGGACAGAGTTCAGGATCCCTAAGCAGCTGGAAACTGGGGGTGGGAGGGTATCTCAGAAAGGAGAGAGTCAGAGTGGGGAAGTCCTGGATTCTGAGTATAAACTGACCAAATCAGAAGGTATTTCATGAACGACACAAGCATAAGGCTGACTGTAAGTGGCCCAGCTAAAGTGAAAAAGAAGTAAGACTTGAGCTGCTGCCCAAGAGACAGAGTTTGCAGTTTGAGTCTGAATATGCGTCACCCATGAATCACTCTTCACTGAGATCTCAGCTTTTTTCACTTATGTCTGATACACACAATGTAAATATTCTCTTTTCCCACTGTTCAGTTGCCTGTCTGAGTTTCATATGCTTAGTTCACAGTTTTTGGGCTTTGAGAGGTAGGCAAGAGGTCTGAAAATTTGTTAACCAGTGCAAAGCCTCAGCCGAGGCAGGAATTTGATATGAATTTTTAAGGGTGATTGTTCTGCCACAGTGCCTACCTCTTTTGCACAATTACTGGTGTGTTGTGAAGATTTTCCTCATGTATTTGAATGTCCTAGGTCACTTCATGTTGCTTTGCTGACTCTTCATGATGATGTTGGAAGCAGTGTTGAATATTGCAAAAATCATAGTATAATAGATGAGAATAACTGATATTTTCTGAGCTCTCCTTACGTGACAGATGTCCTAAGCACTTTACTCATCCTATTCTCCTAGTAATCCTGTTTATTATTCCTGTTTTACAGTTGAGGATTAAAGGCACAGAGGGGTTGAATGCACAGCTGTTATGTGGTAAAGCCAGGAGCTAACAGGAAAAGGAAGATAGGTTAGTATGACATGTACACATGTGCACATTCTCAAGCATGTGGTTAGAATTGGAAGATAGGTATTATCTGCACTGAGTTTCAGCAGATTCCTGAGGAAGATAGATATGCAAAAATACCATTTCCCTGCTACTGTGCCTATCAAGTTTACCAGCATGAACTTGGCAGGGAAAAGACTAAGAAATACTAGCAAGGGCCCAAAGATTGAATGAACCCTTTAGTTAAAGAGATAAATAGTGATGAGTAGTTTGCTTATCCACATGAGTTAGATTCTTTAGGCAATGGTTTACTGACTCTTGTAGCTAGAATACTGCTGAAATTTTCATTCACATTGAGGAGCAGATTATTAAGTGTAGTTAATTAGAATGAAATGATGAAAATAAACTTTATAAGATAACTAATAGTTTACTTTGTTTGCACTAGAATTCTTGAAATCTGCTCCAAGAGAACCATAGACTCTTAAAAAAATTTTTTTTTAAATTTTAATATAATTTTACAAATTGAGACTGGGTCTTGCTATATTGCTCAGGCTGGTCTTGAACTTCTGGGCTCAAGCAGTCCTCCTGTCTTGGCCTCCCATAGTACTGAGATTATAGGTGTGAGCCACTGTGCCCAGCCGAAGAGTCCTATAGACTCTTGATAGTAACCTTGGTGATGGTAGAGTTAGCAAAGGAAGAGAATTCCCTGCCTGTTGTGGCACCAAAGAGCTTTTCACAAGACACGGAGCACTGCAATATACTGGCTATGAAGAAGCTAAACTCAGCAGGATCATGTGGATACGAAAGGAAGTTGTAGCATTAGGCTTATATAATATATGGAGGGTGTCTACAATGGGGACATGATGTTTCAGCTCTATTCTGTATTCAACCACATCTCAAAATTTTAGTCTTCTGAACACCATGATTATAAAATGAATACTTTATTCCAGGAATGGAGTAGTCTTGTACTGGATTAACAGGTAGCAGATGAAACAGTGATAACTTCTGGACAAAATACATAAAGTATAAGAAATATTTCAAAATATTGAAATATTAGTCCTTTGTCAGATGAGTAGATGGCAAAAATCTTCTCCCATTCTGTAGGTTGCCTGTTCACTCTGATGGTAGTTTCTTTTGCTGTGCAGAAGCTCTTTAGTTTAATTAGATCCCATTTGTCAATTTTGGCTTTTGTTGCTGTTGCTTTTGGTGTTTTAGACATAAAGTCCTTGCCCATGCCTATGTCCTGAATGGTATTACCTAGGTTTTCTTCTAGGGTTTTTATGGCTTTTGGTCTAACATTTAAGTCTCTAATCCATCTTGAATTAATTTTCATATAAGGAGTAAGGAAAGGATCCAGTTTCAGCTTTCTACTTATGGCTAGCCAATTTTCCCAGCACCATTTATTAAATAGTGAATCCTTTCCCCATTTCTTGTTTTTGTCAGGTTTGTCAAACATCAGATGGCTGTAGATGTGTGGTATTATTTCTGAGGGCTCTGTTCTGTTCCATTGGTCTACATCTCTGTTTTGGTACCAGTACCACGCTGTTTTGGTTACTGTAGCCTTGTAGTATAGTTTGAAGTCAGGTAGTGTGATGCCTCCAGCTTTGTTCTTTTGGCTTAGGATTGTCTTGGCAATGCGGGGTCTTTTTTGGTTCCATATGAACTTTAAAGCAGTTTTTTCCACTTGTGTGAAGAAAGTCATCGGTAGCTTAATGGGGATGGCATTGACTCTATAAATAACCTTGGGCATTATGGCCATTTTCACAATATTGATTCTTCCTATCCATGAGCATGACAAAGGGCTAATATACAGAACCTATAAAGAACTCAATCAAATTTACTAGAAAACAAAACAACCCCATCAAAAAGTGGGCAAAGGATATGAACAGACACTTCTCAAAAGAAGACATTCATACAGCCAGCAGACACATGAAAAAATGCTCATCGTCATTCGTCATCAGAGAAATGCAAATCAAAACCACAATGAGATACCATCTCACACCAGTTAGAATGGCAATCATTAAAAAAATCAGGAAACAACAGGTGCTGGAGAGGATGTGGAGAAATGGGAACACTTCTACACTGTTGGTGGGACTGTAAACTAGTTCAACCATTGTGGAAAACAGTGTGGCTATTTCTCAAGGATCTAGAACTAAAAATACCATTTGACCCAGCCATCCCATTACTGGGGATATACCCAAAGGATTATAAGTCATGCTGCTATAAAGACACATGCACATGTATGTTTATTGCAGCACTATTCACAATAGCAAAGACTTGGAATCAACCCAAATGTCCATCAGTGACAGACTGGATTAAGAAAATGTGGCACATATACACCACGGAATACTATGCAGCCATAAAAAAGGATGAGTTCATGTCCTTTGTAAGGACATGGATGCAGCTGGAAACCATCATTCTCAGCAAACTATCGCAAGGACAGAAAACCAAACACCGCATGTTCTCACTGATAGGTGGGAATTGAACAATGAGATCACTTGGACACAGGAAGGGAAGCATCACACACCGGGTCCTATTGTGGGGAGGGGGGAGGGGGGAGGGATAGCATTAGGAGATATAGCTAATGTAAATGACGAGTTAATGGGTGCAGGACACCAACATGGCACATGTATACATATGTAACAAACCTGCATTTTGTGCACATGTACCTTAGAACTTAAAGTATAATAAAAAAAAATTGAAATATTTTAAAGTCTTGGAGAGTAACTATAAGTAGGCAGAAAGCAGAGAGGATTCCATCCTTGAAGGAAAGGAACCACACTGAGCAAGACCCACGCTGACATGGCTTTTCCTCTGAGGGCCCTTCCTAGCCCACAGCATTCATGAAATAACTGTCTATTAAAATATTTCTGCCTAATAAAGTTTTGTTTTACTGTTGCCAGGTAAACTTATTGAACATAGACATTGACAGGAAACATTGTTCTTTAACTGGCATTTACTACAACTAGGTATTTTCCTGGCATTTCATTATGTGATATTTATTTAATTTCATCCAAACTTGGGGAGCAAATCATTGTAATCATGCCTGTTACATTATTTTATAGGCTATAGAACATGAAGAAATCAAATACAGAATGAAGGAGTCAGGGTATAATAACTCTGATTTTGGGTTTAGAACTTGGGGTTTGAAAACATGCAGACTTTGGTTTGCTTTTTCTGTGTTTGAAAGGTTTGACCTCTGTGTAAATGACTTTACTACAGAAACTGATTGCACTGTACTACATTGTTTATGAATATTGATATAATAAATATTTAATGGATACATTTTGCTCGTAAGTACTTCATCTAGCATAAAATTAGAGAAATTTTACTTGAGACAGTCTGCAAAACAGCCCGAAAAATAATCATGTCCTTTCAAATAACCTTAAAAACATTTTACTTTTCATTATTAATTTGTTCTTGCATTTGTTTTCTGGCTTAAGCACATTAATTAAAAAATGCACTACGTGTACCTTCATCCTCCTACACTTGTGGATTCTAGCAATGAGAATGGTGAAAAGCACAGTTGGACAAGCTCAGATTTATATCTCAATATGAAGGATTATAAAATATCTTCCTACACGTTAGTTAAATCTGTGAAAGATCAAATGAGTTCTGTGCTTGACAGTGTAGATGATTATGGTGATGTAATAGTTATAGTGAAAGCATTTTTTGAGTGTGTGCTTTGTGTTAGGTACTGTGATGTATCCTCAAAAGCAGGATCTCATTGATTACACATAATAATGTGGCAGTAAAGTGATTAAGGTCATAGGCTCTAGAAGTTAGGTTTGTATCCTTGTGACCTTGCAAACATGTCTTAATCTTTCTGTGCCTCAGTTTTCCATCTGCAATTGGAGATCATCCTTTACTTATGATTTCAAAATCAATACACTGAAACAGTGCCCCATTCCCTGGTCAGCTTGTATTATTAATAAGTGGTTGTGGTCATTATCATAGTGAGGCCAGGGCTCAAACAGATCCATGATCCAGTGTCCATGATCTTAACCACATCACTGCATGCTTGAGCATCACTGTGTGCCCAAGCATGCCACATGGCACATAGTAGATGCTCATTAAAAAATGAGCTTTGGGCCATGCACGGTGGCTTACACCTGTAATCTCAGCACTTTGGGAGGGCAAGGCGGGCAGATCACTTGAAGTCAGGCGTTTAAGACCAGCCTGGCCAACATGGTGAAACCCCGTCTCTAGTAAAAATACAAAAATTAGCTGAGTGTGGTGGTGCGTGCCTGTAATCCCAGCTACTTGGGAGGCTGAGGCACGAGAATTGCTTGAACCCAAGAAGTGAGTGAGCATCATCTCTGCAAGTGAGCAGAGATCACACCAGTGCACTCCAGTCTAGGCGACAGAGTGAAACTGTGTCTAAAAAAAAAAATGAGCTCTGGATTTTCCCTGTAGAATTTGTGCTTGAACTGGCTTATTTGTCTATTTATTTGTACATAATATATGGCTGGATGCAGAGAGAAACTTTTAAACTTTGAAGTCTTAGAGATAAATGATGGGCATATGGGCTGAAATCTGTATTATTCTAGAAACATGATTACTGAACTGTTAGCCCTGGGAAGTGCCTGACCTTGCCAAATAATTTATTGTCACAGGAACCATTATTATTTGTCTGCCATGAAGGCAAATCAGTGGCCCCAGTTTTAGATTGAGGGTCATTGTGTTCTTGGTCTTTGTATCTAATTAATTAATTATCATTCAACAAATACTAAAGAAGCACCAGGTCTGTCCCAGGCATGGGAGATGCATTGGTGAATGCACCAGACATGGTTTGTGCCTTTGAGACCATCATAGTCTCATGGGACGTGGCAGACACTGACAGATCACCCACATATATAATTATACATTGAGAGGTGTTACGATGAAAAATGAGGGGTCAGTAAACTTTTTCTGTAGATGACCACGTAGTAAATACTTTATTTTTTTTAATTTTTATTTTAAATTTTTTTTGAAATGGAGCTTCACTCTGTTGCCCAGGCTGGAGTGCAGTGGTGTGATCTCAGCTCACTGCAGCCTCCGCCTCCCAGGTTCAAGTGATTCTCATGCCTCAGCCTCCTGAGTAGCTGGGATTACAGGCGTATGCCACCACGCCCGGCTAATTTTTGTATTTTTGGTAGAGATGGGGTTTCACCATGTTGGCAAGGCTGGTCTCAAACTCCTGGCCTCAAGCAATCCACCTGCCTCAGCCTCCCAAAGTGCTGAGAGTACAGGTGTGAGCTCTCACACCCGGCCATAGTAAATACTTTAGACTTCTGGGCCTTACATTCCCTGCTGCAGCCATTCACCTGTATCACTGCAGGTGACAAGAGGGTCATCTTCTTTTCCTGTGGTCTAGGCCAGTGAGGAAGACTAGCAGGGAGATTCTAATGAGAGTCAGAGAGCCTTATCATTTGCTTAGTAAAGCAAATGTCTTCACATACCTGCGCTGGGAGGCTGCTAAATGCTGTCACGTAGCTAGTGAGGACCTCCTGTGGGACTCTCAGTGCTGTTGTAAGAGAGCATCAGGCTGCAATGTCCTCATCTGGACTCTCAAGAAGTTTATCTGTATCTTCCTATAGGACATTGGTCTTCTTCATAGGACCTTGGTCTGCAAATTTTTTCTTAAAGGACCGGGGAGTGGATATTTTAAGTGTTGCAGCAATATGTCTCTGTTGAGACTACTCAAAAGCAAAAGCAGCAGTAGACATAAAGGGGCAGGCATGGCTGCATTACAATAAAACTTGCTGATACAGGGCTTTGTATCGTATGTGAGTTCAGGACAGTTGATTAAAGTTTAATATTCTAGGCAAGTAGGTTTCACCTTGTATTTCAACTCCTGTTGATGGTATCCATGTGGAACACTGTGTAATGAGGATTGTGAGGCTGAGGTCATTCTTTTGGGAAAAGGAAGCAATTGACTAATGTCTGTTGTAGGTTCAGCTTGTGCGAGCACTGGTTGGTACAAGTGCTGGACGCCTGTAATCCTTGTGGCTAGGAGTGCCTTATGAGCAAGGATTTTGCCATCTATCTTTATACATCAGGTGCTTGGCACAATTGTTAGTTTTAAAAGGGTTTATCAAATGAATGGACATTTATCTTGATGCCTTCCCACAAAACCATATTTAAATCATTTATCCTACACAAGTACTTACTAAATGCTTATAGTGTTAATGGCAGTATCTTTTTATTCCAGTTGTTTTCGAAAGAAGGGAAATTCACTGCGTTCTATGTTTAATGTCCTTGACCATCAGTATTTAATCTTCTGTATAATAGAACCACCAAAGTCTACAGTTTAAATGATTTTTTTCTCCTTCTGTCCTTCATGTGTTTGTGCTTAAGGCCTTTACATTTCTTATAGGTAATATTAAACAACATGATGCAATTAGAATTTGTTTAACATTTATTTTGAAATATGTAGGATAGGTAATTAAGGAGTTTTTTTTTTCACATTTGCTTTACAAAGTAGGTTTCATTCCTTTATTGTAAATAGAGTGTGCATTGCCTTGTATCCTCATAATACATTTCTCTAAATTTTTTTTTTATTTTTTATTTTTAGAGACAGCATAGGAATCCTTTTATAAGCTCAATATGCATTTCCTGGCTGTACCACATAGTTTCTCTTTTGTGTTTTTAGAGTTGCAAGATGAGAGGGGGGCAGAGATTAGAGAATGCTGTAATTAAAGCTGATTTTCCTAGCATGTAATATGTGGTATAATGAATATATATATATTTGGTCTTGGTTCCTGGTTCCTGGCACAGATCTAAAACCTTGAGTGGTAGGAGCTTCTTTTGTTATTTATAAAATGTTCTTCTGTTATTTATAAGCCCCTTTCAACCATACCTGGGTTTTTATGCTAATGAGGTGACTCCTGGTGGCCCTTTAGATAGTTTCAAGGGAGGGGCTAGCCATGCCAAGAAGGGTGGATAGAACTTTTGGTTTTCACTCCCCTGCCCCAACACCTCTAAGTAGGGGAGAGAGGCCGCAGATTGAGTTCAGTCACCAATGGCCAATTTCTTAATCATGGCTAAGTAATGAAACCTTGATTAAACTCTGAAACACTGACATTAGGGGAGCTTCCAGGTTGGTGAACACATATGGGCACCACCCCCCATACCATGCTCTATTGCATCTCTTCCATTTGGCCATTTCTGAGGTTTATCCTTTATAATAAACCAGTAATCGTAAATATTCTCCAGAGTTCTGTGAGTTTTTCTAGTGATTTATTGAACCTGAGCAGTGGATTGTGAGAACCCCTGTGTATGTAGGTGGCCTGCCACCCTGTTGGCTGCTGGCGTCTGAAGTAGGAGCAGTCTGGGGGACTGAGCCCTTAACCTGTGGGGTTTGTGCTAACTATGGGAGTTAGTGTCAGAATTGAATGGAATTTTTGAACAACCAGTTGGTGTTGGAGAATTGGAGAATTCTGAGAAAATAACACATATTTGGTGTCAGAAAACACCACACATGACATCTGTCTTTGCCAATGCTTAACTCAATATGGTGCTCAGCCTCTCTTCATATTCAGCTGAAAACGCTCTTACACCAAAGCGTCACTGAACAGATTATGCCGCAGGTTTCAGAGAAGAAATGTGAAGGCATGTGAATCCACAACATCTGTTCTCACGCATTCTCATCACATGTGTCTGTTCTTCCTTGTTCTCTTCCCCTCTCTCTGCCTTTTCCCCCTGCTCACGGATAAGGTTCTCCTGTGTTAATATGGAGCAGTCCCCCGACTTGCTGCATTAGTTTGTTTTCACACTGCAAATAAAGAGATATCTGAGACTGGGTAATTTATAAAGGAAAGAGGTTTAGTGGACTCACAGTTCCACATGGTTGGGGAGGCCTCACAATCATGGTAGAAGGCAAAGGAGAAGCAAAGCACATTTTACAGGGTGGCAGGCAAGAGAGCATGTGCAGGGAAACTCTCCTTTATCAAACCATCAGATCTCATGAGACTTACTATCATGAAACGCCCCCATGATTCAGTTACCTCCCACTGGTAATTATGGAAGCTATAGTTCTAGGTGAGATTTGGGTGCAGACACAGCCAAACCATATTAGTTGCATGTCCACTCACCAAAGAGTCCTGTGGTCAGCTAGACTCCCTTCTCTTCGATAGAAGTTTGCTTTCCATCTGTGGTTACTTAAACATGCCCTCTGGGTGTCTCATCTGCTCATCCCAAATAGTGTATCAAAATATTCCTTACAACTGCATATAGGGGTAAATCTACTTTTGACCATCTTACACATTCATACTTGCCTTCATTCAATGAAAAACTAAGTTGAATGCCTACAATGTCTCATGCAGTGTTCTGGGCACTGGGCACTCATTAGTGAACAAAACAAGTGTTTGCCCTATGGAGCTGGTCTAGCCGTATACATACATAAAATTAGTACACATAAGAAAATATGAAACAGGGAAGCATTTACTAAATTTCTATGTATTTATACATTTCTTCCTATTCCTGCTTTTATCATTTGGGGTCCAGTTAGAAAGACAGAGACTGTGCTCGTTATTTTAACAGATAAAATTTAGCATACAGAATTGAGTAAAGAACTATTGGAGGACTAGAAGGGCAAAAAAACTCCAAAAAAAACCACCACTAGCTAAAACAGAGATTATAACTTGCAGGAAGCAGTGCTCCCCACCCCCGACCCCCACCCCCACCCAAGATAAAAGGAAGAAGTTGAAGCTTTCCAAGAACTTGGAAACTTGGAGGAGAGGTCCTGCAGAGCTGGGACCCAGAGTTTTAGGAAAGGCTGCTGCTTGGCTGGTTTCAGTGGCTCTGAGGCTGGTCAGGGAGTGCTGGTAGCACCTGTAATCTGGAACCAGCTGGTCTTGAAACCAACTTCTTTTGCCAGGGTGAGGAGGTGTGGGGCCAGGGGCTATGGTGACAAAACATTAGAAAGGAACAGATACCATCTCTTATCTGCCAGCCCTGTAGTCTCCCTATAGTGTGCCCCATATGGGCTGACCCTAATAGGAAGCCAGCTGGTGAAAGAGAAAGTAATTTGCAGGATTATCAGCCCCGCAGAGCAATGGGCACCTAGAAAGGAGAGTTTGGAGCTGAGACAAAATAACTTCATAACTGGCACATCACTGATAGGGCCCAAGTCTGGGTCCTCTTTGTCTTTCTTTTGATTTACTACATTGAATCCCAAAGATGCTGTTCAGATCCATTGAGAAGATAATTATGAAATATCCAAATAAACACAAGTATTTTCACACAAATGTGCAACAGCTCCAGTTTGCTTCTATATGGTGTATGGTTAGTTATGTACTTTGTCCTGTTTTGCAGTCTAGGGCATTTCCCAAAGGAGTAACTAATTCCATGGGATTTAACACAGATGCCAAGTCAAAATTGGTTGGGGGATAACTGTGCAAATATAGTTAAATAGATTTTTTTAAATGGTTGAGCTCCTCAGAACCTTAAGTAAAGCATATATTGAGAACCTTTAAGTGAAGAAAATAAAACTGTATTTCCCAGATGTTTGACCATGAAATTCCCCCATCTTCAATTTTAAGCTCACTGATTTGTCTTCTGGTTATAGTCTGTCTACTTTCAACCCATCTCTACTAGTCATTTTTTGAAAACAAAAACACTTCAAACTTCTAGTTAAAAATTTTTTGATACATATATGAACTTCTCACATCTCTCTGATGTATGATGCTTTTTAAAAATTTTTATTATTTTTTTGAGACGGAGTCTCCCTCTGTAGCCCAGGCTGGAGTGCAGTGGCGTGATCTTGGCTCACTGCAAGCTCCGCCTCCCGGGTTCACGCCATTCTCCTGCCTCAGCTTCCCGAGTAGCTGGGACTACAGGCGCGCGCCACCATGCCTGGCTAATTTTTTATATTTTTAGTAGAGACGGGGTTTCACCGTGTTAGCCAGGATGGTCTCGATCTCCTGACCTCGTGATCCACCCACCTCAGCCTCCCAAAGTGCTGGGATTACAGGTGTGAGCGACTGCGCCCAGCATATACTTTTAAAAAACAGTTTTGTGCTATGTCCTCCTTCAACTTCTCCTCCAGCATTAGTTCTTCTGTTTCTCTTTCATGATGTTGGTGTGTGTTGTTTCATCATTCTTGCTGTTGTGCCTTAGAGCATCCTGTCATCAGTGACTGCCAGTAACTGGTCTTTTCCTGTTAGTAGTCCCCTGAGGCACTGTTTCATCTCTTGGGCCCGTGTACCCTACAATTGCTGTTTTTGTCCAGCATACTGCTTGCTACTTGATGCTGATCATTTTGTTGGTTGCTGGAGCCCCCGCTCTGCTCCCTGGGTGCCCAGCCTTCAGACTTAAAATATAACCCTGGCGGCCGGGTGCAGTGGCTCACACCTGTAATCCCAGAACTTTGAGAGGCTGAGGGGGGCAGATCACGAGGTTAGGAGATCGCGACCATCCTGGCTAACACGGTGATACTTGGTGTAAGGCAGATTGCTTTTGGGAGGGGGCTTGTTCTCAAGGCCTCAGGTCATTTTCCCAGCCATCAATATACCTCCTTGGTGTTTCTTCTGTCCTGAAAAGGTGAGTAGCTTTTATATCTAGTGTTTTCAGAGGCAGCAGGAGCTTCAGAGATCAATTTTAATTTTAAGCCGACTCTCTTCCTTTAGAGGCAAAGGTCCTCAAGAGAAGAGAGTAATAGCCAAAAAGGGGGAGTTGTTTAGAATCTATCTTCCTCCTGCATTGGGTAGCTACTTAGATGCTGGCTGGATCTACCTGGTGGAAGGTCATGGAACCAAATCCCCATTGTGGTGCATTTCTCGCCTCCCTGGTGTTGCTTCTTGATCCTGGACAAGGTGGAAAAGAGATTTCACAGAAATCTTTTATTTTACTTTGCCAGCAAACTTGTAAGGTCATGGTGGTTGATATCCTCAGTTAACATAAATAAAGGTCACCTGTGAATAAATGGCAGGGTGAAGATGACCCACAGAGCCTTTGATGCCACTCACTTAAGCTTATTTCTCAATTATCAACTCCCAGAACTGTCATCTTGACATTACAGCATATTTTGATCCTTTCTGCCTCATTCTCTGTTCACTTCTAGTTTGGGCCAGTTGTTAGCTTGTAGCAATATCATCTAGCATTTCACTATGGGTTCCTTAAAGAAGAATCATTAGTATAGAACTTTATGTTTCTTAGGTTCTTTGACTCCTCCGATTTTAAAA
The DNA here is from genome assembly GCF_043159975.1 of Macaca nemestrina. Classification (NCBI taxonomy): domain Eukaryota; kingdom Metazoa; phylum Chordata; class Mammalia; order Primates; family Cercopithecidae; genus Macaca; species Macaca nemestrina. The sequence goes on along the minus strand of NC_092126.1, from coordinate 131,150,771 downwards.
GGGTGTAGTATGTTTAGGATATTGTTTCCTTTGCTGCTTAGATACTGTGTCAGATTGTCTATTTGTAGGAGTCTTTTTGTGTATGCATTTCTGAGTTCTGTGTCATCACAGTGGACTTTTCAAATGAATGACAGTATGTATTTCACACGTTTCCTGGACAGTGTGGCAGGCTCATTTGATTATCGTGCATTCTGCACCCGGGTATAAATTTTTTTTTAGGGATTATTTTGAAGTTTCTTTTTCATGATATCTAGTTTTCTGAAAGCTCACCTTGAATTTAACTTCTATGGATTATTCTTATAGATAAAAGTACTATTTGGATGATTTACCCTCTCCCCCTCCCTGGCTAAAGAAATTCAAATTACTATAAGGGAAGAGATGACTAACATAGATGGAAATATTTGGCATGTGATTTTCTTGTTTATAACTAGGGCATTTTATGTGGAATATTGGGGAGGGCAATGGAATTTAATCATCAAAATTATAATTTCTCCTATAAATGGAGATTTTGACAATGAAATTGTGAAAGAAAGGGTGCTCTCTACAATGTTTTATTTTTCTTTAAAAGCATCTAAGATCTAGTTTTCCATAGCAATAGTATTTTACTCATCAACAAGAATGAAATGTCTTTCTAAACACAAATAGTGGACTTCAGATCTCACAGACACCAATTTTCATTCTGCACAGAGAACATTCAAAATGTCAGAGAGATGATCTCAGGAATTTCCCCAGCAAAGGTCACTCATTTCCTACTCTGTAAGTCATTTCTTTGGCACACCAGTGTGACAGGCAAGCTTGTGAGATTGAGTTAGCTAGGTCACTCAAAACTGCTGCTATAAAGAAGTGATGAGAAGTCTATTGCTATCAGGTAAATCCCATTAAACTCAAATGTATCCTAAACTATTAAGCACTATTAGATCGTTAGAAGGAGCTGGAGTGGGTTGATTGAAATAAAGTCTGTCCCTTGCAAGCTTTCATCTGGATTTATTGGAAAGGACTTTGGGGAGTAATTTAAGGAGGGCTAACAAATTGGTAACTGCAAGGTGTGGAGAAGGTAGCAGGGCCCTGTGAGGGAGTCAAATCTGATGCACACGTTTGACCCATGGTAATGGTGATGGTGAATGTGCACGTAGGTTCTTTAGGGTTTACAAAGCACCTTCATGTACATTATCCCAGCCACCCTGGAAGCTTGTGTTTTGCTAATATCTCTGCTTTACCCGCTCAGCGTGCAAGCTCATTTGATGTAGAGATCTTGAAAAACACTGCTGTTGTTCCTCTCACACCGGTGATATGTTTGGGCAACGTGATTGAATAAAAATATCTAGTACTTTCCCTTCTCTGAGTATTGTAAAGGATCTGCTCTGATGGCATGTCTAAGTGTGTGAAGTAGTTGGGCAGGTTTTAACAAATAATGAATGGCCCCAGAACAAGATATTTTCCCCTCTTTGAAAATTTAGAGAATGAGTCCGTGGCCTAGTATCGTACTCTTTTTAATTTGTTTTCAAATGAGCACTTTGCATGGAGATGATTCTTGGAACGCAGACCCTCTTTTGCCACCACAGAGACTCACCTGAGTGGCTGGACACATACATGCATATAGGTATATATATATATTTAAATGAGATGGAGCAGTGACTTAATTTTCGGGAAACATCTTCTAGAGTTATTTGTGCCACAAGTGAGCAGAGACTCAATTTTTATGAACATGAACCTGACATAAGACCAAGCTACTTGGCACAAATGTCCTCACCTTCTTCCATGAGCTCACCTGTTCTACAGAGATGTTGCCTTGGTAGGCTGCAAGGGCAGTGCCTAAGCACAGGGATGGGCACTTAATGCTGGCCTGTTGAGGGTGTGTCAGTTACTCTTGTAACTTCAGGCCTCAGTTACTCATGTGTCACATGGACCTTTGCCTGGTCATGATCTCAAGTTTCCTTCAGATCTTATTAGTCTTTTCAAAGTAATTAGAAAATTATTAATTTTATTAAATGTAATTAGAATTCTTGTTTTCTTTTTCTAGCTTGCCTTCTTTCATTTTATTAATAAACCCATCTTTGGGAAATTAAATGTAGTTATTAAATTAACTACATTAAATAGATAACTTTTTATTCAGGTAAAAACAGAATATAGAGATTAATATCACAGTCGTCTGTGGGTCCAGTATGAAGAAGTTCCAAATAATATTTTCTCAGATTTGCTCAGATCATTTTAAAATAAAAAACGTAAAGTATAAGTGATAAAATTGAAGTCTATTGTTGTCTCATCGGAAAATCCATGATCCCTTCTGACCCTTTAACATAGTCAGTGTTCTAAACTTGGCATGTCACCTTCCAAATGGTTTTGATATATCCATGTATGTATCTTCCTAAGATTGTTTACTATTATTTTCTATTTAAGTGTGCGTAAATACTCTTATGTGTTCCTCTTGTTCTACAACTTGCTAGTTTTTCCCATATATTTTGCTTTGTAAATATATTGGCATTGACATATTTCAAGAGCTGGTTCATTCATTTGAACCATTTTACAGTATTCCATTGGATAGGCCACATCTTATTAATCCTTAGCTTTAATGTCTTTGGTTTTTTTCTATGTAGCATCTCTTTAATCCAGGGAGGCCTTGTGTTCTCTCCTAGGAGAGAATCTCAGATAGGCCACTGTAGCAGATAGAGGTACTGCAGCCTGTTGCCCGCTGAGATTGATATTAAATAATGGAAGAAGGTTATAAGATCAAAGGCTCAGCAGCTCTGATGTGGTGGAATGATGTACAGAAATGTCAATAATTAAAGTAATACAAAGGCCATGTCTTAGTTCATTTTCTGTTGCTTATAAGAGACAACCTGAAACTAGGTCATTTATAAAGAAAAGGAATTTATTTCTTACAGTTATGAAGCCTGAGGAGTCCAAGGTCAAGGGGCTGTATCTGATGAGGGCCTTCTTGCTTCTGAGAACTCTTCTACATAGTCCCCAAGGGATGCATGGTGAAGGGACTAAGAGTACTAGCTCTGATCTCTCTTCTTTTTCTTAGAAAGCCACCAATTTCACTCCTGTGATAATCCGTTAACCCATTAATCCATTCATCCTTGAATGGATTGGTCCATTCATGAGGGCAGAGCTCTTATAACCCAGTCACCTCTTACAGATCCCACCACTAGTACTGCCACGTTGGAGATTAAGTGCCAATATGAGTTTTGGAGGGGAGAAACATTCAAACCGTAACAGGCCAGTTCGGGCAAAAGATTTGACGTTAAGATTGTTTTGAAAGAAGTGCCTTTTTTTGACTAGCAAGTACATCAGATTTACCATGTGCATATAAACTAACATTGTAAAGTGTGTTTGTGTCTAATACTAGATTTCTTTTTTTTTCTCCTTAAACCCACATCTAATCCACGAGTAAGCTTTACCTCATCACCAAACTTTATCCATAATCCCCTCATTTCTTTCTATCCCCACCTCTACTGCCCTTCTCTATAGTCTAGTTGAGGGATCAGCACACTGACCTGCTAGCCAAATAAAGCTTTATTGGAACACAGCCATGCCCATTAATTTGTATATAATTGATGGTAGTTTGCACTACAAAGGCAGAGTTGAATAGTTGCAACAGAGTCCACCTGGCCTCAAACCCTAAAATATTTACTATCTGACTCTTTATAGAAAAAGTTTGCTAACCTTAATCTGGTTGGATGCAGCTCTTTCCAATTGGTTTTATTGTCCAAAGAGAAAGCAGTGACTTTTTTAAAACGTGAATTTGATCTTCTCACTTCCCTGTTTAAAACTGAGTGAATGAAGTCTAAACTCTGGATTTATCTTACCAGCACCCGCATTATCTGGTCCCTGCTGGCATTGTCATGCTCCTCTGTCACCATACTCCCTCATTCGTGCACGTACCAACCCCTTTCCTGCCCCAGAGCCTTGGAACATGCTGGCCTCTCAGCCTGCTGTGCTTTGCCTCAGTTCCTTCACAAGTATACCTCTTTTCTGTCTCCAGGTTTCTGCACGGATGTCATTTCTTCAAAGGTGACCACTCAGTCTAAAATTGACCTGCACAGTTCATGTGTCTTTCTTTTTTTTTTTCTTTTTTTTTTTTTTTTTGAGACAGAGTCTCACTCTTTCGCCCAGGCTGGTGTGTAGTGGTGCAGTCTTGGCTCACTGCAACCTCCGCCTCCTGGGTTCAAGCTATTCTCCTGCCTCAGCGTCCTGAGTACCTGGGATTAAAGGTGTGTGCCCGCACGCCCAGCTAATTTTTGTATTTTTAGTAGAGACAGGGTTTCACCATGTTGGCCAGGCTGGTCTTGAACTCCTGACCTCAGGTGATCCATCTGCCTTGGCTTCCAAAAGTGCCGGGATTACAGGTGTGAGCCACTTCACCTGGCCTCATCATGTGTCTTTGATTTTCCTCATAGCACTTGCTACTCTGTAATTACACTCTTCATTTATGTGTTCATGTCTTTCTTCCCTGCCTCTCCTCCTAGGACGAAAGCTTGGTGACCACAAAGAACTTGTCTGTGCTGATTACTGCTAGATCTTGGATGTCAAACACAGTGACCACATTATGGATGCAGTGGAAAATTGTTAAATGAATGAACAAAGTATAGGTTCTGCCGATTTCCTTGGTAGGAGTTAAATGCCAGTATATGTTTATATTACCTTAATTTGTTTTCTTTATCTATAAATAAATCTTGCCTACTTCTGTTCCTAAGGTAAAATTAAGGTGATTTTCTTCTGCAATGTGATTGAGGTAGCATACTCTCCAGGAGGGAGCAGACAGGGATTCTGAAAGGATGCTCGGTATTTTTAGAGCCGTTTATACGTTTGTTTCTGCTATTGTGCTAATATGCTAATGTTTATCAAGGTTGTATTTTTTTTCCCTCCCTTTCTTTCTTGCTGCTGGCAGAGCAACAGTATAGAGTTATGCAGCAAGCCCTCCTTTGGGCATTTGTCCTTACTACAAAGTGCTTTACATTTCTTTGCTCCTTAAAATATATCCTGCTTTTCTGCTGAACCTAGGATAAAAAGAACAAGGCAATATCTTTGCGAATCTTAATTCTTTTGAGTTGGTGAAACCCATCCAGCAACCTCTCTTTCACACCTTCCCATTTTCCCATTGAACCTCATATTCGGTACAACTCTGTACCTTCCTGCAGTGAAATCTATAAATCAGAGCCTCCTGCTTCTTCTCTTGCCCCGGTTGACTTCAAGGCTCAGGGCCCATGTTTGTGCACTGGGAGATGATACACCAGCACTGCCTCCTTAAAGGGCACGGGTCCTCAGTCAGACGTACCTGTATTTGAATTATGGCTTTGCCTCTGACCAGCTGTGTCACCCTGAGCAGGCACTTAGTTACTCTGAGCCTTCGTTTGCTTATCTGTAAAATGGACTTCTGCTGGTATCTTCCTTTATTTGGAGAATTTCACGAGGTAATGCTTTCCAAGTGGAATAACACAGTTTCTGGAACTTCATGGGACTCAGAAATGTTCACGAGTATTTGATTTGGTTCAATAACGTAAGAGTTTGCCAAGGCACCCCAAGAAGAATGAATTCTAAAATAGCAACCTGCTATGATCCAGTTTCTGGATAATCTGAAAGCTCAAATGTCAATTCTTTTTTGGAAGTACAGATGATTTTATTACTATTATTTTAAACTGATGCTGCTTGCTTTACTGCTGGAGGCCTTAGATAAGACATGTAGTACTATCAGAGATGTGTTGTCAATGGAACAAAAATGGCCTCGGGCAGCTGGTCTGATCCTAGTCGGATGTCCTATGAAGAATAACTCAAGTGTTGTTTCTCTTGATGTGGGAACTTTAAAGCACTTTTCTTCTCTAGCCATCCACCCTAATTAAGTTTTGCATCCCTTCAACACTGGCTTTTCAGGTACCATATCATCATTATTATCATTGCCAAGTTGTCAGCCGCTTTATTTGTTCATACTTTAAAATGGAAAACAGTAATTTTAGGTCAGGAATGGCAGTATAGTTTTTGTCTGTGGTGGTTCCAAGTAGTTTTTAGTTGACACAGCATTTACAGACTGACTAAAAAGAGAAAAAGTCAGATGTAATAATAGAAAGCTTATGGGCTTTTTTAAGGCCGGGGGACCTGGGTTTGAACCTTGCCTCTCTATCAGATGAGTGGCCTTAGACAAGCTATTTAACCCACTTCTTTCACCTTCAGACTTCTTCTGTGAGATGGGATAACCTAGTTCAGATGAGATGAAAAGTGAATTTACTTATACTAATTAGCACAGGTTTTCTTTTCTTTTTTTTTTTTTTTTGAGACGGAGTCTCGCTCTGTCACCCAGGCTGGAGTGCAGCGGCCAGATCTCGGCTCACTGCAACCTCCACCTCCGGGGTTGAAGCCATTCTCCTGCCTCAGCCTCCCGAGGAGCTGGGACTACAGCTGCCCGCCCACCATGCCCGGCTAATTTTTGTATTCTTAGTAGAGACGGGGTTTCACCATGCTGGCCAGGATGGTCTCAATCTCTTGATCTTGTAATCCGTGCCCCTCGGCCTCCCAAAGTCCTTGTATTACAGGTGTGAACCACTGCGCCCGGCCCTAAGTAACACATTTTAAGATGCTTTCTGAATGTGAGATTTTTCTAGTTCTTCCTTTTGCCAATTACTGTTCTTTTTCTGTGATTGTTGAGTGATTCAAGTATAGAAATTCCATGATTACAGTTTAAAAATACCTCCCCAAATGTATTTAAAACAATGAGCAGGGCTCAGTGGGTACTATTAAAACAAAATTATTTATATGATCACCTCCTATTTTTATCTTAATGATTGCCAGATATCTACTTGTTACACCTTTCCTCCACTTTTATATTTCTGAATTAAATAATAATGGGTAACTTTTTTTGAGTACTTGTCATGGGCACCATTTCAGTTTATTTGCATATATTAACTCATTTAATCTTTACAACAGCCTTTGAAGATGGGCCTGTTAGTATCCTCTATTTTATAAATGAGGAAGTGAAACTCATGTCAGCTGCCATTTCTGCCATCCATAGGGTAGGCAGGATCTCTCTGTACCCCTTTTAGAGTTTAAGAACTCAGCCACAGGGAGCTAATTAATTGGTTGATTCATTTCCTTATAGTGTGCAAAACAGGGAGAACACAAGTGGAGAGTGGTGAAGAGTATTGCAGTGCTAAACAAAAGTGACGTTCTGTTTTCAATGAAGACCACTCTTTAGCCTGAATGTGGAGGGAAAAATAGCAGTGTCAGTACCCACATTCCTACTCTTCCTTCTACATCTGACATTATTATTTTGTTCCTTTCCATAGGCTTAGGCTTCTAATCACAATGGTTACTTTTCTTGCCTATTTCTGTAGCATGTTTTCATGCTGAAAGAGAAGTTGACATGCTGGTGTCATCATATTAAGGCCTAAACAGAACAGCATTATTGGTATTATTTTTTCCCTCTTACAAACAGGATTCCACTTAATCTCTTTTATGGGATGGCACAGTTAAAGTACCTTCTTCATCAGAGCCTGTTTTAAACAAGCAGGCCTTTTATTTTATGACACTTATATTGAGACACATTGAGTTATATCTGTCTTTTCATTTGCACCAACACGTTTATTTGAGGCCTCATATTTCCTAGGTAACGTGACTAAGGTAGATTTATCGGTGCTAATTTGCATACAGAACAACATTGGCGAAACTAAAATATAACAAACACATACTAACTTTTGACTTGCCACAGCCCACCAAGCATCTGCCTTCGTTGCCATGCCTGTAATGAGAGGGAAATATATTTTCCTCTGAGTTTACAGCTAATTCCTTGTTTGTATTCCACTGTCGTCACTGCTGTTGAGAGCTCGAAATGAGGTTTAAGAGCCTCTTCATATCTAACAGCAGGAGTTTATATTAGAGGTGGTAGTTCTGTATAACAGAAAATGCGACTTTCGCTCACCCACCTCGATTTCATACCACATTTGAAGAACCCCGCTTCATTTAAGTAAGGGGCAAGCCCTTTGTTTTGCAAACAAGTTCATAGAGACTTAAGGCTACACCATTGTGTTAAAGCCTGGCTTGTATTTCTTTTTCTCAATGTTGCTTTTAAGTAGTTTGATATTTATGGAATAAATAATAAATGAATTTATTTAACAAAATTTTTTAAAATTACAGATTAGGTTGAAATTTCTTGGTCTGCCCTTCCCAAGTTTACTGGCAGTAGGTTGGGGAACATTATCTGGACCTTTTCTTATTCATTTACTTATGCATTTATGTTTCCTTGGAAGACACACATTATTGCTTCATGTGTGAACATGTGTGTCTAATATACATTCTTCTACTGTATATATTGTTCTGCAACTTGTTGGTTTTTTTTAGTCTTATGCCTTGTAGAATAATCAGTGCTACCATGTTCAGACTTAATAGGCTAGATTAGTCAATGCTGTTGTAATGAGTTATTCCTAAGATCTCAGTGGTTAACACATCAAGCGTTTATTTCTCAGTCATGCATATGTGGGTCAGGTGACATCCCGCATGTTGTAACTCTTATAATCTAGCCTAATCTCACCTGTGACTCCACCATCTCCACATGTGGCTTCCAGGTCCTTGTAGCTAACAAATAGGGCTCTGGAGGGTTGCACATGGTCTCTTAAAAGTTTTGGCATACTAGCTACAAGGAAACTGAGAAATGTAGGGGTACACATGGTTACATGGTGATACTGTGTTGCTATAGATAATTTTAAATACTTCACCCGGAGTATATTATAGTTTGTTTTGCCAGTCTCCTATTTGATGGGCATTTGGATCATTTCCAATCTTACCCTTTTGTTATGTACGATTCTACAGAGAAGATCTTGCATGTATCTCTGGTACATGTTTTGCTAGGATAGATACCCAGGAAGCAGACTTACCAGGTCAGAGGATGAGGTTGCTTTAGTTTTCATAAACACTGTCAAATTGTTTTGGAAGGTGGTTACACTAGTGCTCTATTGTAAGGGTAGTATCTGAGAAAGTGCATTTCACCAGACCTTCAACGACAATAGTATCAGATCTCGTGTGTGTGTGTGTGTGTGTGTGTGTGTGTGTGTGTGTGTGTGTGTTCAGTAGCATCTTCATTCCTTTTGGCAAAATGGCTTCTTCTGTTTTGTTTGAATTTCTGTTTTCTTGATTACTAGTAAGTCCTGGCCTCTTTCTAATACTGCTTTATGCTGCCTTCCCAAGTGAGCAATACTAGTGTGCAAAGTCGGGCTGAAGAAGGATGGAGCAAGTGCAGAGCCAGTGGGTAGACACTTTTCCCTTTCGGGGTACCCAGCTCAGGGACATTTCTTTTGATATTCTCTATTGATTCCCCCACCTCCCCACCCCAGGTGCTATTTCAGTCATCTCTACACCTCTAATTTTAAAACCATGGGGCAAAGGATGATTTCTTGGGCATGTCGGGTTTTTTTTTGTTTTTTTTTTTTTCTGTGTAGCTGTCCAGTTTTGTGCTTGGAGTTTTTATGTCAGTTTTTGCCCACTTAGCCATTGTCTTATTATCTCTTGGTTTTCCTTGTCCCCTGCCTCATTTTTCATTCTTTTTCTTCTGCTTCTGCTCCCTTGTTCCCATAGGCCCTTAAATCTTTGTGTGCTGCTTTTCTTTTAAGTTGTATTTTTCCCGTTCCCCTCCAAGCTTAGAAATGCTTGCTGTGTCAAAGAAACACAGGAAGGAAGGGAAGGATGGCAAGGATGTCGTACAAGTCCAAAGGGAACAAAACCTAGGTGCCCACCTACCCCAGCTAGTTTAAGAACATGATGCTGTTCCTAAGATGGTCACTTTGCCAAAATCCATGTGAAGGAAGGAAAGAAGCTAAGAATCAGTCCAGCTTTCATCAGGCCTCTGGCTTACTATATGATCCCTAGGCAAGTCACTTTCCCTCATTAGGCCTCCAGGTTCCTGACTGTAAACTGAGGACCCCAGTGGTCCCTTTGTATCATGAAACCCCAATATTTGAAAGATGTGACTAACTGGGAAACTTCTCCAGTATAGGGTCCCAAATACCTTTGTAAAAGTGGATCCTGCCATTCCCCTTTACCTTCAACCTGCGAAGCACTGAGTCAGTAAGGGCCCGGTCGGGAAGACAGGGATTCCTTGAGGTCATTTAATAGAATTTAACAAAGATTGTAAGGCACACAGGCTGGGAAGGCAACACAGAGATGGATGGACAACAGCAGGAATCTTCCGTGAGCCGTAGGAGAGGAAGGAAGTGGTGTTGGCAGAGTCCAGGGCCAGCTGTTGGAAGCAGAAGTCATGGCAGGGGAGGCAGTGGGAGCTGGAATGTGGAAGAAAGAGCTGTCTGGAGAGACCTGGAGCTTCAGAGGAGATGCCGTTGCACCCACAAAGAGGACAACAAAGCCTGGTGTCTTCCCCCTATTGTTCAGTCTCTGAACAGAGTGCCAAGTTTAGGCAGAAGAGCCTGTGGAATGGTCCTGAGGGCAGGCTGGCAAATGACTGGCAGAAACAATCGAAAGGCACGGGGCAGATAATCTTTATACTCCATTCCATTGCTTGCATTTTAGAATTCATGGATTCTCTGAGAGATTCTTCATGTCTCCTGCAGCAAAGATGTTAGTTTAGGGTCATAACAGGTAGCTCTTCTTAGGAGTTGAAATAAACTTCTACCATTCTAGCATCTTAGGACGAGACCTACTCACATCTCCACCTCCCTCCCTCCCAAAGCCTGGAGTAGTTACATTTTACCTTACATGAGCTCTGTCAGCATTTCATGAAAGCCCTATTCCTGGTAGACTTTTGACAAAAGGGACAGTATTTTACTTATCTCTTTTCTCAGTCTGTATCACCACAGAGCCTCTGGGGCCATAATACAAACACAGGGAACCAACAATGTTACCCAATTGATCCAGAAGCTTTACTGTTTCTTAGTAACCTGTGATCTTAGGCAAGTTCAGCCCCAGTTTCCTAATTTGTAACATGGCTTTATTGGTCAGTAAAGCCAATTGGGCAAAAAGGTTGTGCAATAGTAACAACCCCCAGAATTTCGGTGGCTAAAAATCCACAAAGGTATATTTTTTACTACACATTTATGTAAAGTCACTTGGTATATGACCATCCTTACTCTGGTCCCTGGCTGATAGATCAGCTGCCATCTTGAATGTTGCCATTCCGCATATCTAGAGAGGGCGAACTTGGATGGGGTGGGAGGGATGGCAATTAACTGTTGGCCTGAATGCGTCATGCAACATATGTACTCACAACTTACTGGCTGGAACTAGTTAATTGATATGATACTGTGATATAATAAAAAAATAACATATTTGGTCTTTACCTCTGGTTCCTGACACACAGTTCCTAAGACCCTTGGGATATCTGAAGTGATGAGTGTCTTTTGTACCTTAATGATATGACTAGTGGTTGGAGTCCCCTAGGTAGCTTCAGGATTGTGACTGGTTACTAGAAAGCCCAAGGCATAATTAGAGGATTGAGACTTTCGGCCCCATCCTCCCAGTCTCTGGGGAAGAGAGAGGGACTGAAAGTTGACTTAATCGCCAATGGCTAATGAGGTAACAATCATGCCTATATAATAAAACCATAAAACCTTAAGAGGACAAGGTTTGGAGAGCTTCCAGATTGCCAAATATATGGTGGTATCTGGAAGGTGGTACTCCCAGAGAGGGCATGGAAGCTCCATGGACTTACTTTGTTATGTACACCTCTTCCATCTGGCTGTTCACCAGTGTCTTTTGTCGTATCCTTTATAAATAACTGGTAAATGTCAGCAGTGGTTTTTGTGAGCTCTGTTAGCCATCCTATAAACTTTATTAAACCCGAGGAGGGGGTCATGGGAACTCCCAGTTGATAGCTGATTGGTCAGAAGCACAGGTAAAATAACCTGAGGCTTGTGCCTGGCATCTGAAGTGGGTATAGTCCTGTGGGACTGAGCCTCTAACCTGGGAGATCTGATGCTAACTCTAGGTAGTAGATAATGGCATCACTTAACTTCAGCTGAAGTAAGAAAGTGCCTAGAGGGAAGAAGACTGGGGATATTTCTTGATTTGCACTAATGACAGCTACAGAGAGAGAGAATAATTCTTGACATTTCCTGATTGTTTTAACCATGAAACATGAATATTTAATATAATGCCTAACTCAAGATAAATGCTCAATTAATAGTAGATGGAACTATTATCATTACTATTCAGCAGTTTATATTACATTTCCAGCATACTTTCTACCATCCATTTGCATAGCAGATTTCTCCTCACCCTTTTTTACAACTGAAAATGCAGAAATAAACATAAATTATTTTTCTGTAGATTTATCACAATTATGATTTTTTTTTTTTGAGACTGAGTCTCTCTCTGTCACCCAGGCTGGAGTGCAGTGGCACAATCATAGCTCACTGCAGCCTCAGCCTACAGGCTCAAATTATCCTCCAGCCGCAGCCACCCAATTAGCTGGGACTATGGGCATGCACCACCACACCCAGCTAATGTTTTTACCTTGTGTAGAGGCAGGGTCTCACTATGTTGGCCAGGCTGGTCTTGAACTACTGGGCTCAAGCAATCTTCCTGCATCAGTCTCTCAAGATATTGGGATTACAGGTGTGAACCACTGCACCTGCCCACACCCGGCTACAAATTCTTAGTAAGTGGAGTTGTCTTGAAGTTTTAGAGCCAGTCAGGGTCCTACTCTTCCAAGTTTTGGATTGACAAAAATAGGTGATTATTCTGTAAAAGAATTCCTTTGTGGACTGATAGCTGGGTGTCATCAGTGGTTTTGGAACTGTGCTTACTGTCCTGGTTTTCAATTTAAGAGCAACAGACTTTAAGCTGGCTTTCATTTGAGTCAGTGTGGAAACAGTCAATATATGTTATATGTCTGTGAAGCTGGCCTCTGGATCAATTGCAATTAGTTTTCAGCAGATTGCATTAACATATCTAAAATTAATACGGCAAGTGTTCTGATGAAAAGGAATTGACCACAACCACATTGTGGCTGTTTTTAGTCTCCCTCAAATGCTCTTTTCAAACTATATTTTTTCTTCTTTGGTTAATGGCTTTAAATTGGTATGTCAACGTAGACATAATCTATTGATTGTTCCCATTTGCCTTTTAAGAGTGGTCCTAGATAATAGCACACAGCTAATGTTTAATGTTTTCTTTCACTAAGGAGCTTTTTCGCTAAATGCCTTAAACTTGTATTTTTCTTTGTATGTTATATAACACGCTATTAAGACTATAAAGCCTTTGAGTATGTTCATTTACAGAAGTTTGTGTTTTTCAAATTACTAATGTTTCATCAAGACTTAAAAAGTAAGATTAAGAAATAATGTATAGTTAAAAAATAATATATAGTAAATGATGTGAGCATTGCTTGTCTGGCAATTTATGTTTATCCCAGTATTATTTATTTCTAAAGAAGAAGTATAGGCCACTTCAATGTTAAAAACAAAACCAAACCATCATTACCAGCAGCTACAAGGACAGAACAGAGAGCTATCTTTAGGCTTTATCATGTTGAAATTTGAATTTTTTTACCACTGTGTATACATTGTATTATGTTTATTTCAGGTCTTAAGGACTAACTTGTCCTTTTTTATTTTTAGAGGTGGCCAGTTTTGGGAATGAAAAGTTGTCTGTATCAGGAGACAAAAGGCGGGGTTGATTCATTTGGCCATCTAAGTGGCATTTTTTTGGGTGTCTTTCATATGTCAAGCACTGTCACCTTTTTCATAGAGATACAGAGAAGTTTAAGGCACACTTTCTACCCTTTAGTAGAACACAGTCTAGTTGTGGGGTTCTAGAGCTTTGAATCACCCTATTTCAAAAGAGCTCCATGAGTACATCATAGCTTGGGGATACCAGAAGAAAATGACATTGTAAGGACACAGTAGATGTCCTGAAAGGTAATGGCTCCATGTGATGAAGCCCTGTGGGCCTCACTTTTATGGTCTGTGTGACACTGCCTTGGACATCCACCAAAGCCATGGACAGAAGCCAGTAGGGATTGTGTCAGGTGATGTCCATGTACTACCAGTCTTGTGATCCAGTTGCGTGATTGATGTTTTGGTTTGTGCATTAATGATATTGTCATCCTACCTCTTGTGAGTAGTGTTTCCTTTGCCTAGGACTCATGGATGGAAAGGAGCTTATATTAAGTGTATTCATTTTTCCTTTTTTTTTTTTCCTTTTAAAAATGGGGCTTATGGATTTGGTAGGGAATACTGTTGATATTGGATAAAATGTAAAGAATTTATTTGTTCATGTTATTGTGTCCTTTGACTATGTCCTTTTAACGCAGATAAAAACACGTAGTGCATGTTGGAAAACCACTTCTACTTGAAACTTAAGCAAGATTCCTTTAATACACAAGTTGCAGTTTAGGAACTATTTAATTAATGGTGACTCTTTCAGGTTATTGCACTCAACCTTGGCGCATGAAAGAGATAATCTCGTTAAACACACAATGGCCCTACCTAGACTCTGTTAAAAACTATGGTAAAGAAATGAACTAGTCTGTGGCCCAGTGACTTCAGAGTGTTTAAACAAATTTCCTGAAAAACCTTACAATGATTAATAGTCTATATACAGTTATTAAAATAATGCTATGCTCTTTATTTATTTGGGGTGAGAGGTGGGGAGCCATATCCATATAATAGAGTCCTTAACAGTTTTTAAGATAACTTATTGTGAAATACTTGTAGACTTACAGGAAGTTGCAAAAATAGTATAGCAGCCCCATGTACCCTTCATCCAACTTCCCCTAATACTGACACCTCGTGTAGTTGTGGTACAATATCAAAAGCAGGAAACTGATATTTATGTAATATTATTAACTAGATCACAGACCTCACTCAGCTTTCAGCATTTTTAAAAAACCTGCATTCATTTGTGTGTGTATAGTTGTCCTTAACAGTTTTTGTTAAAAAATAAATAAGCATGAATTTAAGTGGATTTTTTTTTTTTTTTTTTTTTTTGCTTTTGCTTCTCTCAATTCTGGGTTGCTGATTGCCAGTCGACATTACCTCTAAGCCTGGCCATATAGGTTGACTTTTATTTTTCTTGTTATTAATGAATGTTCTTACCTCTCTCCTTCAATTTCTGTAGGCAGCTCAATTAACCTCCAGAAGATGGCTGAACCTGCAGGAATACCAGAGCAAGAAACTGATGTCTGACAACGGAGTGAGAGTTCAAAGATTCTTTGTAGCAGACACTGCGAATGAAGCTCTTGAGGCTGCTAAGAGACTAAGTAAGCTTATTCATAATGGGTGAAATACACTTGCCCAAATCAGTGAATTCACAGGTAGCGGTTTCCCACTAGTTAATTTTTTTTTTGTTGTGGGTTAAACTGAGAGGGACAGATACAGGGGAGAGCTTAAAACTGCAAAAACAAAAAAGTCCAGATTGTCTTGTGTACATGTGTGTAAGTGTGCAGGAATCACGTGGTGACTGCAGGATAAGGGGAGGGGTCTGCTTTCAGAGCTTTGTTCCTGTGAGTCTTCAGTCCTGCTGACCTGGGAGGAGATGTGGAATCACAGAACAGCCTTCAATGTGATGGCCTGGGTGTAGGAGAATAGAGCCCTTCTTCCCTGGCGCACCTAGAGGTTTCCTCTAGGCCGCGCCCTGCCTGACCCATGCTGCATGAGATTCACAGGCACCTCTGTGTCCTCAGTTCCGCCAGGATCACTCACTGGAGGCACTTGGCCTAAGTGTCAAAAACCTTAGAACAGGCTCTGTGGGGTGGCTCATGCCTATAATCTCAGTACTTTGAGAGGCTGAGGAGGGAGGATCACTTGAGTCCAAGAGTTTGAGACCAGCCTGGGCAACATAGCAGAACCCATTTATACAAAAACTAAAAAAATTAGCCTAGTATGGTGGTATATGCCTGTAGTCCTAGCTACTTTGGAGGCCTAGGCAGGAGGATCACCTGAGCCCAGGAGTTTGAGATTGCAGTGGGTTATGATCATACTAATATACTCTAGCCTGGGTGACAGAGTGAGACCCTAGCTCTTTAAAAAAAAAAAAAAAAAAAAAAAATTTTAGAACAACAGACAACTTCCCTTTCTTTTCAGTATCCCTTAGGGAGGGTGTATCCTCAGAAATTCTTACAGTATGAGCATGAGGGTGTTTTCATCCCAGCTCTTTTTGAAATGAAGAATCGTGCAACAGTGGAGCATGGTTCAGTAATTCCCTCAATAATGGAGAGAATGGATGGAAGCCTTCAACAATATTTGATGACACAAAAGGAAATTGTGATCCATGTTAACTAACAAAGGAAATGTTAACTGCAATTTAAAGAAGCAAAAAGTAACAATTTAGGAAAACTTTATTCTTTTACATGAGATAGCAGCACATGGAATGTCGCTCCATGGTAGTTTTTTTAGAGATTTTAGTCACTATTTCACCCAGTTTTGTTAGCTGTGGATTAGTGGCTGGGAGAAACATGGCTGAAGGGCTTGAGAAGCCATTCATTGCAGGATGAATCAGTTGTTGACATCCTTCTTTAAGTCCCTTAGAACATGGGGAGAGCGCCGTCTGAGTGACTGGAGGAGACCAAAGGCAAGAGCATTACTTTAAAGTCAAGCTAACTTTGCTTCAGTGTTTTGCCCTACCTTTTACCAGCTTTGTAATTTTGCAGAAATACCTTCTCCGTCCTTGCCTCAGTTTCTTTATCGGTAGGCCAAAGCTAATAGTACTTATTTCCCAATGCTATTGGGAGTCTTTAAGAGTGTATTAGTCTATTCTCATCCTTCTAATAAAGACATACCTTAGCCTGGGTAATTTATAAAGGAAAGAGGTTTAGTGGACTCACAGTTCCACATGGCTGGGGAGACCTCACAATCATAGTGGAAGACAAAGGAAGAGCAAAGGAATGTCTAACATGGTGGCAGACGAGAACTCATGCAGGGGAACTCCCATTTATAAAACCGTTAGATCTCGTGAGACTTACTCACTACCATTAGAACAGTATGGGGAAAACTGCCCCAGTGATTCAGTTATCTCCACCTGGCCCCACCCTTGACATGTGGGGATTATTACAATTCATGGTGAGATTAGGGTGTGTACAGCCAAACCATATCAAAGGGAGATTGTTGTGTGGTAGAACATCTAGCCAGTTTTCCTACTTACAGATCCAGATATTAGGGATCAGGTCCTGCTGTCTGCCTTTCAGTGAGCATCCCCGCTCTGTGTGGCATGCAGACTCTCTAGGTATCAGTCTGGATTGCCACTGTCTAGTAGGAGTATAATGTGAACCATATAAATATTTTAAAGTTTTCTAACAGTCACATTAAAAAAATGAAAAATAAATGGGTAAAATTAATGTTCGTAATACATTCTGTTTACTCCAATATATCTAAAACAACATCATTTCAGCATGGAATTAATGGAGTTATCAATGGGATATTTTGTGTTCATTTCTTTGTCCCAATCTTCGGCAACCTGGTTGGAATTCTACACTTCCAGCACATCTCATTTCAGACCAGTCACATTTCAGGTGCTCAAGAGACTCATGTGGCTAGTGGCTACCATCTAGCACAGTGCAGATATGGACATCAGAAGGATTTGCATGTGCATCCTTCAGCCTTGGGAATGCAGTTGTTTCCCACTAAAAATAAAGAATTGTGAGTAACAACTCAGTTTTATCCAGGGATCAGTAGCAAAGGTTGAGAGTGTAAGATAGAGGCACTCTCCATATTTCAATTTTCTGATTTTCTATGCTCTTTTAAGAGTAAGTGCGTAGGTACTTCAGCTAGTAATTGTTGTTCTTTGAACTTTTTAAAGTTCTCCCAGATGCTAATACACCAGACCCTCTCTATGTTATGTCAGTTGAAATGTATATGTGTTCTTTTCTGGAACAAATATTTATTGAGGGTCAACCATGTACTAGGCACTGTGTATATAGCTGTGGAAGACAGGCAAACCCTTTTTCTTCATAGAATTTACGTTCTAGAAATAAAATTAATTTGTAATTTTCAGATTAAATGTAGAAATTGAAGTGACATATTTTAATAAATGAAAATTAATTTCATTTTTAAAAACTATCAAGATTGGTTTTTACCATGAAAAAAATCCCAGTAAAATTAGATCTAAACCTGGATGAGAGCTCCTCAGTGAACTGTGATAATAGACTCAGTAAAGGTTAGTACTGTATTCCAGCCTTTTCGTAAGAAAGGATCATTTTTGTTTTATACTCTTGTGGTTTGGGGATTGGGAAGTGAGAGCAAAGAAATGTAAAGTTCAAGTTGGTCTTTGATCTTATTTCCCTGTTATTTTCTTTGAAGCACTGGCATTACAGGTATAACTAAGTTTTTTAAGATAATTCTGGAAGCCAGTTGATTACTCCCCTCACCTCTCTTAGGCATAACAGCTAATCTCTTTGAGATATTCCTGGAGATATGTACTTAGTGAACTAATTGACTTCTTAGTTATGGGTTTGTTTTATGAACATTTAGCCATTGTATTGTGGTTGGGGATTGTATACTATGCTTTTTATTTTTATTTGTATTTATTTTTGACTTCTTTTAGAGACAGGGTCTCACTCTGTCACCCAGGCTGGAGTGCGGTGGTATAATCATAGTTCACCGCAATCTCCAACTCCTGGGCTTGACTGATCCTCCCACGTCAGCCTCCACAGTAGCTAGGACTACAGGCGCACACCACTATACCTGGCTAATTTTTATATCTTTATTTTTTGTAGAGATGGGGTCTCTCTGTGTTGCCCAGTTTGGCCTCAAGTGATCCTCCTGCCTCAGCCTCTCGAAGTGCTGGGATTATAGCCGAGAGCCATTGCACCTGGTTGTATCTTGCTTTCAATAGAATTTCTGCTCTGGAGGAATGAACAGTGTTGCATTGACATGCTGGAGCTGGGACAAGGGAGGGAAAAAAAAGAGACAATAAAACAATTTTAAGTAAAAGAAAATTAGTTCTTCAGGTATGCTTTCAAGAAATACAAACTGGATAAAGGGTTGAGAATGATAAAAGGATAGACAAAATCAAGCTGGATAAAGGAATGGAGAATGATGCATGGTTGTGTGTGTGTGCATATAGGAGCGTGTGAGTGTGTGTGCATGCAGGTTTCACCTGTGCATATCTGTGATGCTCCTTAAGGTGATATGGCCAACAGAGGGCCTGTTCCTATCTAGGGCTAAACAGCAATTTGGAAAATTCAAGCTCCTTATTTGGTGAATGAATGAGTAATCCTTCCCGTACTCAGTGAGTAGTTTTGGTAGAAGGAAGGACTCCTCTGATTTCTGTTGTTGAATCGTTTTGGTCTAAGGGGAAATTTATAGCATTAGAAGAGGATATGGAACCAATTCTAGTTGGTTAAAAGTGAAAAGAGTTGATCATAAATATAAAAATTGTGTGCACATCACTGAGATTAGCTGGAGAGAGCAAAGCAAGAAGAATCTGGCAAAAATTCAGAGTATTTACATTCTTGTCACCACAAGATTGACAGAACCAAGAGCACAATTGAAATTTTAGCAAATAGATTTGAGGTTAAGATTAAAACTGGATTTTGCACACATCTTCCTGATTGTACTGAAAAAATGGGACCTTCACCCTATAATTATGATACTATCATGGGAGAAAATTGCCTAGAATGATAATGTGTTTAACATTCAGAAAGTGCTATATAAGATTTTATTGCTATCATCATCATCATCATCATCATCATCATCATCATTGTCGTCAATGGCAGCAAATTCCAGGAGGTTCATTACTGTTGTGATTCTAACTCACAGAGAGATCAGAGACATCATAATAACTATCCTGCTAATCATGTGTTAGGAGAGTTCATATTTTAATTAGAAAGATTTGTAAATAATTGAAAGGTATTTGCTTACCTTTCTACTTTATTCATATTTTGATGTGTTTTGAAATGACATTTTATAAAATATTTTGAAAATAAATGTGATGTTAATCATATCTGTGATTTCCAGGGTCACCTCTGTGCGAATTATCTCTTTCTTTGTGCCTGAACCTGCATTCCTACTTGTCTGTTGACCGCTTGTTCATGGGTGTCTTTGGCACACCTGACCCAAATGGAACTTGTCATCTCTTGGTTGCTCCAAACCTTCTCTTCCTCTTCTCGCCACCGTGCTTACCCAGCTGAAATACCTCTGCATCCTTAATATCTCTCATGTCTATTATATCCAGTTGGTTGCCAAATTCAGTCATTGCTTATGTCATTTTACAAGCAAGGAAACAGGCAAGATAAAGTTAAAAAAAATGCCGAGATTGTAGAGCTAATTGACAAAGATGATGGGATTTTAATCCAGTCAGATTAGATTAAATCTCCCCTGGCATTTTCCTTTTTGCTAACTTGGTGATGATATTCTTGGGAGATTTTTATGTGTGGGTCAGCATTTTAAAGATGGAAAATGCATATTAATCAAATTAGAAGATTGGATTAAAACTAGACATGGCAGATTTTAAGGTGCAATATATAGAAACTGTGTCATCTGCAGGTATTTTCTTAATGATTCATTTGGTTTTATCTCTGAGCAAATAGAACCTTTTGCTCTGTAGTTAGGGAAAGCTTGTTAATTTGAACATTTGTTTAAAATGGGTAATGCAAACGTTTTGTTTCTGAAACACTGTTCATAATGGTAAGATATTGAGTGAGATCCTCATTTTCTTGCATAGAAAACGGATTCGTGTCTGAGAGAGCAAATTTAGTTTGAATTAAGTTTTTAATGTGGATAATATTCATTGCTGCTGCCATTTATCGGAACCACCTTTTATAATCACGCTTTAAAGGAGGAGTTGTTTACGTTGCATACAATTTTCTTAGGAGGCTTATTAAGTACATACTTTTCTTCTCTTATGGATTAAATTAATGAATACAGTCAGCAGATCATTACAGAATACCTACTGTGTGAATGACTGATCTTCATGTTACCTTTTCAGTTCTCTTTGAAGGTGAATGAAGGATTGTGTCTCTCATATCACTGGAAAGACCTGTCTTAAAAAAGCGTTTGTATATAAACTTAGATGAATCGTGTCTAGGACTAGTTCCTTTCAGTTTTTAGAATCTCCACAATTTATTAATTATTCCATGCATGTTGACATGAGACTCTTACCATTTGACTAAGCAAGAAAATTGCATTTCAAAAACTCACATTTTTATTTTTTGTCAGGAAAGAAAATTGAACTATGAATGGAGAAATTAATCTTCTCTGAGCTAATGACATGCATCCTAAAATGGAGATAAGGAGCTTTTATTGAACTTGGCTAGGTTTTGATTGCTTTCAGCTATAACATGTTTCCATTCGTCAATATGGTAACTTGCTCTTTTGGTTTTATGTAATCGTGTCCTAAAGCCTGGTGAATTACTTAACACCATTAAGAAATTGTATTTTATGTAAAAAAGGAATTGCTGCCCATTGGCTACTGATTGACATGTACTATTAATCCCATAGGCAATTAAACACATTGCAAGCCTCTTTGATTGTCGTGGCTTTGTCCTATCACATGTGGTTAGGATCTTGCAAAAAGATCTTAATATCTTTTTTGTTGAGATGATGGTCATTTTTGTCTTATAATGACAGACAAGGATAACATTGATTTTTGTGAAGTAAGTTTTCATTTTACCAACATATCAGCTGCCCATTATTTTGACTTTGGAGTCAATAATATAAAGCTGCTCCTAGGGTAATGGCATATGTGGTCCATCAGAGGTTGAAGCGGTATCTGCTTTCTAGGAATAACAGTGGTGTCCTCACCAGATAGATGGTTTCTGTGGTGTGGTTTGATTGCGTTCCCGGCTGCTTTTGGCCTCTTTGCTTCCTTCCCATTTTTTAAGTCTGATTCTCCTGACTTCTTGGTGATTATGTGAGCCTCCCAATTTCTTTTTTGTAATTTAGTTCATGCTTATTTCAGCTAGAGTTAATTTCTGTTGCTTGCTGCTAAGAACCTAGTGTCATCCAGATAGAGTGCTTCTCATAGGTCCTCAGAGGCAGTAGATGCTCACAAATAAATATTGTTATTCAGAAAATGTTCACTTGCTCATGCTCACTTGCAAATGCTCCTTAAAGGAGCACCTGAATTGAAATTGATGGTTTTCCCTAACTGTATTTATAAAGAGGATATCCCATTCAACAAGTTGTAGCTTTTAATGACATTTTTCTATTGTATGTATTTTGGCAAAGAGATCCCCCTGTTATAAAATGTTATTTTTTCTTCTTCCTAAGTCTGCAAATATGAATGGTCTTCTCTGGTCATCTCCTTATAATTTCTCTGTGCTAGAATATCTTTTCCCTAAGTGTCTTGTGGTATTCACTGAATAGAAGCAGCAGGAGACCTGCAGAGTGAAGGGAGAGATCAAGGCGGGTTGTGGGCAGGCAGGCTTTATGGGAGTGTACATGTAGCTTCCTTTCAGTTTCCTAAGAAACAAATGAGAACAGTACTTTGAAACTCAATGCCTTAACTTCAATTTTAACAGTCTACTAAAGCAAGCATGAATTCTTCTTACAGTTTAACCAATAAAAATAATAGTGGTGGCATTTAAGCTTTGGGCCTTTACCATGTGCCTAGTATTGTGCTGAGCATTTCACAAATATTATCTCCTGGAATCTTCATCTAAACCAAAGGGAAAGACTTTCCTTTAATGACTGGTACTGAGTACCACTAGATCTCTTCATGCCCATGATTGTGTATCCACGGTAACTAACATAATTTTACTTTCTGTCTTTTCAGTGTGTCATTAATGGAGTTATGTATTATCTTGTGTTTATTCTTATTTTTTTAATTTTTAATTTTTTAATTTTTTGAGTCACAGTTTCTCTCTGTTGCCCCAGCTGGAGTTAGGAGGTGCTATCTTAGCTCACTGCAACCTCTGCCTCCTGGGTTCAGGCGATTCTCATGCCTTAGCCCCCTGAGTATCTGGGATTACAGGCGTGCACCACCATGCCCAGCTAATTTTTATATTTTTAATAGACACGGGGTTTCACCATGTTGGCCAGGATTGTCTCAAACTCCTGGCCTCAAGTGATCTTCCCACCTTGGCCTCCCAAATTGCTGGCTTTTGGGAGGTCAAGGTGGGAAGATTATAGGCCTGGCTGACTTGTTTTTTTAAAGCTACCTCATTGAGAATGGACAAAGAAGTTATGTTGGCATATGGTCTCATTTTCCAGGACTTTCCCATGAAATATTATTCCCTGGGGCCTTTGACTCACCCCAGTGTAAAGTTTGGCAGTTTTGAAAGTTCAGAGGGTACTTTATGGGCTATAAATGCAGAAAAACTTTACCTAGGGTAAATGACATAGGACCTCACTGCTGTAATCTGTCTGGGTGGATTGCCCCTTTTAAAGAAATCTTAAACATAATTACACAAATCTTTTCTGATTATCAAAGGAACATGCTCATTATTTTGATATTGGAAAATATAGGAAAGTACAAAGAAGTAAAAAATATCTTCTAATCTCATTACTTAGAGGAAACCTGTACTAATATTAACATATTTTCTTTCATTTTTCTTATGCATGCCTTCATTCAGCAATATTAATTTCTGTGTACATATGTATATGACATAATTGAGAGAGAATGAACTTGTTTCTAAATATGGTAAGGTACTAAGTACAGTTTTGTTTATAATTTTTGTTTTAAAATTCTATATTATAAAATGAACATTGTCTAAATATTAAATATTTTTTTCCAAAATATTATTTTAAGGTTTTATGATAATCTCTAGATTGCGTTATTTTGTCTTGTAGCTATTTTTGGATTGTTTTTCTCTGTACTGGCATATTAGGTAATGCTAGCATCTGAAGCACATAAGCTACCCCATTCCCAGTAGCCTGGTGCAAGAAGGATTTATTTCTTATTCACATAAACATCTAGCATGATGTTCTTGGTCTACTGCAGGAACCTAGGCTCCTTTTGTTTTTCATTCCGCTGTCTTCCACACATGGCTCCCAAAGATGACCTGGAAAGTATGCCCATTCCAACCACTCAAAAGGCAAAACAACCATGGAGGATTGCATGTAGGAATTTGCACGGACTATATCATTTCAGCTAAAAGTGATCGCATGATCTCAACCAACTTCAAGGGTGGCTGGGAAATACAGTTTCAATCCATGCTTAGGAAAAGGAAGGATGGGCTTGATGATCATGTAGCAGTTGCTTCTGAAAGTAGTGTTTGGCATCTTGAAAACGTTTGTCTCTTTGCTTCAAGGCTTAGAAGAAACATGGGCTATACAGTCAGAACAGAGCTCCCACCCCAGCTCTACTTTGACTGATTACCCTAAACCACAATTTACTTGACTATAAAATAGGGGATAATACGTACTTCAAGGAATGATTGAGATAGCAACCAAGATAAATGAAACACATGTTTCACACAAATGAGGCACTCACCAAGTTCTCTTTCTTTTTTTCTTCTTTTTTGGATTGAACAGAGCCAGTGTTTTGAGCTATCGTAAACGAAATACAAAACAACTATTAAAAACATCAACAGCAGATAAAAATAAAAATTTTCGATACTTTTCAATAACACCCAAGTGTGAAGCTATATTTTTTATACAACTTGTCAGATAACTTGATAATGAATATATAATGACTCGTATGCTGTTGGTTGGTATTTTCTAGGTAGATGAGCATGTAAGTCAAATGTTGCATAATTTTTAAAGAAAATGAGAATCATACTTTCTTTACATTGCAACAGAATAAGTATTACATATGGACGTATGCTTTTAAGATGCTATGATATTCCCCAAGGTGGTTGTAACAGGCATTGGCAATATTTAACAGATGTTCACAAATAGTACTAAGGCTTCACTTGAGTTTTCTAGGCTACGGACAAAAAAGTCAGGAAATGAATTGAGAAGGTTTAAAAGAGTTATATTACTTGATCTACCTTAGGATGAAAATTGGGTAAGTAAACAAGCTATCTCAATTATGTAATTTTTTTTCTTTCATTCTACATGGAACAAGCTAAGAGATTTGGGAGTCTGTTATTTCTCTCAAATTAAATGTGAGCCAAGTATTAGAATTTTTTTTTCGTCTTCAGGCTTTTATTTGAGCAAATATACCAGTCACTTCAGTATGGGGAAGAGGAAACAGATGGGATGTGGATAACAGGGGAAAAATAACAGTGCTAAAAGTATTTGATATGCAAAAATCAAATTGTTCCCAGAGTCATCAGGTGCTAGATGTAGCACTGAAAAACAACTTTACATAAATATATATTTTCTTTATAAATAACCTGTCCATTAACATCATAAACATGAGAAAACCTGGATTCCTTTGAGACACTCTTGCTCAGAATTTCTTACTACTGTTCCTTGTTTAGTGGATTCAGTTTTAACTCACTGTGGCATACACAGTCAGCTGTGCATGACACAGTCACAATTTACCTTTCCCTCACTGTCCTCTCTTTATGCCTGTTTCCCAGCGTGTGACCACATCAGTTTCCTTCCTGCCTTCATCCATATTCTTTCTTCCATAGTGCACCTTCTGACATGGTGAAGATGACTCTGGAGTTTGCCTTGAATTCAAATCCTGCATTTGCTCCATGATAGCTGCACAACCCTAGGCAAGTTACTTAGCCTCTAGAATCATCAGTTTCGTCATCTGTAAAACGGGCTTAGTAATATTGCTTCCTAGGAGAGCCAGGAGAGTAAAATGAGATCATGCCATGCATAAGGTTTAGCAGAGTTGCATACTCTAAAGTTTCCAATAATGGATAGTTAGGATCATTATCATTGTCATGATCTCCCAGTTTTTGTGGCTCAACTTAATCATCACCTCTTCAGTGATGTCTTTGAGAAGGCACTGCGGTAGTATTTAAGAAGATGGGCTCTGGAAGAGACTGCCTTAGTTTGAAGCATAGTGCCACTCCTTTTTAACTGTGTTGTAACTTCTCGAAGGCTCCATTTCCTCATCTATAAAATATGGGATGTCAGTAGTGTCTACTCATGGCTTTGATAGGAGGAGTGATCTAGGCCTAAACATTGTCTGGCTCATAGGAAACATCAGTAGATGATGTGCCTTTTGCTGTTATGATAAGTAGTGTGTTCCACATCACAGCATACACTGGGTGGTGCAGGGGCTGAAATTTAACCTGTTGCCTGTGTACCCAGAAAGAGGAAGCACATTCCTTATATCATAGTTGTGAGGTGACCTTTCACATGATACTTTTCATATACAAAATAAAGCATAGGTGTTTCCGGAAATCCGGACAGGCTTCAAGATTCATCTGGCATTTAAGCTTAGAATTTCTGTCTCTAAGTATAGGTGATCATCCCTATTGGTTTGCTTGGGACAGACTTGAATACATCTGCTTCTCCAGAACTATTATTAACTGCAAATCCCTTTTACTCTCAAAGTTGTCTCCATTTAAAGAATAAAGTTTGTGGTTACCTGAATAAGATTAAGGATGACTCTTTGATAGCAGCTGTCATTAACAGGAAGCCTGTTTTGTAGGAAAGACAATGAGAGTTTTGGCTGGGCATGGTGGCTAACACCTGTAATCCTAGCACTTTGGGAGGCTGAGGCGGGCATATTGCCTGAGTTCAGGAGTTTGAGACCAGCCTGGGCAACACGATGAAACACTGTCTGTACTAAAATTCAAAAAATTAGCTGTGTGTGGCAGCTTGCGCCTGTAGTCCCAGCTACTCAGGAGGCTGAGGCAGGAGAATTGCTGGAACCCGGGAGGCAGAGCTTGCAGTGAGCCGAGATCATGCCACTGCACTCCACTCTGGGCGACAGAGCAAGACTCCATCTCCAAAAAAAAAAAAAAAAAAAAAAAAAGAAGGAAAAGAAAATGAGAGGTTTTTTTTTTGTTTGTTTGTTTTGTTTTCCGTTTTTGTTTTTTTTGAGATGGAGTCTCACTCTGTTGCCCAGGCTGGAATTCAGGGGCACGATCTTGGCTCACTGAAACCTCTGCCTTCCGGGTTAAAGCGATTCTCCTCCCTCAGCCTCCTGGGTAGCTGGGACTACAGGCACCCGCCACCATGCCTGGCTAATTTTTCTATTTTTAGTAGAGACGGAGTTTTACCATATTGGCCAGGCTGGTCTTGAACTCCTGATCATGTGATCCGCCCGCCTTGGCCTCCCAAAGTGCTGGGACCACAGACGTGCGCCACTGCACCCGGCCAAAGATGAGAGCTTTAAATATTATTCCATCAATTCATGCAGCTTTTAAATGAAGGATGAACAAGAGAAGAAAGGGCCTTCCAGACAGTTTGGGATGACTACTGGGAGTCGGGTACAGAAACAGATAGGGAGGACGAGGCTGGATTTGTTCTAGGGCTAAAAGTTTCCCATTCACCTTTGCATTCCTGGTACCTGGACCATAGTATGAATTCCGCAAGTGGTTACTGAATTGAAGAGTTAATAAGAGAACAAAGACGTCCAGGAACCCTCCATCTAGGCTAAAAGTTGCCAAGGAGGACTTCTGGTGTGCATACCCAGTGGCTTTTGTCTAATGTCATTGGGTCATGTTTGTAAGCTTTGTTTAAGGGAGAAGGTAAAACTAAGGAAGCAGCAGCCCTATAGGCAATGGTGGGAAGTTGGGAAATTATGAAGGGACATATCAAGTTGGTGGCTTTGCCTGTTGCCATCCTCGTGTCCAGGGTTCTCTTCAGGCTGGTCCTCCTGTCTGATGCCACAGAACAGCCTTAGTTGAAATGTGGGGATGGTTAGGTCTGGTATTACTAGAAATGAATCTCCTTAGACAAAGACAGCTTCACCTTCTGTGGGTTCTCTCTGATCCCTGGCAGGTCATGTTAACAAAAGTCCCTGGTCCATAGTGGCTTTTTGTTCTATTTACATTGATGAGCTCTGCTTTCAGTTATAGGATCTTTGGATATGTGCTCATTTCAGTTTAAAGGTGTCCCAAATATACTCATCTCAATGCCATTTTTGTCACTGCCTCCCCTACTTCTGGAAAAATAAATCAATATTCCTCAGTATTAGACAGTAGCTCTCCATCCTTGCCAGAGTTGTGTGTATTATAAGTGAGGGGACTATAAGGAAAACACGAGAGGGCTCAAAACCCCCTGTGATTTAAGTAACCTCTTTTCAATGGGACATTAATTCATTTATCAGTTATTGAGTACCTGAAATGATCAGGTACTGAGGTTGGTTGGGCACAAGGATGACTCCAAATGGTTGGTGCTTCCAAGACGTTCACTGCTTGGTAGAGAGACAGATGTGTAAACCCATAGGGATACAGGGATAGTAAAGGTGTGCCCAGATATCATGGGCACCCAGGGAAAAGCGATGCCTATTCCACTGTAGATGCTGGGTGGCCAGGGAAGCCTTCTTGGAAGAGACGAAAACTACTTTCCCTTTCTGACTCGTTATTAAATATAATACATTTAACAAACAGAGTGTTTCTCTGACCCAAAATAGAAACCTTGTCCTTAACTTTCTTTCTTTCTCCTTGGCTCTCATGAAATTTATCTTTCTTTTTTTTTTTTTTTTGAGACGGAGTCTTGCTGTGTCGCCCAGGCTGGAGTGCAGTGGCCGGATCTCAGCTCATTGCAAGCTCCGCCTCCCGGGTTTTTACGCCATTCTCCTGCCTCAGCCTCCCGAGTAGCTGGGACTACAGGCGCCTGCCACCTCGCCCGGCTAGTTTTTTGTATTTTTTAGTAGAGACGGGGTTTCACCGTGTTAGCCAGGATAGTCTCGAACTCCTGACGTCGTGATCCGCCTGTCTCGGCCTCCCAAAGTGCTGGGATTACAGGCTTGAGCCACCGCGCCCGGCCGAAGTTTATCTTTCAAAATGATTAGCAAGAAGTTGGCAGTTCTAGCTTTAAACAGAGAAGTAGTAACTGTGACCGTCTTACTGTTTCTGTGTAAAGCTAGTTACTTGTGTTAGGGGTAAGAGAGAGGTGTGTTTCCTGATGGAAGTATAGATGGCTGCTTTCTGAGATAGATCCTATAGACAACCCGTCAAGGAGTACTACTTGAAGTAAACCAAACCACTCCTTGCCTTTTAGGTCAGGAAACTTATGGGTACCCACCCAGAGTTCATCAAACTAAGGAAGTTGGATGTTCATCAACCAAGCCTATGAGAATGATGTATACACCAGAATGCCAATGGCACATTTACAAAATGGAATGATTTTCTCATGACTAGGATGTTCAGATCTGCCATCCTGGTGTCTTAGGAGACACATTCATCTTGTTTTACCTTTATGCAATTCTTTTCCTTTTCAAGACAAAGAGCACATTTCAACAAAACCTTAGACTTTCATTTACTTATGCTCTCATCAAATATTGATCTGGTGTGTGTGCTAGGTGGGAGAAAATACAATGGCTGAAATGTTTTGAAAACTCAGTGTATCTATAATAAACACTGTTAAGTGTTTATCCTGCTTTATCTCACTGAATCCTCACGTGCCTTTTCTGAGATATACCATTGTCCTAATCCATAGTTTATAAAATAATCATCTAAGAGGCCCAGGCACAATGGAGCTTCTCAGAGTGATAGAGGAACAGTCAATGGCCTTTGCTTCCAAGCCCAAAGTCCAGGGACCAGGGCCTCCAGCGTCCGGAGCCATGTTCATGAGGTTGCTTACCTTTACTTAGGATGCAGAGCCATTTCTTCACACCCTCTTTCTCCCGAAGTTCAAAACTCCCTAGACTGGGCAGACTCCCACCCCGGCACTCCTTTCCTGCTTGAGGCCTGGCTGACATTCTATGTCTTCCCTTCTTGGGGTGGTTTTATTAGTCAAAACTCTCAGGAGCCCTGGTGCCTCCTCGCCTCTGTCTTGAATACTGCAAGCAGCCCCCTTTAGCTGAACAAGGAACTGGTCTGTTGTGTTTCACATTACAAAGGTATTCTCAATATAGAAACACAGCTACTTTCACTATTCACTGCCTTTTAACTTCACAGTGGTTGGAGTTTAAAGGGGTCTTTTGTGAACATTGAAGTCCCTGAAGAAGTAGATAGCTAAAATTTTCCACATGACCGGTAGTATGGAACTGTAACTAATGATAGAGAATGATACTTTCATTGCTTCTGTTTTTAACTTCTGTCACTAAAGGCTTGTGATTTCATACCACATCAAACAAATTTTTATTTGTTCAGCTTCCTTTGACTTAAGCAAAGTATTTTTTTTGGGGGGAGGGGGAGGGGGTATTGTTACTGGAGTCTGATTTTGAGGTATTATTTCATTTGGAAAGACTGATACAACTAAAAATCTGGTGTAATTCTTTCTGGTTTTAAAAAAGTTATATCCAGCTAACTCTTAAAAAATCAAATCCCTTTTGAACTTTTAATTTAAAACAATATCAATGATTGCTAAAAGTCATCTATAGCTTTACTGTCTTACTGATTTTCAGTCTGTTTTCAATAATAAATATCTTCTACCCATCACACCAGAAGGTACCAGGCTAAGGGATTTTCTGAGCCTTTGGGTGCCATTCAATTGGTATCCACTAACATATGCAGAAGATAGTTTGAATATTTGAGCTTGGTGAGGATGCAGAGTATAAGCAAACAAATTAGCAAATAATTGACAGATTGTGAGAAATACTGTGACAGAAATACACAGGTTTCATGTTATTAAATCATCTAGGACTTAGGATAGTCAAGGAAGGCTTCTCTGAGGAGGTGATTTTTAAGCTGGCCTGTGAGGATGAAAAGGAGCCAGTCATGAGAACTGGGATGAAAGTGTTTCAAGCACAGGTGACAGGAGAGGCCAATATCCTGAACTAGAAACAGCTTTATCAATTTGATAAACAGAAAGGAGATGAGTGAGAATGAAGTTGAGAAAAGGATAGTATGGTGAGGTCTGGCAAATGGGTTAGAGCCCAGATCATATAAGGCTTCGTGCTCAGGTAAGTATATTTGATTTTACTCTTAAGTGAAACGGGAAGCTACTAAAAAGTTTGGATGAAATCCATGTCAGTTAGGTATTGCCTCGATAATGCTAGATAGCAAATCATCCCCAAACTCAGGGAGTCATTTGTTCTTGCTCAAGTGTCTGCATATTAGTGGGTTGAGATGGCCCTCTTTGGGCTTGACTGCAAGCTGCAGGTTGGATCCAGGCCTGCACCATGTGCCTGTCATCCTTCTTGGACTTGTGGGCTAGGTGTGGGTGTAGTTTTCACAAGGAAGTGGCCATTAGAATGCAAGAGAGCAAGCCCATCTGCAAGTGTGTTTCAAGCTCCTTGCTGTATCACATCTGCTAATAGCCCATTGTTGGAATCCAAAGACAAGGGGTCAAGACCTCTAGTGGGAAGAACTGCATGGTCACTTGGAAAAGGGATCCAGGGAGAGATGAGGAATTGTGGCTAGTGATTTCTGCAATGACCTGATCTTATCTATCTTATAAAAAGTTCACTGTAGTCTTGGGTGACCAACTGCTCTTGATTGCTCAAAAATGAGGAGTTTCCTGAACATGGGACTTTCAGTGCTAAAACTGAGAAAGCCTAAGGCAAACCAGGATGAGTCGGTCACCCTATGGACTGTCCTGTGGTAAATGGATTAATGGGGCTGCAGGAGAAGTGAGAAAGAGATCAACTGTCATTATGGTCTTCCAAGTGAGAGAAGATGGTGGTGTGAATGAGAGGTTTACACAGGAGATGTGGTGGAGCAGATGTCTTTGGGATGTGTTTTGGATGGACAGGTCAGGACTTGTTGATGTTTGGGATGTGGCAGATGAAGAAAGGCATTGAGGATGTGTTAGACCAATTGAATATGCTATTTGCTGGAGTATGATGATGCAAATATCCTATAGGGTAGAAGAACAACTTTTAATTATTATTGCAAGAATATAATAACTAGCCACTATTTGAAAATACATTATATATTATAGACATGTAATGTGGTATTTATCTTTAAAACCATGTTAAAGGAATTGGTGGAATAAACGTGGAGGTTGCCGTGTATCCACCTGGACTATAGTAATGTACACAAATTGTATCAGAAGAATGGTTGTCACTAACAAAGGTAATTTTCCTAATAGTCTTCATTGACTACCTAGGTTCACCATAGTGGTTTGCTTCTATAGTAAACAAGGAAGCCATGAACATTGGGAAATGAGTGTATTTTCTTCATTTTGATTTGTCAAGGCCTAACCCATCAGGATTTACAGTTTACAATTGCATCATGGGTTTTTCTATACAGTATTGTGGGTTGACAGTGCACCTGGTGTGGTAGAAACAATATTTGAATAGGATTTAGAAGGTCTGGATTTGAGCTATGGCTTTGATATTCAGTATTTTTTTTTGGAGGATGTGGGAGTTACATATGCTTATGATTAGATATTACCAATTTCCTTTCCCACTCATTGAGTTGATGTCTTGAATAACAAGGAGGACCTATTCTCCAGACTATTTGGGGATGCTGGTTGAATTAATATTGAATTAACACCGTTCATATATGGGGAATGCCGCTAAATACTTTTGTAACCTTGAATAACTTGCTTGGCATATTTGGTCTCTGTTTCTTTCTCTATGAACTGGGAATAACAATTCAGGGATATTGTGAAGCGATATCATATGAGAGATTGTATACGAAGCTGCTTCGTAAGGTCTTATCAGTATGATCTTCCTTCTCTGCTAGGATAGTGAGTTTCCAGGCCTGGATTCACATTAGCTTTATTTGTGTTGTTTGTTTTTCCTTGCACCCTTGAGTGTGATAATGATGAACACAGATTTGTTGAAGGGCTGGCTGATCAAGTGTCAAGTTCCTGGCAGTTCTTCACTCTGTCCCTTACATGTGAACCATTGGCTACCTCTATAAAGCCAGACCTTCTGGAGTCTAAATACTCTTCTCTTAATTCTCCCACATGAGATCTTGGGCAAGCTTCTTAACTTTCCTGTGTCTTAGTTTCCCCATCTGCAAAAGGAACTAATCATATTTCTTGAATCAGATTGTTGCTGAGTCCTCATTAAATTAACAGCGATAACTCAGATCAGTGTATGGAAATCAGTCAATCAACAAAAAAGACAATAAATGTTAAATCCTTTATTATTATTGCTGTTATTATTTACAGGTAGGTTTCCTGCTGCATTTATTTGATTTGTAGACTTCAGAGACAAGGTAAAACTATTTAATTATATAGAAAATTGGAAAGTTCTGATATGATGAACTCTAAAGGGGAATGTGATACAGATTTCTGTTGTTTATTTTTAGGTGGTTTATGATTTTTCTACAGTGACTAGTGTACTCCATGTGGTAGATCTAATGTATTGTTATATTAGTCTGCTGATAAAGACATACCCGAGACTGGGAAGAAAAAAATATTTAATTGGACTTACAGTTCCACATGGCTGGGGAGGTCTCAGAAACATGGCTGGAGGGGAAAGGCACTTCTTACGTGGCGGCAGCAAGAGAAAAATGAGGAAGAAGCAAAAGCGGAAACCCCTGATAAACCCATCAGATCTGATGAGACTTACTATTACAAGAATAGCATGGGAAAGACTGGCCCCCATGATTCAATTACCTCTCCTCGGTCCCTCCCACAGCACATGGAAATTCTGGGAAATACAATTCAAGTTGAGATTTGGATGGGGACACAGCCAAACCATATCAGTTGTGAAAAGGGGTTTTGATTTTTTTCAATCTCAGTCCATTGAAAACTCATTCTGGCTGGGCGTGGTGGCTCATGCCTGTAATCCCAGCACTTTGGGAGGCCGAGGCAGGCGGATCACCTGAGGTCAGGAGTTTGAGACCAGCTTAGCCAACATGGCGAAACCCCGTCTTTACTAAAAATACAAAAATCAGCCGGCTGTGGTGGCAAGCGCCTATAATCCCAGCTACTTGGGAGGCTGAGGCGAGAGAATCGCTTGAACCTGGAAGGTGGTGGTTGCAGTGAGCCGAGATCGCACCACTGCACTCCAGCCTGGGTGACAGAGCGAGACTCCGTCTCAAAAACAAAACAAAACAAAACAAAAACCAACTCATTCTGTTTTCCCTTGCCCTGCAGAGTCTGTTTCATCTACTGCTATACCCTAACCCACCTGCCAGCTCATTTTGCATTTCTCTTTGTTTGTCCTAGCTTCCTTGTGTGCACTATTTGTGCTCTTGATTTATTAAATCTCTGAGATCATCCTTTCTCTGGAATGGGAGGAAAGGCTTCTGGACAGACAGCTGGAGAGATCTAAAACAGCCCAAGGGGTATATTTCTTGTTCAGTTCATCCCAGCAACCGATTAGAGATCAATAAATGCATAGCACTAGTGTATATTATGTACTTTTCCTGGAAAACAGGTCAGTATTCAATAGGCTAAATAGGAGATGAGATATTTTTTTAGTTGGCACCTCTCTACAACTATAAATAATTAGAAAAGATTCTTTTTTTGAAATTTTTACTTTAAAAATTTTGTTAAAGAACTCTCTCTCTCTCTTAATGTCCAAAGTCTTAGACACTTGGACATCTTTTTCTTCTGGAAAGATGTGAAACTTTGTAGAATGGAGAAGAAATGTAGAGTACTTAACACTAAAAAAATAGGCAGTGAAAAGCCAAACCCTGTTGTGTTAGTCTGTTCTTGTGTTGTTTTAAAGAAATAGCTGAGGCTGGGTAATTCATTAAGAAAAGAGGTTTAATTGGCTCATGGTTTTGCAGGCTGTACAAGAGGCATGGTACCAGCATCTGCTCAGCTTCTGGGAAGGCCTCAAGGAACTTAGAATCATGGCAGAAGGCAAAGCAGGAGTAGGCATGTCACATGGTGACAGAGGGAGCATGAGTGGGAGGTAGGACATGCCATAGTCTTTTAAAAACCAGATCTCACATGAACGCAGAGGGAGAACTCACTCATGTCCGCAAGGAGGGCATCAAGCCATTCATGAGGGATCTTCCCCCATGACCCAAACACCTCCCACCAGCTTCTACCTCCAACACTGGGAATTACAATTCAACATGAGATTTGGAGGGGACAAACATCCAAACCATATCACCTGTCTAGTTCAAAAGTTTCTCAAAAGCCACAGTTGCTTTGGAATTGGTGATGGAAATTATCATGGTTCTCACTTGCTGGAATACATAGGGAGGTATGTGGGACACAACATAATAGAAATGTTTTACAATTATGTTTTATATTTGTATGTATTGTTCTTCACATAATATAAGGTGTTGACAGGACAGGAATTATTTCTCTTTCTCAAATGAAGAAACAGACTCAGTGAACTGAGGTACTTGATCAAGTTCTCAGAGTAGCAGTTAGGCCTCATCCCTAACATTTACAGGACCAAAGGCAGGAGGACAAATAGAGGCCCATACACCATGTGTTCAAAATACAAAATTTTATAAATGCATGTATAAATCAAGCTAATACTGTATCAAGTAGACTAAAGTATATCTGAAATTGAATAAAATGTCTTGCCCTGACAAACATACTTTCAGAGTGACCTGTGAGGCCTGGCTTCCATTTTGCATTCCCAGACTTTGTGGAGTTTAGTGCAGGAAAATGCAGCACAGGGATTAGGGATTACCACCCCCTAGCCTGTGGTTCCTCTTTCCACCCCCAGCTTCATTCTGCATTGTGAGGTGCCTCATGAGTATGTGTGTTCAGGTCCATCTGCCTCTCCTGTACACAGCCAACCCTTGAGCATAGGAGTGTAATTAGAGGACAGCACATGCTTCCCTCAGAAGGCCACATCTTGAGAAGAGGCCCAAAATGGGCCATTTTGGTAGACTTCTGGGGATGTGCATGGGAGGGGATATATAGGCTCTGGACAATCCCTTAGGCCTTGAGGACTTATCACCTCGTTCCATGATTAAGTCTAATTATGAGGCCAGTAGTGGGGTATCCAAGATACAAGTTGGATTCCATTGGATTGTTTGGCCACTTCAATCGCATTATTAGTCAGTTTAGTGAAAAACAGTTTGTTCCTTCATTTAGTATGTATTATGTACAGGTACTTGGTGCTGGAGATATAACTGGAGTAAGGCATCTCTTGGGAGTGGCCTTGAATTCTAGTGAGAGAAGACAGAAAACCATGTAAAGAATTACAATATATTGTCCTCAAGTTAGCAATGCTATGAATAATATAAAAGAGGGAAGTGAGATAGTCATGGAAAAATAAGGGTGGGACTAATGGTAGGAGAAGTCTTCCCTGTGGAAATGACATTGTGATGCGAGATGTAAATGCTCAACAGCTGCAAGAAGATCTAAGGGAAGGGCTTTCCAAGTGGGTGGATCACATGGGTGATAGCCAGGAGCTTGGTGACTTCAAGGATTAGAAAGATGATCATGGAGGCATGGCGTCAGGGAGTGGAAGGAGATGGGGTTAGAGGGATGGGCAGGGTCTTAGAGGTCACCAGAGCCTTGTAGGCCCTGTAAGGGGCTTGGATTTTGTTCCAGCGAAATTCACTGGAAATTTTAAACAAGGGATTGATAGGAAAACTTCTGGTCAAATTCAATACTTAATAGTTAATTCAAAGTAGCCTGTCCAAATTGTAATCATTTTGCCAATATTAAATGAATCCCCCTGCTGTACATACCCCATCTCTTAGAGTAGTTGAATGTCACCAATATATTTTGTAGACATTTTGAAGACTTAAACATTGGTGCTCCTGGCAAGTAATGTGAAAAAGTGGTCATATATTTAGCTATCAAGTTTCATGTCTTTTGCTAAAAATATAGAACCAAGAGAGCTCTGAGCATAAATACAGGCATGCTCTTGGTGTTGGGTATTTCATAACTATTCTTAGGTGCCAAATGTCTTCATCTTCACGCGATTTATAGTAATGTAAGTAATGTGTTGGAGACTAACAAATCAAAATCTCATTTTGGATGTGTGACACTAATGTTGTGTTGACTTATTGTTTCATGTGTTAGATTTCTGATAAAATTACTAAAACACCTTCTTGAAAGGAGTAACAGGAAGAAACAATTGGCGTGTCAGATATTCAGCTGTGTGTACTTTCTTATGGATAGGAGATTACTGATAAATTCTTAATTGCATTAGATAGCATATTAGAGTACCACAATTTAGGAATATTTAGCAACTTAAAATTTTTTGATAGCCAAGCACTTATAAGTAGCATGATACTTGTTAAGGGAAAACAAAGACCAATTTTAGTTCTTATTTATTATAATGATTTTCATTTTACTATTAAAGATGTTTCTTCAGCAGTAACCAGATGTGTAACATAGAAGCAGCTGCATGATATTTTCATTTTTATGCATAATATTGGAAATCTTAGACAAGGTTCATTGTCTGTTATGGAAAATGAAATGATCTTTTCCTAGTCTGAACAGCTGTGTAAAACAGAATGCTAACATCTTTTCCTGTCTCTAAGTGACCATCTGTTTTTATGGGACTTGACAGGTAATTTATTAATTTTAAGTGGTTTGTTTTAGGAAAATTTTGGCAAATGTGCATGTAGCAAAGTAGTAGAAAAATATTATAAAGCTCTGGAATTTTTAAGGGCCTTTTTAAAGGTCTGGTAGAATCTTTGAGTATTTTTTCCTGTGTGTTTTGAAATGGATAGAAATATTTGTCAATGAATGATACCATAGGGACTGGATTATAGGATTCGGTGACACATTTGACAATCATTCTGGTTTCGGCTAATTTAGAAATATTAATTGTACAATAAAAAAGAGCTTTTTTTTCTCCTTTCAGTACAATCTCCTGTTATTTCTGTGGTCTTAATATAAAAATTAAACACAAAAAATAAGTGGTAAGTTGCTTTTTAAACTCTGTCCTCCTCCATTCCAGCTGTCACTGCACTTTCCTAGGGTCCTTCTGGCATCTTCTCAAATCTTGGAAGAAATGTCAGCTCTTTTTCAACATTCATTTGTCACTTTTAAGGTTTCACTGAATTACCCAGGCTGAATGCAGAACGAAAAGAAATGCCACAGTTATTATGCTGACTGCAGACGCAACATGGGAATTCTTTATGATAGGCCCTCACTCATGTCTTAATACTTTCTTTATTCCAATGTGCTTAGCAAGCCAGCTTGGCCTTGTTTGTCTCCAGGTAGATCAGACGGCTAGAAATAGTCCTACCTATTTTCATTTGGGAAGCTTAAATATTTTTAAGATGAGTGATAATGCCGAGCAAACAGAGCCGGGTGTCATCAGTTCTGTCTCAGCCTCTCAGTCACCAAGGGAAGCTAGGAGACTTAATCATTTTTAGCTCAGTTCCCCAATCTGTAAAATGAGTTTTATGACATTTTCTTCCCTAGTTCACCGGAATAGCATTAGAAAAACAAATGGATGTGGTGACTGTTTATTGGATGACATTTGCTGAATGTGGCTTTTTGGTGTTCAAGACTGGATACATTAATAACAGTTTTAATTGTTACGTATAACCTGGCTGTCTGATAGTGATGATGATGATGAGGAGAAGCAGGAGTAGGAGGAGAATAATGGTGGTGGTAATGGGTGAACAGTAGTAATAACAGTAAATGAGAGGCAGCTTAGGGTACTGACTAAACCCATAGGAGTCAGACTATCTTGGTTCAGATCCCTTTCATGTCAGTTATTACTTGTGTGACCTTGAACAAGTTACTTAAATCTCCGAACGTAGTAAATGTCACATTTGGAATTGGAACCTCCGCCTGTCCCAGCATGTGTTCCTAACCACCATACTGTGCTGCTTTAAATCAAAAGCAACAAACTTTGGTCTAGAGCATTTCAAAAGGTCATCCAACAGAACATATAAAAAGAGGAGAAGCCAGCAACATCCTTAATCTTCTTTATTTAAAATACTTACTTTACTTACTTTAAAAAACACCCCATAGGATCATGAACATCAGACCAATTGGGAAGGGTAGATGAATTGACTGCCTAAGGACTGAAATTGGCACATTAGACTCTGCTACAAAACTTACCTGTTTCTGATCTCTTGAAATCAATGAATCTCATTATTATTCATATCTCTTCCTTTAAAAAAAATAAAACACATCATTTGCAAAAAGAAAATTTTGTCCCATGCAGTCTAGGTTGTTCCAGGAGCTTACTGAGAAACTACAACAGCCCTCTGAGGTTAACTAGTACTGTTCACTGAACTCTCAAGTTTCTGCCTTGTGAATCTGGTGGTGGGAAATTTGGCTGTGGTAAAGAAGGAACCTCACTTGATCTCTGCGGAAATCATTGAGAATTATAAGTAGGATGCTTCATCCTTGTTTGAAAAGTAGAAGTAATTGTTTCTTTTGAAAGCAGCACACATAGTTCTGATAAAGTGAGTGTGATTTTTTTGGCTAGTTTAGGATATGGGTTGGTTGATGTCAGCATTATTTTACAAATGTGGAGGAAAATCTATCAGGGAAATAACTGAAATAAGGCAGGACTCCTTTTTTAAATTTTTATTTTTTATTTTATTATTATTATTTTTTTGAGATGGAGTCTTGCTCTGTTGCCCAGGCTGGAGTGCAGTGATGTGATCTCAGCTCACTACAACCTCCACCTCCTGGGTTCAAGCAATTCTCTTGCCTCAGCCTCCCGAGTAGCTGGAATTACAGGCACCCACCACATGGATGCCTGGCTAATTTTTTTACTTTTAGTAGAGACGGGGTTTTGCCATGTTGGCTAGGCTGGTTTTGAACTCTTGACCTCAAGTGATCTGCCCACCTCAGCCTCCCAAAGTGCTGGGATTACAGGTGTGAGCCACTGTGCCCAGCCTAAAGCAGGACTCTTAGTGGACAAGGGAACATGAGTGGTAGTGGGGAAAAAGCATCAGCATGATAGTGATATGTGCATTCCTGGTGTAGTCAGCTCTTATATTCTAGTGGCTTATTGGCATCCAGTGGCAGCTGGAGACAGATGATGGAATATCCCTTTTCTGAAGAATGTCCTTTGCCTGCTCTCTAAGCATCATAATACTTGTACCAGTTTTTACAGTCCCATTATTTTTCATTATATCTTCCCTTATCCCATTGGAGCACAAAGGGAACAGAGAGGAGCATTGAGTATCCTCTTCATGTTCTTTCCATGGTCAAGACCATGTGTATTCACAACTAATTTAAGGGAGAGCTGGAGCCAAAACAACTTTAACCTAATTCGAAAGATTGGATTGGTGGGATCAATTGGAAAGGTCCTGAGGGAGGAATGTTCCTGGAGGTATCAGGTGATTAGAGAAAGACAGCAAGCAAGCTGTGGGACATGAGGTGAAATTGGAATATGGAGAATATCCTGTAGGGCTCTGTATGCAACTGGAGGGTTGCTGGCTTTAAATTTGCATGAAAGAAGATACAATTTTGTGATGGTTTTATTTATTTATTTTTAATTTTCTAACAGGCTAATTAAGTTATATATTATATATCATGAAATTTACCCATTTCAAGTATATATTTCAATGGACAAAATGGACTGTATCCATATGATGTGGTTTGACTGTGTCCCCACCTGAATCTCATCTTGAATTTTAGTTCCCATAATCCTCATGTGTTGTGGGGAGGTACCTGGTGGGAGGTAATTTAATCATGGGGGTGGTTACCCTCATGCTGTTCTCGTGATAGTGAGTGAGTTCTCATGAGATCTGATGGTTTTATAAGGGGCTCTTCCTCCTTTGCTCAGCCCTTCCCCTTCCTGCCACCATATAAAGAGAGATGTGTTTGCTGCTTCCTCTACCATGAAAGTAAGTTTCCTGAGGCTTCCACAGCCATGTGGAACTGTGAGTCAATTAAACCTCTTTCCTTTATAAATTACTCAGTCTCAGGCAGTTCTTTATAGCAGCAGTTACCAAAGAGTATTCCATTGTATGGACTAATACACGACACAATGGAATACTCTTTGGCAACACAAAGAACAAACTATTAATACATTCAACAACATGAATGAACCTCAAAAACATGATATCATGATATTAAGTGAAAGAAGCTTAGTTCCATGATGTTTAGTAAATTTACCAAGTTATATAACCATCACTGTAGTCCAGTTTTAAAACATTTCATCCTCTAATAAGATTCCTTATGCCCTTTACTGTTAATCTCATTACTGCTGCCAGCCCCAGCAACCATTAATCTACATTGTGTCCCTATAGATTTGTCTTTTCTTTAAATGGAATGCTACAACATGTGGTCTCTTGTGTCTAGCTTCTTTCACTTAATATCATATTTTTGAGGTTAATTCATATTGCTGAATGTATTAGTAGTTTGTTCTTTGTGTTGCCAAAGAGTATTCCATTGTATAGATACAGCACATTTTGTCCATTTACCAACTGGTAGATATTTATGTTGATTTGAATTTTTGGCTATCACGATTAATGCTGCTATGAACACTTGTGTAAAAGTCTTTGTGTGGAATGTATTTTTATTTCTCTTGGGTGCTGCGATAGACAGAATTCTGGCCCCAAGACTTTTGCCCCTAGTTTTGTGCCCTTGAATATGTGGTATTACATGGCAAAAAGGACTTTGCAGATGTAACTGAAGTTACTGTGCAGTTGACCTTAAGATCAGGAGATTATCCTGGATTAACTAGATGGATCAGTATGATCACATAAACCCTTAAAAGCACAAGATGAAGTAGAGGAAGTCAGAAGAGAAATTTAGAGAGGTGTAGCAGAAATCAAAGACATTTGAAGCCTGAGAAGGATTTGATGTACCATTGTTGGCTTTAAGATGAGGGCCTTGTGTCAAGGAACTGGAAACCTCAGTCTTGTAGCTGCAAGGAACTGAATTCTGCCACTAACTAGTAAGGTGGGAAGA
This sequence comes from Macaca nemestrina, assembly GCF_043159975.1. Lineage (NCBI taxonomy): Eukaryota > Metazoa > Chordata > Mammalia > Primates > Cercopithecidae > Macaca > Macaca nemestrina. The sequence goes on along the minus strand of NC_092126.1, from coordinate 131,109,264 downwards.
GGACTCTGAGCTGCAAATACGAATCGTAGTCCCAGCCAATAGCTTGATTTTAGCCTGGTGAGACTCTAAGCAGAAAATCCAGTTACATCCTGCCAGAGTTCTGACTTGCAAACACTGTGAGACAATAAATGAGCATTGTTTTAAGCCTTTAAATTTGTGATAATCTGTCATGACAGCAAAAGTAAACTAAAACAGGTAGATCCCCAGCGGTGAAATTGCTGGGTCTTGTGGTAAATTACACTTTGAGAAACTTTGCTGTGGTTTTGAGCTCAAGGTGACATGATATTTTAAAACGATCCTCTAGCTGAGCTGAAATTGGCCTGTATGAGGGCCAAGAGCAGAAGCAGGAGACCAGTGAGGAGGCAGGCAAGCGGAGAGGATGGTGGCTCTCCCTAGGGTGGCTCTTCCAAGTTGGAATTTGGACGGGGCAATGGATGACGGAGGCATCTACAACAGGTTTGGCCCTCTGCTGGAAGTGACGTGGCCAGAGATGGTGTGGCAGGAGGTAGTGTCCCAGAGCCTTGGTGATTGAACATACCAGGACCACTGGAGTCTCAGTGGGAGGCTGAGGCATCAGAGGAGAGGGAGCTATGTCATGGACTCAGTGGTAAAAGAAAGACAATGTAAGGTATGTAAAGTATTTCCCCTTTTATCACTGCATACAAATAACTCCCATTCACTACCCTGAGACAGTTGAGTTACTGGAGGGAGGTTATGGAAGTTTGACGGAGGAAAACAAACATCAAAATGAATAGACTGAGAATTGCCTTATGGGAGAACGATCATGGGTGATGTAATAAAAGGTGTTTTTTTGGGGGAGGGGAATGTCATTCCACTGAAATGAATGGTTTAGATGTGTGGTGTAGTCAGTCAGAATGGCTACTAGTAAAAAGTCAAAAACAGCACATGCTGGCAAGATTTTGGAGAAAGGGGAACACTTATACACTGCTGGTGGGAATGTAGATTAGTTCAGCCTTTGTGGAAAACAGTCTGGCGATTTCTCAGAGAACTTAAAACAGAACTACCTTTTAACCAGCATGATTGGGTATATACCCAAAGGAATGTAAATCATTCTGCCATGAAGACACATGCACACATATGTTCACAATAGCACTATTCACAATAGCAAAGACATGGAATCAACTTAGGTGTCCATCACTGGTAGATTGGATGAAGAAAATATGGTACATATATACCATGGAATACTATGCTACCATAAAAAAGAATAGGAACATGTCTTATGCAGCAACATGAATGGAGCTGGAAGCCGTTACCCTAAGCAAACTATCCTAAAGAACAGAAAACCAAATACTGCATGTTCTCACTTATAAGTGGGAGCTAAACATTGAGTATATATGGACACACAAAGAAGGGAACAACAGACACCAAGGCCTACTTGAAGATGGAGAGTAGGAGGAGGGTGAAGATTGAAAAACTACCTATCAGGTACTATGCTTATTACCTAGGTGACAAAAAATGTATACACCAGACCTCTGAGATGTGAAATTTACCTATATAACAAAACTGTACATGTACCCCTGAATATTAATAAGTTTTTTTAAGGAAATATGGTATATTGATATGTCATGCACATGGCAAAATTTCTCTGGTACTTATTAAGTGTTAAGTACAAAACTTTCAAAGGATCTAGCTTGGTTTAACCTGAGAACTAAACAGAGTTCCTAATTTGGCTTCTTAATTTGGGTATTTTAAGTTAATATTTAGTGCTCCAACTTTTTGGGAGCTAATTTACAACTCTTACTGATTTACCATTTCTGCACATTAAATGCATGTCTGGTGATTAACTGTATTGGTGGAAGTCATCCTTAACTGACTGAATCCTATAAGCTGCCTTACATACCACCAGGTCTTTCTGTAATTATTCTTCCCTCCCTTTGGTACTTTAGTGCTCACCTCTCCTTAGCCTAGTACTCCAAGAAGTGTCTCTGACTTTCCATACTGGAGTTAGGCATCACTTTGAGATGCTGCCACTGCACTTTATACATCTTGCATTCTTTTGTCTTTGCCTTCTTTTCATCTGTCTCCCTAACTTGATTTTGAGCTTGAAAAGTTCAAGGCTCACTTTTCACCATCGCACCTTTGGTGCAAAGAACTTGCAACAGGAAAGTGCTCAGTAAATACTGATTGAATTAAAGCAAAGAATTGCAACCATTACTTCATTGCATGTCCTCTTCTTCTAACAAATACCTAATGTTTAATCTCTTAGAGAAAGATTAAGTGTCCAGAGAAAGTCACTTCTCATTGACAGACCTTCCAATCCTTTTGACAAACAAATACGGCAGAAGACAGCCCCATTATGTTGACCATAGACATGTGTGTGACACATCTGCTTACCAAGTCTTATTTTCAGTATTAAAAAATAGCTGGGTACTATGTACTTTTGATCTTTTGCCTTCTTAATTTGTCTGCATTTTTGGAATTTAGTCTTAAGAAAAAGACTACCATGGGAATGGCTAAGCGTTGGTGACATGCTCAGTAACTCCCTTTGTATCAGCACACAGAGATACATGTGTGAGAAATATGTTTATTAGAAAAGTGACTGGATATCCAAGTGTTAAAAGATTAAGTACTCTTCGGAGGAAGTTAGCACCATTTACCTTACAAGGTACCATGAGAGGGAGGATCCTTGATATCAGGAACACAAACACAACTCTTGATAGATACAGGTGGTCATACTTTCAGAAGGTATTTTCTAGGCCTCCTGTTCATATACCCATGTAGGATGATTGCATGTTTTCCCCCTGTTATAAACAGCTCTAAACAATTTCCTAAAAACAGCTCAATTTAATTTGACATATATTGGGTTACACTTGACATTTCTAAGTGCAGTAGGAATTTTTTTTTCTCCCTGACAACTCAGTTGTGAAATTATGATTGACAGTCTATAATATTCAACTCAACTGTGTTCAAAACTGACCAATGGTTTTGGAAGATGAAACCGCTTCAAATTTTGTGACCTATAGATAACATTCTCACCCTAGAAGTAGAGTAATAGTTAATCAAGGGACAGTCTCTGCCATTTGTCTGTTGTCTCAGGCTTCATTTCTGGACTCAGCTTTGGCCAGCTTTGGTGCATCTCTCCCAGTGCCCCGAGGAGGCACTCAGTAAATGCTGGGTGAAAGGATAAATGTAGCCACTTTGCAGATGTATCTTTCATTTATTTAACTTTATCTTTTTAGCACTATTTCCCTCAATTCAATCAAAAAGAGCTTGTTGCACAATTGTTCAAAAAATAAAATATGAAGAAGACCAAGTAAAATTTCCCCACCCAGATGTAATCACAGTTGTCAGGTAGTGGTATGACCTTCCAGAGACTTACATATGAATGTATAAGTACATACACACAGCCACAAAACGTGGCTGTATCTGTGCGTGTTATAAATGAAATACAGATATCATGGCAACAGGTACTGGTGTGGGCTTCTCTTATGTTGCTTATCTGAATATGCTAGAGAAAAAAGTGAGGGATTTTTACGTTGTATTCTTTATTCTATGAAGTTTGATTTTTAAAAATGTATTAGAATATAGTTGTACAGAAGTAACATAAGAAATAAAGATGGACAAAACCATAAAACATCAATATGTTGAGATTTGCTAGGGTATATTCTAATTTAATGGTTTCTCATTTATTTTATTTTTTCTTTTTGTTGACTCACCCACCTCCTTGATTTTTAAGTCGTGTGGAGTTGTACTGACTGACATCTGCGACTTAAATATTTTATAATGTGTCTTTCTGTTTATGTATCTCAGAATAATAGGTACTATTTTACCTTGTAACTCAATGTCATGTGTTTTCCTATAAACAAGATAAACAAGTTAATTTTTTTAAACATACTAACGTCATTTCAAAGGATAACATTGCAGTATCTTTGACAACTGACATGGACTTTATTTTCCATTACCCCGTTCAAGTTTTAAAAATTTGTTTTTTTCTAACACCACCCTGATTTGTTTGAAAGGTGCTACACTGAAGGACATTAGTGCCCAGCTTGGAATATCACTGTGCTCCTAGAACAGTCTTTCCAATCAGGTAGAAAGAGAAGCCAGGACAGAGACCCCTCTGGAAGTTACTTGGTTTGTAATTTAGTGGCAGTAAGCTTATTAACATCTGTTTGGATTTTACCCCTGGTTTTATATTACACGTAGTCTGAGTAATAGGATTTTAAAAAAATGATGGGCAGTAAAACTTGTAGTTCTGAAGGGCAGGGTATCAGACTATGATTATTGTGTTAGTCTCATCCAACTTCGAGTTTCATCGCAGAAAAACAAAGCTCTATGAGCACTTGGCATTAATTAAATTATGTGTAGAGAACTTATTTCCACTTAAATTAATGCCACTTGACATTCTGAATTCTTCTACCCTTAATCTTATAATTGCCTTATCTTGCCATAATTTATAAATTGTGAACTTTGACCCTTTAACTTACCAGAAACTCAATTGTAAAATGATCTATGAATGAGGAAGGAAAATTTTTATTTAAGGGTGAAATACTTTTATTTTCAGCTTTATTTTAATTATAAATTCTGATATTGCACATAACATACTGAAATTCCTAATTCCTTTCTTTGTGAGGAAATTTTAGGATTGCAAGATAGAAATTTTGGCCTTTGGAAAACACTGTAAAATCCTAGAAAATATTCTGTATGTGTTCCAATTGATGCCAGGCCAGGTGCTCCTGGATCTTCTTCGAGAGCTGCAGCACTGGTGCCAGGTCACCCCAACCTCCCTGGGCCTCCCCATGTTGCTGTCCTGCCTGGGAACGCTTTTTCTCCTCTGAGGCCCAAGTTCAGCCCCATCAGATCCTCTGGGTTTCAGGCTGTTCCCACCGATGTTTGGCTGACTTTGACCAGGGAGAGAAAGGAGTCAGAAAAAGCCTGCAGATAAATTCCTTGCCTTGCCTTTCTGCCTCATCTTCACCATTCTTCTTCCTTCAGAGATGATTTCCAAACACAGTGGTTCGTATGGCCTCTCTGGAGACACCCATCTCCCGTAACCAAGCTTCCAGCTGTGATTTCTGGTTCAGCCATGGTCACCTAGGCAACATCCCATTTTGCATTCCTTTCCTTCCTCCCTGGCCTCACTGCCCTGTCCTCTCTCTTTCTGGCTTCCCTGAGATTCTACCCTCACATAAGTATTGGCATACACATTTTTCACATGCTTTTGGTTTTTAGGTAAGCCAATCTAACACATTTTGAAAACATAAATTCTCTTAATTATTTTGTCTAAATACTTACTGGAAAAATAGATAGTTCCAGCAGGCACCAGCTTACTCTTGATTAGGTGCCACTATTTCTCTACCTATTGGATATAGAAATAGGCTTTAAAATTATATATTATATGTTTTTATATATATAATATGTAATACATATTACTGTGTATTCCTTATATTATTGAGTTTATGCTATTTATTCATTGTGCAACTTATAAATCAATCATCTTAACCGAAAGTAGATGTGATTTTGAAACGTTAGGAATTAGAAGTGTTGACCAAATCAGAGATGAAAGCCCAGAGAGAAAGGAAGATACAAAATAAACCCCTGGTCTTCCCCTCTTACTCCACCTGCTCTCACCAAGCTCTCTGCAACTGATGATACTTTTTGAAATTCAGATTTGACACCTTCTCTTCTTCCTATTGCTCTTAAGATCTTGAGAGGGTATCCTTCCTGATCTTGGCCTTTAGGTCTTTGGGCAAATGGAAATATAATTCCATTGTTCAGTAAAATTGAAGGAGAAAGTGCATATAAAATATGTAGCATGACGGCTGGCTAGAGAGTAGCGTGAATACCTCTTTACAGGAGGCGTGTACCTGGCTGCCCTGGTTGCGTACCACTTTCTGAGGCTTTGAAGTGTTCCTTGCCTTCTTTCTTGCCATTCCTGCCCTTATTTGAGAAGAAGGATCCAGTGAAGACAGAGGCTCTGGCAGAGATTCTTTTGGCTGCCCAATTTTTGCCCTGAGCAAAACGTGTTAGGTTTCCACAGGTTGAAATTTCACCAGATTTTAAGAACTCTATAATATGGAAAGTCTTTTATTTAGCATTTAGTACCTATGAAAATTTAATGTTTACATCAGATCTCCTCCTGTGTCATTTCTATGTATGTCTTCTTTTACTTAGTGCAATTCTTTTTTTTTTCCCTCTAGCTCATGATTCTACTTAAACTTATGAACCAAACTCTGCTGAGTCCTAATTATTTTGTAGTAGAGAGGATTCCTTAAAAGTCCTTTTATCTTATTTATTTGTAACTTCAGTATAAGCACTTCACTTTTTTTTTTTTTTTTTTTTTTTTTGGAGACTGTCTCACTCTATCACCCAGGCTGAAGTGCAGTGGCACGATCTCAGCTCACTGCAACCTCCGCCTCCTGGGTTCAAACTTTTCTCCTGCCTCAGCCTCCTGACTGGGAGTACTGGCAAGTGCCACCACGCCTGTCTAATTTTTTTTGTACTTTTTAGTAGAGATGACATTTTGCCATGTTGGCCAGGCTGGTCTTGAACTCCTGACCCCAAGTGGTCTGCTCACCTCAGCCTCCCCAAATGCTGGGATTACAGGCGTCAGCCACTGCACCTGGCCAGCACTTCACTTTTGAGTGTCCTAGTTGGACTTAATTCTTTCCTTAGACCATCTAGCTGGGTCCATCAATCAGGAGAGTTCTCTCAGGTAGTTAATCCATTTTGGGCTTTTTGTAAAAAATAAAAATAATTAAATCACTGTTTGGTATTGACAGTGAAGTTTATCTGAAACATTTGGTTATCAATTCTTAGTGAGGATTGGAAGTGTTCAAGCTCTGAATCAGGTGAACCTGTAGTATTTTCTGTCTTCTCAACTTACATGCTTTTCGCCTCCAACCCAGTTTGAGATATTTTTATTTAGTTGGCAAATGAGAGTAACTCTCAGCTGAAATTAACAAAAATCAACAGTTGGGAAAAATGTGGCACTCAGTAAGTTTCTTCGAGAAGGTTTCTATTTCCTTAAGATGATCTCCATCTTACAGAGCAGAGCAGTTTTCTCAAGCGGAGGGTGTTCTTGACGTTTCCCCAAACTGTTGCAGCTCCTCAAGATTGCTCTGGAAATTTAAATATGTTTATCTCAAATCATCTATTTTCTATTTAAAGAGGAAAATGTTTCAACACATTTGTGAATGGGAAATACTTCTGAAAACTCTGTTCGATTCTGAATCAGGAAAATTTCCTAAGTCTACCTTTTTTATTTTTTATTTTTTTCCCCTATTAAAACTTGTACAGATTGTTTACTGGCCCATATGAAATACTTTTGTGTTTTGCTTTACACAAATCCTGTCATGGCATACTGTGTCTCTCTCTTCAATGAGAGTCGCTGGGTTATAAAGGAACAATACCCCTGCAAACTCAATGAGACTGTCTTTCAGACAAGACTTGATCTGGGATTTCTTGAGGAGACCTATGTTGACCTGTGTTATCTGTTTGCTACTCTGTTGATTGGTGAATATTTCTTACTTATTATTCTCATGGCAATAGTCATGTCCACAGAAACTCTGCTGTGAAAATACCAAGGAGGCCCATCTTTTCCAATATATTCAGTCAGCTGCAGTTATATGGAAATTCAAGATAAAGAGGACTCAGCTGTCAGTGAAAGAGGATTCCCAGTCAAGCCCCCTGCACGGAGGTACCTATATTTCATGTGACAAGAATGGCCTGATAGTAAGTGCCTAGTTTTTCTGTTTCAGTCCTTTAGGAGTCCAGAGAACAGCCGCCCAGAATCCACTAGAATTCCACTAGATTCGTGTTATATCACTAATTTTCTTCAAATCTGTCTAAAAGACATGGACTTTTTTTATTCTTAGGTTCAGTGGTAATAGCATAATTGCGACAATTTCCCAAGAACACATGCTTCCTATTAGGATAATCCTCATAGGTTTCCTTGTTGGCTAGCTTTCTTTTTTAATAAGTTATTCTTAAAACAACTTTATAGAAATGCAGTTTACGTATCATCAATTTACCCATTTCAAGTGTATAATTGAGTGATTTTTAGTAACTTTAGTGAGTTCCACAACCATCACCGTAAATTACTTTTAGAACATTTTCACCCCCCTCCCATAAGATCCCTAATGCCTGTTTGATGTTAATTGCCATTCTCACCCCTAGCTCCAGGCAACCCCTCATTCACGTTCAGTCTCTAAGTTTGCCTTTTCTGGACATTGCATATAAATGGAATCAGACGATATGTGGCTCTTTGTATCTGGCTTCTTAGCATACTGTTTTTGAGGTTATTCTGTGACTTGGCATATATCAAGAGTTATTTGTTTTGTAATGCTGAATAGTATTTTATTATATGGATATGTTATATTTGGTTTGTAATCTGTTCACCAGTTGGTGGACATTTAGATTGTTTGCACTTTGAGGCTACTATTAATAATACTGCTGTGAATATTCATGTAAGTCTTTGTGAACAAATGTTTTCATTTCTCTTGAATAGATACCTAGAATTGGAATTATTGGATTGCATTAGCTCTATGTTTAACTTTTTGAGAAACTGCCAAACTTTTTCCAAAGTAGCTATACCATTTTACAGTCCCATTATCAGTGCATGAAGGTTTCTATTTCTTTATATCCTCACCAACTTTTGTTGTTTTCTGTCTCTTTAATTTTAGCTATTGTAGTAGGTATAGAGTGATATTTCACTGTGATTTTAATTTACCTTTTCTAACTAACTAATGCAGTTGAATATCTTTTCATGAACTTATTGACCATTCATCTAAATTCTTTGGTAAATTATCTGGCCATATAGTTTGCCCATTTTTTGATTGAAGTTTGTCTTATTGAATAGTAAGAGTTATTAATAAATTCTAGAGACAAGTCCTTTATTAAATATGTATTTTGCAAATACTTTTTCCCAGTGTTTTGCTTGTCGTTTCATGTTTCTAGTAGTGCCATTTGACGTCTATAAGTTGAATTTTAACAAAGTCCAACTTACTAATTTTTTTATTTTTTGGAGAATGCTTTTGATGTTGTATCTAAAATTTTTTTTTTCTTTTTACCTGAGTCACATCTCAAAGATTTTCTCCTGTATTTTCTTGTAAAAGTTTATTATTTTAGCTTTTACATTTAAGTCTGTGATCTATTTGGGGTCATTTTTGTGCATGGTATGTGGTGAGGGTCTAAGTTAAAATTTTGTTATTGTCTCAGTACCATTTTTTGAACAGAGGATACACTCCCCAATGAATTGCCTTGGCAGTTTTGCCAAAAATCAATTGACTATAAATGTAAGAATTTATTTCTGGACTCTCAATTCTGTTCCATTGATTTATGTATCTATCTTTATACCATGTGGTCATTAGAAAAGTAGTTCCCCAAAGATGTCCATGTCCTAAGCCCTGGAACATGTGAATATGTTATTTATATGGCCAAAGGGACTTTGTAGATGTGTTAACAAGTATAAACGTTTAGATGAGAGATTATCCTGGATTACTAGGGGGACCCAATCTAATCACAAGTCCTTAAAGGCAGAATACCTTTCCATATTAGGTCAGAGATGAGAGATGAAAGGAGGAGGAGGTATCTGAGCATGACAGGGGCTTGACCTGTGGTTACTGGCTTTGAAAATGGTGGAAGGGGGCCACTAGCGAAGGAATGTATATGGCCTCTAGTAGCTGAGAACTGTCAGCAGGAAAACAGGGGTCTTAGTACTACAAGCCCAGGAACTGAATTCTGTTAATCACCTGAATGAGCAATGGCACAGATGCTACCTAGTGCCTCCTGGAAAAAATGCAGCCCTGCTATTGTTGCAGGACTTTTCCTTAGTTCAGCTAAAGATGGGGTTCTTTGTCCCACAGCCACAGAGTAATTCAGGCTCATGGACAATTTGAATTGTAAGACAGGGTTTTATTGGGTGAAAAGGAAAAAATAGGGGGAACCAGGGACTCTCACCAGGCCAGAGTCCTTGATAGAGCATTTCCCATCAGGTCATTTGAATCCCAGGTTTCACACAGGAAAGGAGGGGCCAGGTTCCTTTCTACTGGAAAGGTCCTGAACTTCTCCAGGCTCTACCCCAGTGGGCAGGCTGGTTGGAGTTTCTCCAGGGACCCCTCCCATGCGGCTGTCTCAGTAACACCTTGATTTTAGCCTGGTGAAACCAATGTTGAGTTTCTGACCTACAGAATTGTAACATAATACATTTTGTTAAGCTACTAAATTTGTGGTAATTTGTAATGGAAGCAATCAAATCTATGTCAGAAACATGCTGACTTAATAACTGTTAACTTTATTAGAAATTTTGAAATTTGAAAGTGAAAATCCTCCAATATTCTTTCCCTTTTTCAAATCCATTTTGGCAATTCTAGGTGTTTTGCATTTCTGTATACATTTTAGGATCTGCTTGTCAATTTCTGAAAGTAAACCTGCTGGAATTTTGATTAGAGTTCGTGGTGATCCTGTACATCAATTGTGGGAGTATGGCCATCTTCACAATATTGAATCTTCCGGTCTGTGAATGTGGAATATCTCTCTGTTTATTTAGGTCTTTATCTCAGCAATATTTTGTAGTTTTCAAGCATATGTCTTTCATTTCTTTTCTTAAATTTATTTCTAAGTATTATATTTTTGATGCTACTGTGAATGGAATTACTTTAATAATTTCATTTTTAGATTATTCATTGCTTGTATATTGAAATACAATTGATTTTTGTGTCTTTGATTTTATATCTTGTGACCTTCCTTTTCTTGTTTATTCATGCAAATTGTGTTTAAAATTGATTCCTTAAGATTTTCATTATACAGAACTGTGTCTTCTGTGAATAGGTCATGTTACATCTTTTTGTTTTCTTCCAGTGTAAATGCCTTTTTTTTCCTTCCTTGCCTGCTTGCACTGGGTCAACCTCTAGTACTATGTTGAGTAGAACTGGTAAGAGGAGACTTCCTTATCTTGCCTTCTATCTTAGGGGAGTAGCATTAATTCTCTCCCAGTAAGTATGATATTTGTTGTATTCCTGGCTGTTTTAACCTGGAGTGTGTGGTGTGGTGTTGCAAAATGGAGAGTAGCTTCCTCCCAGTAAGAATCTAACCTGTTCTTACTGCTTTGGGTTAAATCACTCATTAACATTGAGAGAGTATGTTTTTTTCTTTTGTTTTTTTTTTTGTTTTTTTTTTTTTTACCGTTCAGAGTATAGCTGCAAACCAAGTTCTTTTGTTGAACAATTGTGTCCTGCTTATATATTTGTAAGAACACTGATATTTTAATGTTGTTGAAGCTCAAGCAGAAATTAGTAGTACTGCTATTTATAGGCTAAAGAACTATTTAATTATTCATTTATTCCTTCTTTTATTTGTTCCTCCATTTGGTCTTAAATTTTTTCATCCATTTGGCCATCTGTACATCTTTTCTTTCATTCATCCAAGAAAGATGAATTAACATATACTGTGTGCCAGGTGTTGTGATAGTTTGGGGGTCTGAAGGAAAAGTTATTCCTGTTTCTTGGGGAATTCGCTTAGATGGAGGATTGTAGGAGACACAGACACAGGGGAAATAAATTAAACCTTTTTAGTTCTCAGATATAATATGCATAGATAGGCTTTTGACTTGAATAATGTCTGATGTGGGGCAATTTATAATTTCCTTGAAGAAGATCATATGGGAAGGAGCTGCCTACCTGGCAGTTGCATTTCACAGGAGGTTGTAATAGGTGGACTACAATCTCCTTTCTGGATTGCTTGATTGCTTCCTTTGTCATTGCCTCTTATGGTAACTCTTATATGTGGTATAAACTTTGTTTCTCTGAAGAAAATGGATGCATGAGGAAGCCACCAATAAGAGGTGATATTGGAAGGAAAGAGCAATAAGTGGTCTTGGTAAGAGAAAACAAATTTTGCATAGAAAGAAATATTTAATTTGTTAGTAGCCCACATTTATGATATCCAGGAGTCCTACATCTGTTCTAAACCAAAGAAAAAGTGATTTGTGACCCTTTACCAGTAATCTAATCAGTGCAAATATTTTTTTTTATAAAATGTTTTACATTGTACAAGGAAAATTAAATGATACAGGGTGAACATTTAGCCAGTGTTTACTTTGGTCTAAACAGTTTGCTGACTTGTTCTAGTATATGATCTTATTTCTTCTGTAAATAATTCTGTGGAATACATCCTATTTTAGTTTCATTTACAAATGAGATAGTTGAGGGCCAAGGGTTTGGATGTTTGCCTGACATTAAACAGAAGTGATTTATGTGGAATTGGCATTTGGACACTTGCCCTTGGAATTCAGGGTGCTATTGTCTCACTACTCCAAGAGTTGTTGTCTCAGACCTGGGGTTCATCCAGTAAATGTCAACAGTCTAATGCAGGGTTTCTTAAACTCGACGATGTAGACATTTTAGGTCAGATGATTCTTTGCTGTGGGGGCTGTCCTGTGCATTCATAGGATGGTTAGCAGCATCCCTAGCCTCCACCCGCTAGATGCCAGTAGCATCGCCCACTTGTATCCACCAGAACTGTCTCCAGACATTGCCAAATGTTCTCTTCTATGGGGGGCAAAATTTCTTCAGGTTTAGAATCACTGTAATTACCAGATAAATTAGGATTACATGCTGTGGAATACTGAGAAGGAAGGAAATTATGATTAACTCTGTTTGGGGTAGGTAGAAGTGTTGCTGAGATGGTAACATCTGAGGTTTCATCCCTACATGGAATTATCCAAACTGCAAACTTAGAGGGCTCAGTGTCCAAGACTGTCTTTACTTTTGACACTGACTTCAAGTGTGAGGTTCCCCCAAACCACCCTCAGTTTCAACAGTTTGCTAAAAGGACAAACAAAACTCACTGAGTGCTCATGATGGAAAAGATACAAATTCAGATCAGTCAGGGAAAGAGGAGACATCTAAGGTGGCGTTTAGGAGGATTCCATACACCAGGTTTCTGTGTCCTCTCCATATGGAGTCAGGATGCATTACCCTCCTCTCATTAATTTGTAACTGTATGTACAGAGTATTGCCAGCCAGGGAAGCTCACCCGAGCCTCAGTGTCCAGAGTTTTTATTGAGAGCTTCACTATATAGGCATGATCGATTGACCGATTGCCCGTGTGGTTGATTTCAGCCTCTGTGTTACCCAAAGCCCCACTGTAAATCACACAATTGATCTTTCCGTCATGCCCAGCCCCTAACCTAAGACTACTGGCTGTAGCTGGCCCCAGCTTAATAGTTCTTTCCCAAGACAAACATATTCCCATAGGGGTGACATAGGTTACCTCCTAAAAGTTGAGGACAAAAGCCAGACCACCCTTTGGGCAAGGCCAGATTTTCTACTACACAGTCCTTGACAAAAGGAGCAAATGTGCATTTGTAGATGAAGTAGTGTGGCACGTTGCCACAGGACTGACAATTGAGGGAGAATGTAAATGACAGGCATATTGGTTAGCTAGGGCTGCCATAACAAAATGCTACCAACTGGGTGGTTTATGTGAAAAAAGTTTATTTTTCACAGTTCTGAAAGCTAGAAGTCCAAGATCAAGGTATTGATTCCATTCTGAGGCCTTTCTCCTTGACTTGCAGATGATTACCTCCTTGCTGTGTCCTCTTATGTCCTTGCTTCTGTGCACACCTGTCCCTAGTGTCTCTCCCACTTCTATAAGGACATCTTCTTATTGGATCAGGTCCCTCCCTAATGGCTTTATTTTAAATTAATCTCCTCTTTAAAGACCCTGTCTCTAAATATGGCGACACTCTGAGGTACTGGGGGTTCAGAATTCAATATATGAATTTAGGGAGGTACACAAACAGCCCATAGCAGTCTGCCTTCTGCATGCCCCCTCCCATCCCTGATTTGTTTCCTTTTGCATGTAAAATACATTCACCCTATCCCAACGGCCCCCAAAATCTTAACCCATCTAGCATCAGCTCTAAGTTGAAAATCTCATCTAAATTAGCCATGGATGAGGCTCTAGGTATGATACATCTTGAAGCAGAATTCTTCTCTAGCTGTGAACTTGTGAAACCAAACAAGTTATCTGCTTCCAAAATAGGTGGACAGGCATACAATGAACATTCTAGTCCTAAAGAGACAAGCTAGAAGGAAGAAAGGAATCCTGGGTCCCAAGCAAGTCCAAAACCTAGCAGGACAAAGTTCATTTTTTTTTTTTTTTTTTTTTTTTGGGAAGGAGTTTCGCTCTGTCGCCCAGGCTGGAGTGCAGTGGCTGGATCTCAGCTCACTGCAAGCTCCGCCTCCTGGGTTTATGCCATTCTCCTGCCTCAGCCTCCCGAGTAGCTGGGACTATTGGCGCCCGCCACCATGCTTGGCTAGTTTTTTGTATTTTTTAGTAGAGACGGGGTTTCACCGGGTTAGCCAGGATGGTCTCCATCTCCTGACCTCGTGATCCGCCCGTTTCGGCCTCCCAAAGTGCTGGGATTACAGGCTTGAGCCACCGCGCCCGGCCCAGTCCATTATATTTTAAGGCTCGAGAATAATTCTCTTTGTTTCCATTATTCTCTGCTTTTGGGCCCACTGAGGCCAAAGTCCAGCCTTCTGGGCCCACTTGGGCAGCAGCCATGCCCCTGAGGCTCTGAGTGATAGCCCCACCCCTAAGAGTCCAGGTGAGAGTACATATGATCAGATCTATATATAAGAAAAAGAAATATTGAATCCTACTTGATCTATCTTCATTTGCTTGGAGGTTACAGCCTAGTTGGGGAGACAGGCATCTCATGCAAATAGTTGTAACAAACTAAGAAATAGTAAACTCTATGAGTGCTAGAAAGATTATGTTCTAAGAGTTTAGCATTTTTAATCTGGAATGTCCTCAGGGATATTTTGAGATTTTTGTTGGCCATGTATCTTGCAGGAAATTACTGAGTTAATGAATCATGAAATGAGAGAATTAATACATTAGCTTTGGTAAGCTTGATAATTTCAGGATTCCAGTTAGGATAGGGGTGGGGATCATAACTGAAAAGCTCAATAGTCCAATCATCTTTCCTAAACATGTTTCTAATACAGTTTCAACTCTAATAATCGTAGCTCTGATTTAGGAATTGAAAACTGAAAAAGTGGAAACTCCATATAGCTCTAAATTTGTTCTTAGAGCTTTCAGTCTTTATTTCTTAAAAGCTTGCTGCTTTAGGAATAATGAAGGAAGGTAATTTTAATGATTCGAAGTTTGTGTTCAGAAAATACTTGTGCTTTTCTTTTGAAAAGAAGTCACTTAAGTTTTCTTTAAGACCAGGATGGAAAACATTCATTTTCTCACGTTTTCTCTCTCATTTATCTCTTTCTGTGTTGCTGTGGAATCTTAGGCTTACGTAGGATCAGAGAATCATATTACTTTTTAGTCTTTTATTTATTTGTATCCCTTCCTTACTTTGCTACTTTAAAATCTATTCGATGCTTTCCCTTCAGAGTTGTAGCCAGCTGGGTCTCTCCACTTGGCCCAAAACCATGCCCCTCAGTCTGATTCATTTGATGGATCATTTTGGATTCTCCTTATTCTGTTGCCTTTTGTGTCACATGAATACCCTTTTCTTCAGCACATTTAAGCCCGTCGATGAATGTTTCTTAGATTGTAACCAGTTCAGTGACTCTAATACCACAGTTCTTTTACTGTCCTGGTCTCTCTCTCACACACAACAGAAGTCACTAAAGACTGCTCTCCACAATGCCCTTGTTCTTACATTTTGGTGGAATTTAATTTGTGCAGCTTTTCTTAAGAGAGCTGATCAGTGCATCTCTTTATCCTTTGTTGAGGCAGCTAATAGCGTTGTCATCATCATCTTTTCTCCCTCTCTCTGTTTTCAGTCAAGTACAATTGAATTAACTTTGTGGAATGATAGCTTCTGAAAATATTTTCACAAGAACAGAGAGACAGATTTTCTTTGTATATAAATAAAGAAGATAGTTTATGCTGGGAAATGAAGAATCTTTTAATAAAACATTGTCCCTCTTCCACTTTGGTTCAACTGGGGAAAAATCAATTTTAGGGTCTTCGAGTGTGAAAAAAGAACAAAAGGAAAAGTTGATCATCTAAACTTAGGCAAGGTCTGATATTTGACTTGGGTTCCATTATTCTGGTAGCCTCTTTCCAAATGCAATAATTTTTTTTTTTTTTTTTTTTTTTTAGAATAGAGTCTTGCTCTGTCACCCAGGCTGGAGTGCAGTGGCACGATCTGGGCTCACCACATCCTCTGCCTCCAGTGTTAAAGCAATTCTCCTGCCTCAGCCTCCTGAGTAGCTGGGACTACAGGTGCCCACCTCCACACCTGGCTATTTTTTTTGGCATTTTTAGTGGAGATGGGGTTTCGCCATGTTGGCCAGGCTAGTGTCAAACTTCTGGCCTCAGGTGATCCGCCTGCCTTGTCCTCCCAAAATGCTAGGATTACAGGCGTGAGCCACCTTTTTGCCTGCTGCCAAATGGAATGAAGTTTTTCTGTATAAGCGGGAATAAAGAAGGACTTGAATATAGAGGTTGCCAAAAATGTTTTCAAATTACTATTTTCCTTTAGTCTTTAAATTCCTGACATAGGAGGCTGGGCAAGGTACCTCATGCCTATAATCCCAGCACTTTGGGAAACTGAGATGGGAGGATCGCTTGAGGCCAGGAGTTTGAGACCAGCCTGGACAATAAAGTAAGACTCTGCCTCTATAGAAAACTAAAAATGAAAAAATGTAGCCAGGTGTGGTGGTATGCACCTGTAGCCCCAGCTACTAGGGAGGCTGAGACAGGAGGACTGCTGGAGCCCAGGAGTTTGAGGCTGCAGTGAGCCATGATTACATCACTGTACTCTATCCTGGGTGACAGAGCCATACCCTGTCACTTAAAAAAAAAAAAAAATCCTGATATAGGAAGTATAGTTCTGCCACATTAAAATGCAGCATTACTTTATATTTAAAAGTATTTTTAAGTTTCCACTGATATTTTTCCTCCTTCCCCCACCTTTTTTTCTTTTTCTTTTTCTTTTTTTTTTTTGAGACAGTATCTCACTCTGTCACCCAGGTTGAGTGCAGTGGCACAATCTTGGTGCACTACAACCTCCGCCTCCCAGGCTCAAGCAATCCTCCCACTTCAGCCTCCCGAGTAGCTGGGACCACAGGCACATACCATCATGGGCAGCTAATTTTTTTGTGTTTTGGTAGAGATGGGTTTTGCCATGTTTCCAGGCTAGTCTTGAACTCCTGAGCTCAAGTGATCCACCTGCCTTGGCCTCCCAAAGTGCTGGGATTACAGGCATGTGCCACCATGCCCAGTCTTTCTTGCCTTTTAAAGTAGGTTAGACATACTGCAATTATGAGGCATAAAAACATAGGATGGAAGGAATCTATAATTATAAATGAAACTATTAATCTTTAATGTCCTAGATAATTATATTTTTAAAATTTCTTAAAAGTGTAATTTATTCACCACAGAGAGAAACATAGTGGTTCATCTTTACTTCTGGTATATGCATTCTTCATGAATAAGATATAATTTAAAAATGTAAGAAAAGTGAATCATTGGAAGATAGTAGAGGAATTGTTACTTTGCAAAATCCACCATAAAGCCTGTTAAGAAATTATGTTTTTTACTTTAGAAGAAAAGCATGCATTATTTTCAGAATTTTTATAAATAATACATGATCATAGTTGAAAAAGTTGAAACTCCTTTAAGTTATTTTTCTGTGTGGAAATACATATGTATATGTAACTATTTTCATATAGATTTATTTCACAAAATTTTGATTATACTTTATATGCAGTTGTATTCAGCTTTTTTAACATTAACATGGTACATGAGATTTTTTCCATATTTTAAAATATTCCCCCTAAATGTAATTCTAATGATTATACTAAAGTCTGTCATTTGATGAATTAAAACTTACTTAACCATTTTCCTCCAGTTAAGTTTTTAGGATGATTTTTACCACTCTGAATTTGCAACCTGAGAAGTAAAAATACAACTTTGTGAGGTCAAAGATAGAGCAGAATATGTTCGCCGTATTCAGAAAATCAGTAAGATCACAGAAAAGGCTTATCAGCTGCCTGATGCTTGAGTAGCTCACTCAAATGCTTGTCGTTGAATGCAAAATCTTGTCTTAAGTGGACAGGTGTGTGAATCCTTCCACCATGCTATACTCTCCTTGCCTGATTGAGTCAAGGTTGTTACTGTGGTCCCTGGAATAGAGTGTGCCTCAGTAAATCAAAGATAACAAGAGGAAGAAATGATTTTCAGATAGGGTAGACAGCTGAGTTGAACAAGACTTTTAAAACATTTCCAATTTGAGCAGTGAATCTGCTTTGTGGAAGCTCAATATGTACTTTAAGTGACAGCTGCCGTGTAGTGTTCAATTCCCCCTTTTTCACCAATGCATTTAGTAGAGCAGTATGGAGAGGCTGCAAGATGCTAGGCACTAGTGAGAGTGCTGGGGATACGTAGTGAATGAGACAGTGTTCCTGCATCTGAGGAGCTCACAGGTTATGGAGGATGACAAATTACTCTTGTACAATATGATAAACATCACAGTGGAAATTTGGATAAATTATCATGGCAACCAGAGAGTTTACAAACTTTACCTAGAGAGTCAGGAATGCTTCTCAGGGGCAGTGGCATATCTCATGCTGATGGCAATGAAGGGTTTTTGTGTACATGCCAATGTTACATAGTTTGTACTTAAGCCAGTGGCCAATGAAATAGGTTTTTAATTTTTTAAAAGTATGGCATATTTGTATTTTAATAGCTAATACTGGGTTATAAGGTTGGGGTAAGACTGAAATAATAAAATAATTGGTTTTCACATAGATATCTCCAAGGTACCCTGTAGTGCTACAGTACATTGATTTAAAAGAAGACTATACTGTATATAGTGGAGTTTTTATTACTAACTCTATATAAATCAGGAACTATGTAGAGTATACATGACTAAATCAAATAGTTTATGAAATTATTTGTGTGGAATGACTTTTCTCCCCTAGACATAATCCTAGTGAAATCAAGGAACCTGTCTGTTTTATTTGCTTCCTTATACCCAGCACCTAGTGCAGTGACCAGCACGTAGCACATATTTAATGTGTTTTCATGTCAAAATTCTGTTTAAGATAAGGCTTGATTGATTCTGTTAGGTACCACAGTCACTCACTTATTACTTTAATTTCAAATGCTACAGTTTGAAAACCTAATGTATGTTTGGTTGTTAAAAAAAAAAAAAGCAGTGGGAAGAATAGAAGTTGTATTAGAATACAAGGTACATTTTATTTTCACCACAAAGGAAAAATATTGTTCTAAGATTATAAATAGCAGGATATGCTTATTTTAATTATTTAAAAAATATGATACCTTTCCACTACAGTACCTGGATTTTAAGCTCTAACTCGGGGGTGTCCAGTCTTTTGGCTTCCTTGGGCCATAATGGAAGAAGAATTGTCTTGGGCCACATACCCTAAAACATACTAACAATAGATAGCTCATGAACTAAAAAAAAAAAAGTGCAAAAAATTCTCATAATGTTTTAAGGAAGTTTTCAGTTTTGTATTGGGCCACATTTAAAGCTTTCCTGAGCTGCATGCGGCCTGTGGGCCACAGATTGGACAAGCTTGCTAACTGTTTTGTGTAGAATCTGAAACACAGATGATTAAGACAGGGATGCATAGTACCTGTAGGAGAGGATTTTGTTTAGTAACTCCTGTCCATTTTGGTGAATATAGAGTTTATAATTGTGGCATTTTGTTTCTACCCAGTTTCACTAATACAGTTTGCCATGCTGATATTTTGGTAGATTTGCTGTTTTGGTAGATTACTTTGCAGGTTGCTGAAAGTCTAAGTCAAAGTAAAGCATGAAGTAAAGATTGGAGTGAGTACTATTAATGGCAGGGGAAAAAACCAAACCAAAATAAAACAAAATGCTGGTGAGCCCGGTAAGTCAGCTCAACAAAGTGTATATGCTGCAATCCAATACTTTGGAGATAATCTTCCAAGGGGAAAGCAGTCCAAAAAATGGACACTGTTACTTCCTGTGCTGGCAGCCTGCTCTGTTTACAGAAGGAAAGAGTATGTTCGATTGGTCAAATTGCATTGCTATTGCAGATACGCTTGATTTTTCTAGAAGGAAAAATTATAATATTCTTAATGATTTTCTTTGTTATCCCTCTCCTTCTATTCTTTCACAGATATTACTTAATTGGCAAAGGAGAGCTTCAGGGGCAACTAGTACTTCTTTTCTGACATCTGCTAAAGTTCAGTTGCAAGGCTCCTTAAGAAGTTCAGTGAACCCCATTCAGTCTAAAAGGTAGCATACTGTACATTGTGTTCTGTACTTTGCCATTTTTTCACTGAACAATATTTTAGAGGTCAGTATATAGGGAACAGCTTCATTCTTTCCACACTGTTCATGGTGTTCCAGTTTATGGACGTATTATATTTACTTACACATCCTCACGGTCTCATTTTTCTCACTATTCTTGTTAAAGGCTAAATGTATTATTCTGAGCTAGTTGAGGACTTGCAACTTAGGGAATGAGGAACAATAGAGCATTTTACACATGATGGGCCTTGTTAAAAGTCAGAGCAAGAGGCTTGGAACTCCTTAAGAGACCATGCTGTTTTTCGCTGTTCATAGCAGTTGGACTCCCAAAACTAATTTTCTAAGATAGTGATTTCTGGCTCTGGCTTTGGGAGTACACAAGGTATTTTCCAGTCAGATTTTGTGGTATTGGGAAATTTTCAGAGAACACATTTTTTAAAAGTATGTATTATATATTATGTATATATGTATTATATATTAAAATTATAAACTATAATAAAAATAATTTTAAAAAACATAAGTCGTACACATAATTCCTAAGCTATATCAAACATATCATTACTTTATTAATTTAATCATTAAAATGAAAAATAAAGTGTAAATTATGTAGTTTTCCATTTTAGAAATTACAGTATTAAAATATATAAATAATTTTTGTATCTGTGTACATACATATACAGTTCACTAAGGTTTGCAAGACTTTTTAGCCTTAATAAGGATAATACTAATAGCAGTAATAGTAGGAACTTACACCTACTGAGCATTTAACTATGTGCCAGATGTTGTATTAAGGCAATTTATAAAAATCAAGTCATTTAAATTCTTCAGCATCATTATGAGGTGACCGGAGTGGCTGTCTTCTTATAGACAAGGAAATTAATGTTGAAAAAGTGTATGTAACTTGCTGTACACTTAACCATTAACCATCGTGTTGCATCTTTATTACATAAAATTGGGGGAATGGTTTGCCAAATAAAATCTAAATTGGGGACTGGGCGCAGTGGCTCATGCCTGTAATCCCAGCACTTTGGGAGGCTGAGGTGGGTGGATCATTTGAGGCCAGGAGTTCGAGACCAGCCTGGCCAACATGGCGAAAACCCCATCTCTACTAAAAATACAAAAATTAGCCGATCATGGTGGCCTGTGGCTGTAATCCCAGCTACTTGGGAGGCTGAGGCAGCAGAATTGCTTGAATCTGGGAAGCAGAGGTTGCAATGAACTGAGATTGCGCCACTGCACTCCAGCCTGGGTGACAGAGCAAGACTGTCTCAAAGAAAAAAAAAATCTAAATTGGAGAACTTGGGCATTTAGGGTATATTTAAAGTGCAGACATGAAGGGATACCACCATGACTGAAGATTATACAAGGAAGAGTTTACAGTGAGAATGTTTGTGCTCTACTGGGCTCTACCCTAAGGGAAGGGGGGATGAATGGTCAATTGATGTCTTTAAGTATTTACAGTAGTCATTCATTCTCTCACTTACCTGTTCCCATTTCCCCCATCAAAAATGCAAAAGGGCGTAGGGGCAGGGCTGTAGGGAGAGGGGCCAAAACCTTGCTGGAAACCAAAGGCTTCATGGATGAGTGACTGAAAAGTAGAAGAGGGACCTTTTCAAATGATGTATTGAACTTTTTTTTTTTTCCCATATGGCAAAATCCAGTGGGCACTTTTATTTTCTTTTTTTGTTTTGAATTGTATCTCTCTCTCTCTCTTTTTTTTTTTTATTATTATCCTTTAAGTTCTAGGGTACATGTGCACAACGTGCAGGTTTGTTATATATGTATACATGTGCCATGTTGGTGTCCTGCACCCATTAACTCGTCATTTACATTAGGTATATCTCCTAATGCTATCCCTCCCCCCCTCCCCTCCCCACAATAGGACCTGGTGTGTATGATGTTCTCCTTCCTGTGTCCAAGTGATCTCGTTGTTCAGTTCCCACCTATGAGTGAGAACATGTGGTATTTGGTTTTCTGTTCTTGCGATAGTTTGCTGAGAATGATGGTTTCCAGCTGCATCCATGTCCCTACAAAGGACACGAACTCATCCTTTTTTATGGCCGCATAGTATTCCATGGTGTATATGTGCCACATTTTCTTAATCCAGTCTGTCACTGATGGACATTTGGGTTGATTCCAAGTCTTTGCTATTGTGAATAGTGCCGCAATAAACATACATGTGCATGTATCTTTATAGCAGCATGACTTATAATCCTTTGGGTATATCCCCAGTAATGGGATGGCTGGGTCAAATGGTATTTTTAGTTCTAGATCCTTGAGAAATCGCCACACTGTTTTTCACAATGGTTGAACTAGTTTACAGTCCCACCAACAGTGTAAAAGTGTAACTTTTAAAACCTTATAATGTAATAGCAAACTAACAACCACAAGATTTATTTGTAAGAACTCTTCAGAAAAGTGCATCATGTGTGCATTTGTCTGCCTTTTGAACTGGTATATACAGGGATAAAGAATCCTAGGATACTCATAATAATGACAGCTATTTAATTTCATTTGAATTTTGATTATGCACCACTGAAAAGTGAAACCCCAAGAATTTCTTTAGTAATTTTCATGGAAGGGATGGGAATAGAGTAGGGGGAAAAAAGACAAACCAAGAGGGAATGGTTGATTGAATGTTGAAGGGGGACTTGTTTGACCTAACATGTTTTTCTAAATATTTATTTTTGCTGGAATATAAAGATATACTTCATCTTCCAGCTCATTTTTTGTTGGAATGGTTATTTAACAAAGCAAGTAGGGTGCTGCTGTTGCTAAGCTTTTTGTTATTATTTTGCCAGACAGGAGGGTATTTTTTAAATAGTTGAGAACTTTAGACTTGCTGAGCAGGAAATGCCACATGTAAGGATGTCTTAATGTTGGCAGTGTTTTTAATGCAAGAAAGCAAAAGATGTTAAAGACCCACTTCATTTTCTCTGTGCTCATCCGTGTCCACCAGCATGAGAGTAAATAAATGTAGTATTTAATATTCATTAACCCTTTACTACAAAAAGATAATAGGCACAGTGCTTGTTAACGGTAGTTCTGACCAGTGCAATTTGTAGGAGTCACTAAAACAAGGTGCAATCAGCCCCTGGGAATAAGACAAAGCTAATATAATACTAAATGACTGAGAGTATTGGGTTGTTCTTACCTTAAGGAAGAAGATGTTAGCCATCAAAGAGGATTTTTTTGTGTTCTTTTAGCATCTCGCAGAGTCAGAAGCCTAGCATTCTAGATGAGCAAAGTATCCAATTGCATTAGTATTAACTTGCTGAGTTTGTGTTTGTTATGCTGGTTTTATATTCACTTTGTGAGTATGGGTAAAGAGGGAAGGAAAAAAAATGGAGTTGGGAGGGGAGATTATCTATTTTAATTGATCACTGCCACCTAAGGCATCTCAAGGTTGGGCAGAAACTCCCACGTCTTGCTGTTTCCTAACTTGAAGGAGGAGGAGAGTTTGTGGTTCCAGGAATATGAAAAGGAAGACCTGGTGTGATGTTCTGTGTATGAAGGAGTTACTTGGAGGAGGCACTAAAATTGCAGGTGAGGTTCTCCCACACTCTTAAAGGCTGAGTTTACTCCTGGGGTTGGGAACATGGTGAAGAGAACCATGCAGGTATCCTACACTTACCTGGACACCAAGACTTGTGCATTGTACCTCATCTGCTTTGTGTATTAATAATTGAACCCCCACCACAATGCTGTGAGGAGGCTACACTTACCTTCCTCATTGAAAGAGGACATCTAGCTTAGAGACATCTCTAGCTTAGAGACATAGCTAAGTGGTTGGCAGACTCAGGGCTTGAACCCAGATCTCACATTCTTTGCCTAACATGGCCATATTTATTTCCTAGGGCTGCCATAGCAAAGTAGCACAAACTGGGTGACCTGAGCAACAGAAATTGGTTGTTTCATGGTTCTAGAGGTTAGAAGTCTCCACTCAAGGTGGTGGCAGGGTTGATCCTTCTGAGGCTGTGAGGCAGAGTCTCCCAAATTTCTCAGTTTTTAAAAGGTACTATTGTATTGAATTGTGGCCTACCCTAATGATGCCATTTTAGCTAACTGCATCTTCAACAACTCAGTCTCCAAATAAGATCACACTCTGAGTTTCTGGGGGTTAGGACTTCAGCCACTGAATTTTCAGAGGTCCGGGGGCATAGTTCAACTCCTAACATGGACTTAGAGTTTGTCTTTCTTGTAGCCATTGTATAGATATATTTTAAAGATTTAATTTTTTAGAGCAGTTTTAGGTTCATAACAAAATTGAGAGGAAGGTACAGAGAGTGTTGTACAAATATATATATATATATTTTTATGTATATATATTTGTCCTTATAGCATTATACAGAGTAGTTTTATTGCCCTGAAAATTCTCTGTGAAAAATTCTCTGCCATTATAATTTTTATTGGTAAAAATTTTGATGTCAGTTTCACAAAGTTTCACCTCTGATAATTTTATTTTTTTCTTTACAATAAACATATAGATGGTAGTCTGGCTCTACCTATGGGTGAGATATCCTCACCCATATCTCATCTTGCATTGAAATCTGAATTGGAGTCCCCTCCCTGTGTGGAGGGAGGAACTTGGTGGGAGGTGATTGGATCATGGGGGTGGTTTCCCCCATGCTGTTCTCATGATAGTGAGTGAGTTCGCACAAGATCTGATGGTTTTAAAGTGTGGCACTTCCTTGGGCTCGCTCTCTCTCCTGCCACCTTGTGAAGAGGGTACTTGCTTCTCCTTCACCTTCTGCCATGATTGTAAGCTTCCTGAGGCCTCCCCAGCCACGCGGAACCGTGAGTCAATTAAACCTCTTTCCTTTATAAATTACCCAGTCTCAGGTAGTATCTTTATAGCATTGTGAAAACAGACTAATACAGGTGGTTTTCTTACTTGTTCATACTAGAATCTAAAAAGACCTCTGACTTCTTACTCTACCTTCTCATGGTTCCTTCTGCCACCCTTGTGCACATTTATTAGCTGTAGAAGGGATTCGTCATAAAATAAAAAGTAATGAGATTTAGTCATGTTTTCAGCAAAGTAGTTAAGGTATTCTTTAGAGTAAATCTATTAATACATTGTGATATTATTTGCTCCCACATAAAAACTTGAGAGTTTTAAGAGTTGAAACCTATGAGAAAGACTAATAAAATCAAGGATTTTAATTTTTTGTCACAGTGCTTATCTTGAATAGGGTCTTGATATGTTTCCTTTATTTTTAAACCTCCCAGCTGATAAATTTGATAAAATAGGTCCCTTGAGAATTAACTAAATTGTACTGTTTGATAAGGGTAAAAGGATCATCGATCTGGTTAACAAACTAGCCGGAGTTTCCAGGGGAGGGCCCTTTCTCCAGTCCTCCTCAGCCTTGGACAGTTACATTATTGCTTAACAAACATCACCTGCTTTTAGTGGAACTGCTTATTTTCTCCTTAGCTTGGGCAGATTGCCCCGGTGTTTCAGATATTGCCTTTTGGAAATGGATCAGTAGGAAATTTCTATTACCGGGTATCATCTGTTTCTGAGGGAAACGAACTATTCTTTACAACTCGACTCACTGTTGTGAAATAGAAATCCCAGCACTTTCTCACAGCTGCTCTAAGACATTCCAACAGGGTAAGAGCAGTGAGGAATCAAATGTGCGACAAGCCAGGTGGGACCATAGTCCACAGCCAAGCAAGAAACCGGAATATCCATGCCACAAATGTGGAAAGTGGGGCATCTTCTTTCTAGAGAGCTACAGATGCTGTTCAAGTTTCAGTTTTCTCTGTGGCATTTAACCCGTATGATTTTTTTTTTTTTTTTAGTGTCAAAGAATAGAAAATTAGTTTTAATTGTTACTTATCAGGCACCATATGGCTACTCTATAATTTTGGCTTCCCATGGAGCTGTATGTGCATATGGAAAATGAAATTAATTGGAAATCACACCCTGCAATCTATTATTAAGTTAATATAGCTAACAGCTTGTGGGGTGTCCTCACACTCAGCATGATGTAATTGCATATAATAATAAGTAACTATAAACTCATATCGGAGACAAGCCGGAATAAACAGAGGTCAAAGGGACAGACTTTGGAAGGGAAGAGCATTAATAATGGATGGTGCAGCAAACATTTCAGTTCCTCACCGTTCACAAACCTGGGGTAGAGGGAAACAGTTTAATCATATTCAAATGAATTAATCAGCAGTCTTGTGAATTTCACAGCCAAGGGACTGATTGTTATTTTGCAAACTAGTGTTCTGCGAGCTAAGGTCACCCTTGGTAGAATTAGTGACAGTGATTTTTCAGAGGTGACCAAATTTGCCTGTGCATCAAAACCCTCTGTGGAACTCTTAGAAACACTGAACTCTGAATCTAATTCCTGGGATTTTGATTTGTTCGTTTTGGATTTCTCAATTATTAAGGTGCACTACAAGTGATTCTGATGCTGCTCAGCCATAGACCATGGAAACCACTGATTTAAGTGATACATCATACAGCTCTATATATTTAAATGATAAAGACTACAGCCAGTTTGTGTTCAGTTTCCCTACTGTGGTTCCTAACTTTATAATAGAATAAAGTAAGTTAAAATAAAAATAGAAGGTCTGGAACTTCATTTGGTAAGCCCAGAAACAAATAATTTGATGTCATCTGTGCTTTTTATGAAATTTGTTAGTTTATGGATCTGTCTCCTTGGGCTCAGTAAGGGCACTGGCTGTTTTATTCATCTTGGTGGTCAGGACGTGGTCGGAATTCAATAAATGTTTATGGAATATAAATTTGAATGTGAAAAGGAACAAAACGGATATTCTCTTCATTAGGAACATCAGACACGATCTCTGTTCATCACAAATTGATGCTAGGAGCCATGTTATAAATGTCTATGTAATTTGTGATATTAGTATTTCTTAAAATGTCACCTGAGTATTATAGAGGTAGAGTTGCATGCATTTGATACTAGGAAGGAGATTCTTCCTATCCTTTATTCCTCCTCCGGTGAGGGAGAAGTCTGCAAACATTAAGTTATACCTGTAAGAAACATGTCTAGAATTCTAGTTGGGAGATTCATTGACCAGACTTTTGGAATAAACACTAGTCATCATACTAGCAACAGGTGGTCTTGTGCATGGTAGAAAGGCAGTCCAAGCCTATGTCTCTGAAACCTGCTCTCATTTCTGTTTTCTACTTTACAATTTACGTTATCTCATTCTCCCCACATTGCCTGAGTATTATATTCGTTCTCCAGTTTTTTTACGTGTGTAATTTCCATTCTTCTATTCCTGCTCAATTTCTGCCCCAGGGCAGAGTTGTGTCGAAAAGCTCTTAAATGTAGCACAGAAACTGTGATGTTAAAAACATCTTGTTATCTGGCCCCAAAACATGTTGCCCTTGGTAACTCTGACTGGTTTGTACATAAAGCAAGTTTGGATCTCATTGATGGACTAGTGGGAAGGAGATAATGGTGTTATAGCAAACAACTGCAGCAGAGACAATGGGAAGAAGGACTGTGATTTTAGAGCTGAACAAAGCCAGGAAATATATGCAGATACAGTAGGATGTTTTGTGGCTTGACCAGCAGACACCACTAGCTGTCTCTCAGGGCTCCCCCTCTTCCTAAATAATAGAGCCTTGATCTTTTAAAAAAATTAATTCTCTATTTTGAAATAAATTCAAGCTTAGGGAAGAATTCCACGTACAATATAGACATCTCCCATATCATTTTCATCCTGATTCCTCAACCGTTAGCATTTGAGAGGAAGCTACAAACATGATACAGCATTTCTCCTAAACATTGTGGGTGTGTATTTCCCAAATAATAAAAACACTGCTATGTCGTCAGCATTCAGCCCTCCAAGTCAGGAAACAGTGTTGATGCACTGCTGCCACCTGAGCCACAAAGCCCACTAAAAGGTCACCAGCTATCCCAATGGTGATTGTCCTTCTTTTCTGACCCAGGATTTCAGTGAGGAACACATGTCACATTTAGGTATCACGTCTCTTGGATCTCTTCTACTCTGGAACATTTCTTTGATCTTTCCCTGTGTTTGATCAGTTTTTTTTAAGTCTTTTTTAAAGATGAGTCTTTGATAGTTTTTTTAAAGTCAGGTCTTCTCTCCTTAGAACATCTCTCAACCTGGATCCATCCAGTATCTGCACATGACCAGATTCAGGTCCCCCACTCGGGGAAAATGCCATAGAAATGATAGTCAAATGTTTATAGATGTCCCATCAGAAGGCATGTGGCCTGTCCTACTCTGTTCACATTGGTACATGCCAGGTTTCTCCACCTTGTATTTGACATTTTTCCTTTGTAAGTGATTAGAATTTTGTGAGGAGATGTTCTGAGATTATGCCAGTATTATGTTCCTTATCTACCTTCCACCCACCTGTCTTGGCTTTCTTTGTCAGTTGGTATTCTCATTTCCATCATTTGCTGGTTGGTATTTTAGTATAAGGAAGAGCCTTTTCTTCTACCTTATTTATATAATCAAAGACTTACAAATTCTTGTTTTATTTAGTGGATTGTCTTTCATTTCTAAGCCTTTTTGACATGGCTTCATCATTTCTTTAAGCACTTCCTTACTTTATGGCACAAGATATCTCAATGTCAACTTGTCCCTTTTTTGTCCCAGCCCTGCATCAGCCATTTCTCTAAGAAACCCTGGTTGTTTTGGGGAAAGATTATATTTAGAATCTAAGATCTGGGCACTTGGTTGTGATCATTATTGTTGAGGCGTTACTGCTTTTAGGCCATCTCAGGAGGTAGTATGTGTGTATACACATACACATACACACATATATGTATATGTAAGTATACACACAAATATATGTGAGTGTAAAATATACACATTCATTTTACTCTCCCTAGGTACATTTACATACATAAACATGAATCTGCAACCATTTATCTGTCTACCTGTGTTACCAAAAATACTGGGTTTATATTGATACTTCCAATTCCATTCCTAAATCTCAGGGTTCTTTCTAGCTTCCTACATTTCCATGTTTGGAAGTTCCTCCAACAGCAAGAAACTTGGCCCTCATCTTTTATACATTATTTCCTTAATTTACTGTTATTAATCAATGTGATCAATTTCCCAACTGTTCTGTCTCTTCTGCCCACAACCCCTGTGCTCTCCAACATCTTCAGTTTTGGGGTGCTGTCAGCTATGCTACTACCGTGTCTTTGTGAGGAAGCTCCCCAACATCCCTCAGTGCCTGGGTGCTTGATCTCCAGTATGCATGCCGCCAGTATCTTCACAACACTTCTTCTCCCCCTCAGCACTTGTCCTCAGGTACTAGGGGACCTCTCACTTTTTCACTGAGTATATGGCTACCTGGAATAAATTATTTCCCAACCTCCCTTGTAACTAGTTGTGGGCGTGTGATTTTATTATGGCTACTGGTAGCCAGTGTGACCATGAAGTGGAAGCCATATGTTGACAGACTGTGATCATTGCGCAATTGCAACTCCAGCCCTCTAACTCACCTTGGGACTTCATGTGAGAGAAATAGAAACTTCTCTCTTATGTAAAGTTTTCAAAGTATTATTTTAATTTTTTGGTCCCTTAACAGCCAAACCTAATTCTAACTAATATTGCCCCTTCTAGACAAGAAGGAAATGAAAATAATTCTGAATTCAGTCAGGCAGTAAAGAAATTCATACAGGAGTCTGGCACCAAATTTATTGAGGTTACATTGACAGTGCTGAATTTAAATCTCCCTAAATCAAGTGACACAATTTATAGAAGTTTAAAAGAATTACAGCTGAGCGTAAAGAATTCTACTGCATGGCATCAAGGTTCTCAGGCAATTAGAAAGCAACTGAAATTCCTAACAACAACAACAACAACAACAACAACACTCCAGTGGAACAACATTCACATGGTAAGTAAAGGTAATAGCTTCGGCCTTACAGAGGGTAGCTGACTTCTCTCTGCCAAAATCAGATAGAATTTGGTAAAAACAGGTAGTAGCATGTCCTGAGGGAACCCCGGGATGCCATCTTTGAGATCACTCTGTATGGGAGTTCCCATTTGTCTTGGAAACTGGTAAAAATAGCTCCAATCTGGCTATCAAGAGCATGCAAAAAATCACTCCTACCCTGACCGAGAGGGCTACCCCAGCTCCTTAGAGCTGTGACCTTGTCTATGACATGGAATTCAAAAGTATTCAGTTACTGGTTATGTTACTTTTAACCCAAGGAACGTTTAGAATTTAGTAAACACGATACAATTTCTGAAACCCATGATAATTAATGCTTATCAATTATTAGTGTTCTGCATACATTTTTTAGTTGATGTGTTTCTACTGTTTAAGATAACTCAGCATATTAAAGTAACGGACAAAGTGGATATTGATTCCACTTTCTATGTTTAGTTGAATAATTACCATGACTCTTGTAATTTTTATGTTGAAAGATAAAGTTTTTGACAAAGATTATAAACAATATTGCAGTGCTTTTAAAGTATATGGAATCTTTTATTTTAATTTGTTAGGGAATTGCTGGTGCAATTTAGTACTCAGTAGATTTTGCTTTCTAGGTCAGAAGTTGAAGTACTTTAAGAAAAGAAAATGGGTATAATGAGTTTGTAAATGCAGTTTAAAATGTTTAAGAAAAATTAAAAGTTAAATTAAATTTGTAAATGATACTGATTGCTTAAGGGAGTTTAGTGTATCTAACTTGAATTGTTTAAATACAAAAGCCCCGTTGAAAGTGAATTACATTTTAAACTTACAATTTTAGGCTTTTAAGTAGGATGATAAGATTTGTAAGTTGAACTCAAAAGCTACAGAAAAGGTGAGGTTTTAAACATTTGTCATTTTATTAAAGCAAATGTTTAATTGAAGGCCACAAGTGTACCTTTTGTGGCAAAGCCACCATGGACAAAGGGAACAGTTCCCTGCTGGAGTGGCCTTAATGGAAGATCTGTGGTGGACAAGAGTACTGTCTTCACAGGGGCTGGATGCCACATTGGATGGCAAAGCTAATTTCTAGTGTCATTATCTGGGCTAAGATGGCAAGATTAGGGATTGTTAGCCTTCAGTACCTGATCTCGATGCCCTAGGCAGCAAGATAACATTCATATCCACTTCTTTTGGGATGGGAGATGTCATAGAAAAAGCATGAGCTGTCTTACTGTCTGTTGAATTCTGGTGTTTTAAGCAATTAATTGATGACAATAGTTTCTAAATTATGTGATTATTGGGTGGATTAGAAGTAATAGGTATACAAAGCATTCAGTATATTGCTTGTCACCTAACAGGTGTTCAGGCAAGAATGGCATTTTTTAAAGGAAGATGATGAGACCACTGAAATAGCTTACAAATGATTGGGGGCCAAATCTGAGAATTTAAGGTATAAAACCCACACAGTAGTTTACATTTATCAATCACTTGGGATGTTGCCAGACATTGTGCAAAGTCTTCACAGAGATTGCATCTTTGAATTCTCCCAATAACCCATGAAATATTTATTGTTACACTCTGTTTTGCAGACAAAGAAACTGAGGTTTACAGAGGTTAAGTGACTTCCAGTTTTACACAGCTAAGTAGAAAGAGTTGAACTGGAATGGTAATCCACAAAATCTAATGCTAGACTATTGAACTGAAATCCATGTTCTTGTATTCCTATGTTATAGACATCCATGTCTGCAGTAACAGTGTTGTAGAGAAGTTAAGACCAGCCAGTATTGCCTTTACTTTGCAGAATTGCTCTCTGACTTTTGTACCTCATCAATTCAGACTAGTGTCTTTTTTCACATGCATAATAAAAGTACTAGAGGAATACACCAATAGAGTGGGCCTTGTTTTATTTTAATTTGGTATATTAAATCACAAAAATGTTTGGTTAAATAGACAATAAAAGAAATTGTCCTTAAAGCCGTTAATACATGTGAGCTACCTGATGGGCACAGCCTTTCATATAGCTTGAAAGGAACGGTTTTTGTTTTACTATTATTGGGTCATTGTGTTTTCTCTTTTCTTTTCTTTTCTTTTCTTTTTTCTTTTCTTTTCTTTTCTTTTTTCTTTCCTTCCTTCCTTCCTTCCTTCCTTCCTTCCTTCCTTCCTTCCTTCCTTCCTTCCTTCCTTCCTTCCTTCCTTCCTTCCTTCCTTCCTTCCTTCCTTCCTTCTTTCTCTCTCTTTCTCTCTCTCTCTCTCTCTCTTTCTTTCTTTCTTTTTGATGGAGTTTTGCTCTGCTGCCCAGGCTGGAGTGCAGGTGTTTTCTCCATTTTAATTGGCAGGCAGTTTCCCCAGAAGCCATCATCAGGAGTTCTGGTCATATTTGAAACTGGGTAGCTTGGCTTCTTGCTGACTGTCACATCATGTTCCCACCAACTTCTTATATTCACCTGAGCTTGAACAGGTGAGAGCTGTGGGCAGCCTCTTAGCACCATGCTAAGGTGGTGTGGATAAGGTTTCAGCTCTGGCTGGATCTTGTGCTCTGGAGTTGACAGCTATGTGATATTGGGCAAGTGACTTTATCTGTAGAGGACTGCTGTGAAGATAAACGAGGTGAGGTTTGTAATGACCTTTGAATAGTTCCTGGTGCATAGCCAGTGCTGAATATGTGGTCTCCTTAAGACATAGAACAACAGTCCCAACCATTATAGTAACAATAATGGCGACATCAGTAATCACACTAAAGGACAGATAGCTGTGTATGCTCACTCTGCCGCACAAAACGCCAGCCAAGCTTCAGTGTCTGGTTGCTTCCCAGCTCATTTTCTCTCCCTCCCAGGCTGCCACAGGGCTGGATCAGTCCCTGCATCAATGTTGGGGGAGGGATGTGCTGCGCTGGTACAAGCCTCAGCCTGCTAGTGAGACCCAAAGTTGAGCAGCTCCAGAAGGAGTCAAGTGTTGTGTTCTCTGCCAGAAAATGTGGTGGATTTCCAAGGCCACCAACACTAGTGACAGCCATGGATATCACAAGGGAGACTAGTGAAAAGCAAGACAAGACACAGGCCTTGGAACAAAACAAACTATCAAAACATAAATAAAAACATGATGTGCATTTGTAGCAGGCGAATCCTATCTGGGATCCAGAGGTACTCATTTTATGTATAAAAGCATTAGTCCATCGGAAGGTGGCAGGGCAGTACTATATGTCTTTAGAATTTGGGCAGCTTTTGAAAGCATCTAACCCTTTTTAGCGTTGTACCGTCTCATCAACCATGAGCGCATTTTACTTATTTCTGAATACTTGCAGAAAATACAAGACATAAATAAATAAGTGTTTTATATGTTTTTAGCACTTGGCAAAAGTCAGTAATAGATTACTTACTACAAAAATTATTTTACCCAATGGGCAACATATTTATCATCATCATCTACCATTTACTTGATATGTATAAGCCAGTATAAACTAAGCATTGTGTTAAGTATTTTTGATGCCTTTTGCCCACCCCCCCCCCCCATTTAATACTCATAGCAACTCTTAAAGGTAAGCACTTTTATTATCAGCTTCATTTTGTAGATAAGAAAATCAAACCTCTATTCCCTTGGCCAAAGCCGCTCATCCAGCTAGAAGGCGACAAAGGGTGAGTTCTAATCCAAGGCCATCTGGCCTGTGGCTCATGAACTTATCACTGCACCTGATTATCTCTGGTAAGTTACCTTCCTTAGGAGGAATCTGAGACAGATGGTAAACTTGGTAAGACAGATGTACACAGAAAGGAGGCGTTTTGGCTGGGTGTGATGGCTCACACCTATGATCCCAGCACTTGGGAGGCTTGAGACCAGAAGTTTGAGGCCAGCCTGGACCACATGACAAAACACCATCTCTATAAAAAAACAAAAAAATTATCCAGGCATGGTGATGTGCACCTGTGTTCTCAGCTACTCCCAGCTACTTGGGAGGCTGAGATGGAAGGATCACTTGAACCCGGGAGTTCGAGGCTGCAGTAAGCCATGATCATTTCACTGTACCCCAGCCTGGGTGACAGAGTGAGACCCTGTCTCAAGGAAAAAAGAAAAAAAAAAAGGAAGATGTGTTAACAGTCCTGCTTGTAGATCTTAGACGTTGGTGTTGGGGGACACCTCAAGAGAGTGCATCACCCCATTCTGCTTCACGAAAGGAGTCAATGACTTGAGATGCAGTAATGTGGCCCGAGTTTCACAGAGACCAATCTTGTTACCCACATGGAGCAGGTCAGATGTATGTGCCCCAGGCCCAGGGAAGAATATGGCCGGTGTTCGACCAGAGGATTAGCAGCTGAATTCAGAAGTGTCAGTTTTGCCCGTTACTTTGAGTCACTCCTCCCATGAAATGAAGAAGTGGTGTTAAGCCCAGTAGAGCTGAATGGTCTCTGTGTACACATCTCAGGCAGCTGATTTAATCTAATGTGTACTAAGCTCATTTAAAAATAGCTGTCATTTTCTCCACTTGCAGATATAATATACGTTTCTTGTAGCAAATTTGCAGTCAAAAAAAAGAAAAAATTATCCATTACAACCTTTCTCTACCAGTAATCAGAGTTAATACCTTGGCATATTTCATTCCAGATTTATCCTCAGTTATAGATGTGTATATGTACATATATTTAATGTTATGTATTTTGCACTATACTAGGCTTTTCTCCCTCATAGCAATGTACTGTTACTCTTCTTACCAGGTCAAAGAAACATCTTTTATTTAAATTCGAAAATAGTTTTTCTCTCATTATAAATAGTCACTGTAAAGAATGCAGGTTATAACAAAACTATAAAGAAGGAGGTAAAAATCAACCCCTACTCCCTATAGATAACCACTGTTGATGTGGACTTTATATTAATATCATTTCAGACTGTGTTTAGACATTTATATCTGTATTTTCTAAAGTTTGCAAAAAGTAACATACTCTAGTTTGTACCACAGATATGTTTTGGCTTTTATCTTCTAAGTACTTTCTGGTGGTTTCCTTTCAAAAATCCTGCAGGCTTATCAAAAGTCTGAAGTCCCATGATGTCAAGCTTCAGGCAGGTGACAGTGACATTAACAGCATAGAAAAGCTTTTGGTTAAAGATAGTCGTTTTCGTCACTTCATTGCTTAAGTATCAGTCTTAAGCTCCAAGCATCATCCTGGGTTTTCCTGAGGTTGCAAGTATTTCCAGGAAAATTCAATCCCTTGTTGAAAATGGAAGAGCCACACAAAAATACTTGGGCAGGTGTGGTGGAAGGAAACTTGTGGATGCAGCTATTTTTGATAATTTCCACTGAGCTTACACAACATCATTACTGTAAAAACTTATGTGTAAATAATGAATTGTTTCTATTTCTAAAGAGTTACTATGTTCATGGTTTTTAAAAAAAATCCTTTTGAACTCAGTATTTTGCATATAATTGGCTATGACTGATTTAGAAGTGTTTCAAGCAGTATTCTGATTTGGAGATGATAATGGGGAAGCTGATTCCTCTTTTATACACCTTTGAATAGTCTCATACCTGTTGGGGGCCTCTTGTAGGCCAGGCATTGGACATTGAGCTTTGTGCTAAGGTGTATAAATTAAATATTTTGTTATGCTTAGTTTCAGTAAGTATTTAGGAAGAGACTTGTGATCCCTATTGTCAATATTTTCGCTAGTTTGTCCTAAGGATACTCTTGTAATATGTTCTCAGAAACAATAATAGATGTATTGATTTGGGAATTGAGTCATATAAGTATATGCATTTGTTAACACTTATTGATTGGCACACATGAGATTTGGGTATTTCCCTGTAGTTAAATTTTATCTCTTTCCCAAAGGAGCTGTACCTTATTTGGTTCTTAATCTTTATTATAAATTAATATTTTTAAACTCTAATATTTTTAAACTCTAATAACTGATATAGATACTGAAGAGTTTAAGAGTAACTGTACTGATGCATGGAACTTACTTTGAATTGCATGAAAAAATAAGATGGGTTGTGCTGATTGAGAGATGTGACAAAGCAAATGTGCAAAATGTGAAGAGTTGTAGATCTAGGTTGTATGTGGATATCGACATTTCTATGTGATTGAAAATTTTAATAATAAAACATTGGGGAAAAATCAGTAATAAGGCTCTATGTGAGGAAGTTAAAGTACAGTCTCTAAAATGATCTTTCTGGCTTAAAAATCTCAACTCTGTTTCTTCCTAGCTGTATGACTTCGGGAAACTCCCTTAACTTCAGTTGGGTCATTTGCTAAACAGAAATGGTGAATACGCTCAGCACAAATCTTATTTTTCAGTAAGCTCCTAGCAAACACTGTGATTATGATTTCATAGAGTAAAGGAAGTGATGATTATGAATGAATGACTGTATGCCGAGGGCCTACTGTGTGCCTGGTACTGGTCATTTTCAGGAGAATGAAGCGATTTTGTTTTGCATCATGCCGTATGTGTCGTTTGGTAGAAACGTTCATACTAGAGGTGGTGTAAGGGGCGTGATTAGCGAAACTGGAGAGTGGCTTCATTAGGTTTGACAGAACACCTCCCTGGCTTCGTGGGTCCCCCTTGGTGTATCATCTCCTTTGAACTCCAAGGGCCTTTAGAGGAAGGGTGGCATCTGCTTTGTTAGACTTGATAGCATTCCCAAGTCAATGTTAATTTAGTTGATTCATAAAAATTGTTCCCTTTGCATAAGGCTAGGACATCTTTTTTTCTGGAGTTATTCTGTTTTTAGCTTTTTGGACAGGTATCCTGGGAAATTCTTCTAGGGTAGCAAGATCTGCCACCTCCCCACAGTCAAACCATGTTTATGCATTATGACAGACTGTTCCACCTCGTGCTGGGAGGCAATGAGAAAGGGTCAGGAACCTGGAAGAGGCTGCAGCTGGGTTTAAGGACACCAGCGCTTGAGGACGAAGGAGAATATTTCAGCTAATTCTGTAGATGTGTTGTTTACTTCTGGATGTCAGTGCTGCTGAAAACTAAAGTAGAAAATGGAGTAAAACACTATGTGTTCAGGGAGTATCTTAGTTCATTCTGGTTGCTGTAAGGAAATACCAGAGACTGGCTGGCCTATAAACAACAGAAATTTGTTTCTGATAGCTTTAGGGCCTGGGAAGTCTAAGACCAAGGCTGATGCAGTGTCTGAGGCAAGCCTGCTTTCTGGTTAACACATGGTGCCTTCTAGCTGTGTCCTCACATGATACAAGGGATGAGGGAACCCTCTGGGGTCCCATTTAGAAGGGCACTGATCCTATGCAGGAGGACTCTGCCCCTCCGCCCCCAGTACTATCACCTTGGGGCATAGGATATCAATTTATGAATTTTGAGTACAAGAGACCCAAACATTCAGACCATAGCAGAGAATGTGAGGGCATAGAAAAAATATTAGCCATATTAGTAAGCTGTCTGTGGGTAGGAGGAATAGACTTATATGCTAGTTCTCCAGCTGTGATGATGAAATATGAATCTTTTTTGTTTGTTTGTTTGTTTTTTGGGACACAGTCTCACTCTGTCGCCCAGGCTGGAGTGCAGTGGCACAATCTCAGCTCACTGCAACCTCCACTTCCCGGGTTCAAGCAATTCTCCTGCCTCAGCCTCCCAAGTAGCTGGGATTACAGGCACCTGCTACCGTGCTTAGCTAATTTTGTTTGTTTGTTTGTTTGTCTTGAGACAGAGTCTTACTCTGTGACCCAGGCTGGAGTGCAGTGGCACAATCTCAGCTCGCTGCAGCCTCTGCCTCCCGGGTTCCAGTGATTCTCCTGCCTCAGTCTCCCAAGTAGCTGGGATTATAGGCATGTGCTACTATGCCTGGCTAATTTTTGTATTTTTAATAGAGACGGGGTTTCACCATGTTGGCCAGGCTGGTCTCAAACTCCTGGCCTCAAGCGATCCACCTGCCTTGGCCTCCCAAAGTGCTGGGATTACAGAGTGTGCGCTACCGCGCCCGGCCTGAAATATGAATCATTAGTGCAAATTTCTTGTAATGATTGGAATTTCAAAGGGTGTCTTCCTATCGGACTGCTTGGTTCATATGAAACAGGACTTGATTTCTCTGCCACCCTAATGCCATTGGAGAACTACTTAAAAGCTGCCAAATTTTATTTCAGTTTTACCAGATATGGATGCTATCTCTTAAGTATTTTCCTGTGCTGTCTTGGGTGGTATAATTCCAAACTCAAGTCAAAAAATTTTGTATTCTTTTACTCCAAGAAGTAAAATTTATACCAGCTTATTAATTCCCTCATTTCCCATTTATAACACTTGGCCTGACTTCCCCCAGTATGAATTCTAGCTCAAGCCAGGCATTGAAAAATAAGATGCAGAAAGTCCCAGAAGAGATTTGAATGCTCACATATAATCAGAAATGTCATTTGGAAAACAATCCAGGAAAGTAGATGCAGGTTTTATGGCTTCTGCGGTTAGGTGTAGCACATTGATAATGAGTGTTCCAATTCACAGGGATTTAAGTGGATAAATCCTTATTTGGGAGTGGTTCTGAGGGAGAGTGTAATGGAGGGTAGAATCTGAAGTAAATGCTGATCTTTCTGGCTGCTGAAACTGAAATTAGTTATCTCAGATATAGTCGAACATACAAATTAAATAACTTGGAAGCATTGCAGGGAAATGGGTGAGAAAAGGAAGAATGAAAAGGAGAGAGGAAAGGAGGGAGGGAGGGAGAAAGGAAGAAAGCATGAGGCAGGGAAGGAGAGAAGGAAGGAAAGGAGGAAGGAGGAAACCAAAGAAAGTGGCATAAAGAGAAAAGGAAATAGCTATTTCTCAGGCCTGCACAACCCTTGAAAGCCAAATGTAAACTCTTCCAAGTTCATTGATACTGCTCAGTTTCATCCTCCAGGATGTAATCTAGAGTCCCCTCTGTGTTTAGCATTCAAGCAATAGACTTAGATTTCAGACACAATGAATGCATCAAGACAGGCAATAAAAGAGCAAGACATTGCAATTTAAAACACAGTGCAATTTGAAAGCAACATAACAAATTATGCTGGACCTCAGTAGATGTGTGTATCACGGGAAAGTGGTTC
Organism: Macaca nemestrina; assembly: GCF_043159975.1. Lineage (NCBI taxonomy): Eukaryota > Metazoa > Chordata > Mammalia > Primates > Cercopithecidae > Macaca > Macaca nemestrina. Next base: position 131,070,101 of record NC_092126.1, on the reverse strand, counting down.
TGAGATCTTTCATCTCTCTTGGGGTAGGTCATTCCTGGCTTCTGCTTAACTCCAGCATGTCATTGACCACTTTACAAACTTTAAAATTGAAGATAAATACCTCCTGGATTCCTTTTTATGGCAACAATATCAAGCTGTTGTCTGGAATTCTGTATCTCTGGCATTTGGAATTACAGCAGATTTAAAGTGTGGAATATGTGTTTCTTTGCAGGATGGGAGGAGGGGAGAATATACTTTATTATTGTTGCTAATAACTAATGCTTAGTATGAATCTCACTGAGCCCTTGAGGAACTTTTATAGGAGAGTTAGCTTACCTGGTTGGAGGCTGTTTTATCTGAGAGTTAGCTTACCTGGTTGGGGGCTGTTTTAAGACTGGCATGATAAAATTATTAGAGCTCTTAAAAACATTTGGGGTAAAATACCTAAATTTAACAAAAATGATCAATGTATCTATTTATATGCTGTTCTTGAACATAGGGAAATAAACTTTGTAGAAGTTTTCTGAATATCTGAAATAGCAAATTTGAATGATTTATAGTGCGGGATTCTGGCATGATTTGCTGCTTTATTTGAAGTGGTGCTATAGCGATTTCTAATTTAAACAGGAAACCAAGAAAGCCAAACAGAAATAAACAGAAGAGCAAAGTAGCCTTTTTTTAGTTGTTTTTCCCTCCATGTCCTTGCTCTCCAATCCCATCTTCCTAGAAGTCTCACAGCTCTTCTTCCTGACAGTGGCCAAGTACTCTTCTCCTTATAGCTGTATGAGTCCATTCTCACACTGCTTCCCTGAGACTAGTAGTTTATAAACAAAAGAGGTTTAATTGACTCACAGTTCTGCATGACTGGGGAGGCCTCAGGAAACTTACAATCATGGTGGAAGACGAAGGGGAAGCAAGCACCTTCTTCACAAGGTGGCAGGAGAGAGAGAGAGTGAAAAGGGGAGTGCCACTTCTAAACCATCATATCTTGTGAGAACTTACTTACTATCATGAGAACAGCATGGAGGAAACCATCCCCATGTTCCAATCACCTCCCACTAGGTCCCTCCCTCCACAACAGGGGATTACAATTTGAGATGAGATTTGGGTGGGGACACAGAGCCAAACCATGTCAATAGCTCTTCTCTCTTTTTTCCTTCCCAGCTTTACTTGACACCATTTCCCCTTCCTAATTTGCTTCTTAATACTTATTCTAAATTAAAAATTTTCAGTAATTTGTTTGTGTCTATTTCTTTCAGTCAATTTTAACTTTACAAAAGGCAATGGCCATGACATTTAAAAAACTTTTTGAATTCCCATAGAGTAAGTAAGTGCTCACTAATATTTTAATAGGGCAAAACATTTTCCTGCCACTCTCAATTTTCTTGCATGACTCTTTAGGAGGTCATGTTATAAGATATTCAGCCATGTGTCGTTAAGATATCTTCTAGAGACTTCCTCAAATATAAACACCCCTGACTCCATGTGGTATAATGGTAAAGGCTCATATAGAAATGAGTAAATATTCAAGACAAACTACTATGAATAACTGCCCATATTTTACTCACAGTTTTTAAACTCTTATTTTTTATTTTTCTAACACATGATAATTGCAAAAAAATTAAATCAACACATAAAAGATATAATGTTGTATCCATAATACTACTCCCTACCCACTCAAGGTAACCTCAGTTAATAGTTTGGTTATTGCTCATTTATTTGTTTTTGAGACAGGGTCTCACTCTGTTGCCCACACTAGAGTGCAGTGACACAATCATGGCTCACTGCAACCCTGACCTCCTGGGCTCAAGTGATCCTCCCACCTCAGCCTCCCGAATAGCTTGGACTACAGGTGTGCCACTATGCCAGGCTAATTTTTGTACCTTTTTTAGAGACAGGGTTTCACCATGTTGCCCAGGCTTGTCTCAAACTCCTGGGCTCAAGCAACCCCCCTGCCTCAGCCTCCCAAGTCAACCCACCTGCCTCGGCCTCACAAAATGGCTTACAGGCATGAACCACCACACACAACCTTGGTTATTTAGATTTTATTATGACTATGTAACTATTTTCAAGTGTTTTTTTTTTTTTTTTTTTTTTTAAATACTAGTCATTAAGGTCTGCTTAAAGCTAAGTTTGTGTATGGGCATTTTCTGACATTTATACTTAAAAGTGTACTTAATTTACCCAGTAGTCATTCAGGAGCAGGTTGTTGAGTTTCTATGTAGTTGTGTGGTTTTGAGTGAGTTTCTTACTCCTTAGTTCTAATTTGATTGCACTGTGGTCTGAGAGACTGTTATGATTTCCATTCTTTTGCATTTGCTGAGGAATGTTTTACTTCCAATTATGTGGTCAATTTTGGAATAAGTGTGATGTGGTAGTGAGAAGAGTGTGTATTCTGTTGATTTGGGGTGGAGAGTTCTGTAGATGTCTATTAGGTCCACTTAGTCTAGAGCTGAGTTCAAGTCCTGAATATCATTGTTAATTTTCTGTCTCATTGACCTGTCTAATATTGACAGTGGGGTGTTAAAGTCTCCCACTATTATTGTGTGGGAGTCCAAGTCTCTCTGTAGGTCTCTAAGAACTTGCTTTATGAATCTGGGTGCTCTTGTATTGGGTGCATATATATTTAGGATAGTTAGCTCTTCTTGTTGCATTGATCCCTTTAGCACTATGTAATGCCCTTCTTTGTCTCTTTTGATCTTTATTGGCTTAAAGTCTGTTTTATCAGAGACTAGGATTGCAACCCCTGCTTTTTTTTGCTTTCCATTTGCTTGGTAAACATTCCTGCATCCCTTTATTTTGAGCCTGTTTGCTCGTGAGATGGGTCTCCTGAATATAGCACACTGACAGGTCCTGACTCTTATCCAATGTGCCACCCCTTGTCTTTTAATTAGGGCATTTAGCCCACTTACATTTAAGGTTAATATTGTTTTGTGTGAATTTGATCCTATTGTTATGATGCCTGCTGGTTATTTTGCCCGTTATTTGATGCAGTTTCTTCATAGTATTGATGGTCTTTCCAATTTGGTATGTTTTTGCAGTGGCTGGTACCGATTTTTCCTTTCCATATTTAGTGCTTCCTTTAGGAACTCTTGTAAAGCAGGTCTAGTGGTGACAAAATCTCCCAGTATTTGCTTGTCTGTAAAGGATTTTATTTCTCCTTTGCTTATGAAACTTAGTTTGGCTGGATATGAAATTCTGGGTTGAAAATTCTTTAAGAATGTTGAGGGCTGGGGGTGGTGTCACAGGCCTGTAATCCCAGCACTTTGGGAGGCTGAGGTGGGCAGATTACCTGAGAGGAGTTTGAGAGCAGCCTAACCAACATGGAGAAACCCCATCTCTAGTAAAAAATACAAAATTAGCCAGGCGTGGTGGTGCATGCCTGTAATCCCAGCTCAGCTACTCAGGAGGCTGAGGCAGGAGAATCGCTTGAAGCTTCTCCGAGATTGCACCGTTGCACTTCAGCCTGGGCAGAAGGAGCGAAACTCCGTCTCAAAAAAAAAAAAAAAAAAAAAAAGGAATGTTGAATATTGGACCCCCTGTTCTGGCTTGTAGGGTTTCTGCAGAGAAATCCGCTGTTAGTCTGATGGGCTTCTCTTTGCAGGTAACCCAACCTTTCTCTCTGGCTGCCATTAACATTTTTTCCTTCATTTCAACGTTGATGAATCTGACGATTATGTGTCTTGGGGTTGTTCTTCTTGAGGAGTGTCTTTGTGGTGTTCTCTGTATTTCCTGAATTTGAATGTTGGCCTGTCTTGCTAAGTTGGGGAAGTTCTCCTGGATAATATCCTGAAGACTGTTTTCCAACTTGGTTCCATTCTCCCCATCACTTTCAGGTACACCAATCAAATGTAGGTTTGGTCTTTTCACATAGTCCCATATTTCTTAGATGCTTTGTTTGTTTCTTTTCACTCTTTTTTTTCTAATCTTCATTAAGTTGATCTTCACTTTCTGATATCCTGTCTTCCGCTTGATCTATTTGGCTACTGATATTTGTGTATCCTTCATGAAGTTCTTATGCTGTGTTTTTCAGCTCCATCAGGTCATTTTTGTTCTTCTCTAAACTGGTTATTCTAGTTAGCAATTCATCTAACCTTTTTTTCAAGGTTCTTAGCCTCTTTGCACTGGGTTAGAACATGCTCCTTTAGTTCAGGGGAGCGTGTTGTTACCCACCTTCTGAAACCTACTTCTGTCAATTCGTCAAACCCATTCTTCATCCAGTTTTGTTCCCTTGGTGGCCAGGAGTTGTGATCCTTTGGAGGAGAAGAGGTCTTCTGGGTTTTGGGATTTTCAGCCTTTTTGCACTGGTTCTTCCTTATCTTTGTGAGTTTATCTACCTTTGGTCTTTGATGCTGGTGACTTTTGAATGGGATTTCTGTGTGGACGTCCTTTTTGTTGATGTTGATGCTATTCCTTTCTGTTTGTTAGTTTTTCTTCTTACAGTCAGTACCTTTTGCTACAGGTCTGTTGGCGTTTGCTGGAGGTCCACTGCAGAACCTGTTTGCCTGAGTATCACTAGTGGAAGATGCAGAACAGCAAAGATTGCTGTGTGTTCCTTCCTCTGGAAGCTTCATCACAGAGGGGCACCCGCCAGATGCCAGCCAGAGCTCTCCTGTATGAGGTGTCTGTCGACCCCCGCTGGAGGTGTCTCCCAGTCAAGGGGCACAGGGATCAGGGACCCACTTGAGGAGGCAGTCTGTCCCTTGGGGATCAGGATCAGGGACCACTTGAGGAGTCAGTCTGTGCCTTAGCAGAACTCAAGCACTGTGCTGGGAGATCTGCTGCTCTCTTCAGAGCCGGCAAGCAGGAACTTTTAACTCTGCTGAAGCTGCGCCCACAGCCGCCCCTTCCAGCAGGTGCTGTATCCCAGGGAGATGGGAGTTTGAGCTATAAGTCTCTGACTGGGGCTGCTGCCTTTCTTTCAGAGACGCCCTGTCCAGAGAGGAGGAATCTAGACAGGCAGTCTGGCTACAGTGGCTTTGCCAAACTGTGGTGGACTCTGCCCAGTCCGAAATTCCAGGCGACTTTGTTTATACTGTTAGGGGAAAACCATCTACTCAAGCCTAATGGCAGACGCCCCTCCCCCCACCAAGCATCCCAGCTCAACTTCAGACTGATATGTTGGCAGTGAGAATTTCAAAACAGTGGATAAATAAGTTCTTTGAAACCAATGAGAACAAAGACATAACGTACCAGAATTTCTGGGACACAGCTAAAGCAGTGAGTGTTTAGAGGGAAATTTATAGCACTAAGTGCCCACAGGAGAAAGCAAGAAAGAGCTAAAATAGACACCCTAACATCACAATCAAAAGAACTAGAGAAGCAAGAGCAAACAAATTCAAAAGCAAGCAGAAGACAAGAAATAACTAAGATTAGAGCAGAACTGAAGGAGATAGAGACATGAAAAACCCTTCAAAAAAATCAAAGAATCCAGGAGCTGTGTTTTTTGAGGAGGCTAACAAAATAGATAGTCATCTAGCCAGAGTAATAAGGAAGAAAAGAGAGAAGAATCAAATAGACACAATAAAAAATGATAAAGGGGATATCACCACTGATCCCACAGAAATACAAACTACCATCAGAGAATACTATAAACACCTCTATGCAAATAAACTAGAAAGTCTAGAAGAAATGGATAAATTCCTCGACATATACACCTTCCCGTGACTAAATCAGAAAGAAGTTGAATCCCCGAATAGACCAATAACAAGTTCTGAAATTGAGGCAGTAATTAATAGCCTACCAACCAAAAAAAGCCCAGGACCAGATGGATTCACAGCCGAATTCTACCAGAGGTACAAAGAGGAGCTGGTACCATTCCTTCTGAAACTATTCCATACAATAGAAAAAGAGGGATTCCTCCCTAACTCATTTTATGAAGCCAGCATCATCCTGATACCAAAACCTGGCAGAGACACAACAAAAAAAGAAAAATTCAGGCCAGTATTCCTGATGAACATTGATGCTAAAATCCTCAATAAAATACTAGCAAACTGAATTCAGCAGCATATCAAAAAGCTTATCCACCACGATCAAGTTGGCTTCATTCCTGGGATGCCAAGCTGGTTCAACGTACACAAATCAATAAACGTAATCCAGCATATAAACAGAACCAAAGACAAAAACCACATGATTATCTCAATAGATGCAGAAAAGGCCTTTGATAAAAATCAACACCGCTTCATGCTAAAAACTCTCAATAAACTAGGTATTGATGGAACGTATCTGAAAATAATAAGGTCTGTTTATGACAAACCCACAGCCAATGTCATATTGAGTGGGCAGAGGCAGGAAGCATTTCCTTTGACAACTGGCACAAGACAAGCATGCCCTCTCTCACCACTCCTATTCAACATAGTATTAGAAGTTCTGGCCAGGGCAATCAGTCAATAGAAAGAAATAAAGGGTATTCAAATAGGAAGGGAGGAAGTCAAATTGTCTCTGTTAGTAGATGACATGATTTTATATTTAGAAAACCCCATTGTCTCTGCCCAAAATCCCCTTGAGCTGATAAGCAACTTCAGCGAAGTCTCAGGATAAAAAGTCAATGTGCAAAAGTCACAAGCATTCCTATACACCAATAATAGACAAACAGAGCCAAATCATGAGTGAACTCCCATTCACAATTGCTACAAAGGGAATAAAATACCTAGGAATACAACTTATAAGGGATGCGAAGGACTTCTTCAAGGAAAACCACAAACCACTGCTCAAGGAAATAAGAGAAAACATAAACAAATGGAAAAGCATTCCATCTTCATGGATAGGAAGAATCGATATTGTGAAAATGGTCACACTGCCCTAAGTAATTTACAGATTCAATGCTATACCCGTGAAGCTACCATTGACTTTCTTGAGAGAATTAGTAAAAACTACTACTTTAACTTTCATATGGAACCAAGAAAGAGCCCCTAAAACAAAGACAGTCCTAAGCAAAAAGAACAATACTGGAAGCATCACCCTATCTGACTTCAAACTGCACAACAAGGCTACAGTAACCAAAACGACATGGTACTAGTACCAAAACACATATATAGACCAACAGAGGCCTCAGAAATAACACCACACATCTACAACAATCTGATCTTTGACAAACCTGACATATAAGCAATAGGGAAAGGACTCCCTATTCCTAAATGGTGTTGGGAAAACTGGCTAGCCATATGCAGAAAACTGAAACTGGACCCCTTCCTTACACCTTATGCAAAAATTAACTCAAGATGGAGTAAAGACTTAAACGTAAGACCTAAAACCATCAAAACCCTACAAGAAAACCTAGGCAATACCATTCAGGACATAGGCATGGGCAAAGACTTCATGAATAAAATGCCAAAAGCAATGGCAACAACAGCCAAAATTGAGAAATGGGATGTAATTAAACTAAAGAGCTTCTGCACAGCAAAAGAAACTATCATCAGAGTGAAAAGGCAACCTACAGAATGGGAGAAAATTTTTGCAATCTATCCATCTAACAAAGGGCTATATCCAGAATCTACAAGGAACTTTAACAAATTTACAAGAAAAAAACAACCCCATCAAAAAGTTGGTGAAGGATATAGGAACAGACACCTCTCAAAAGAAGACGTTTATGTGGCCAACAAACATATGAGAAAAAGCTCATCATCACTGGTCATTAGAGAAATGCAAATCAAAACCACAGTGAGCTATCATCTCACGCCAGTTAGAATGGCAATCATTAAAAAGTCAGGAAACAACAGATGCTGGAGAAGATGTTGGGAAATAGGAACATTTTTACACTGTTAGTGGGAGCGTAAATTAGTTCAACCATTGTAGAAGACAGTGGCAATTTTTCAAGGGTCTAGAACTAGAAATACCGTTTCACCAAACAATCCCACTGAGTGTATACCCAAAGGATTATAAATCACTCTACTATATAGACACATGCACACATATGTTTATTTCGGCACTGTTCACTATAGCAAACACTTGGAACCAGCCCAAATGCCCATCAGTGACAGACTGGATAAAGAAAATGTGGCACATATATATCATGGAATACTATGCAGCCATACAAAAAGATGAGTTCATGTCCTTTGCAGGGACATGGATGAAGCTGGAAACCATCATTCTCAGCAAACTAACACAGGAACAAAAAACCACACACTGCATGTTCTCACTCATAAGTGGGAGTTGAACAATGAGAACACATGGACACAGGGAGGGGAACATCACACATTGGGGCCTGTCAGTGGGTTGGGGGCTAGGAGAGGGATAGCCTTAGGAGAAATACCTGATGTAGATGACGGGTTGATGGGTGCAGCAAACCACCATGGCATGTGTATACCTATGTAACAAGCCTGCACTTTCTGCATATGTATCCCAGAACCTAAAGTGTAATTTTAGAAAGTATACTTAATTATTGTTAATGACTGTACATATGGCATTTTATTGTTTTATTATTTGGATACATAAAATTTATTTTCCCAATAGTGTCCAAATGTTGGTGGACATTTGGATTATTTTTAGTGTTTCACTAGTATAACTCCATTGCAATGAAAATCTTTAATTCTCATGTCAGTTTTCATGGAAGTATGATTGTGCTATCAAAGGATTTTTTGTCAGTCTTGAGCAGATGGCCTTCCTAATTGCCTCCAAAGATTCCAGATACTTTTTAACTGTTGTGAATTTTTCAGCTGTATGAAATAAGTTGCCCAGCCTGATTCCTTGATTTGCACTGGGCTCAGGATCTGCGAGAGGGAGTTTGATTTCAGTCTGCATTGACTGTCTGGAGAATGAGTTCCTCTAAAGAGCAGAATGGGTTGGAGAGGTGAAGGGTTCCTGAGGGATGATGTGTCTGAATGAGAAGGAGATGACTGGGCAGCAGGGCCTGGTGATCTGCAGGCACAGAGGTCTCAGGTTTAGCGTGAAGTGGTGCCTGATTGAGCCAGAGTCTTCCCTGGAGGGTGTTCATATAGTCCATGCTGTAAAGGAAAAAACTGACACTAAGGGCTCAGCCACAATGCTTTAGGATCCCCTCTGAAAGGACCTACTCATGTGAAGGTGAAGGATTGTCCTCACCTTCCTTGTGGACAGGAATACCTCGAGAACACTGGCAGGAGTATGGTCCAGAGACCATAGGCAGTGAATGATGGCGATGAACAGACAGCAGGGCCAAGATTCTGTACAGTAGTTGTGATTGCCTATGAGGGCGCCCATCACTAATGGAGGAGGGTCTGAGAGAGGAATGGATTTAAATAACAGAAATTAAGGAAAATATAAGATTTCTAATCAAGAAGGTGGATGATCTCTGAATATTAGTAATATTGCTATAAAAGTGAAACAAACATCTTTAAATATAGGTGCAGCAAGACAGTGTATATATTGCATACATTTTAAAGTTCACAGTCATTCCAATTGGCTCTGAAAATGAAACCTTCATGAGTTTATATTCCACCAGCAGGATATGAGTGTGTGCACACCAAGAGCTGTTCTGGCTGTGGCCACCTTTTGTTCTACCCTTCCTCATCACTGGTTATGGTCGACAAGAGAATCCCCTTAATGTCAAGTAGCCTTCAGTAATATGCAGTTAACGGAGAGATGGATTCTCAAGCCACTCAGAAACGTTTCAGAGCTGTTCATTTTGAACCCACAACACTTGTGGGCTCTGCTGTCAGATTTTTAGCTATCAGGTGTGATGACTTGTACTGTGTCACCTTGTTTAAACTGGAACTACATTTTCCAGGATTCCCTTCCCTGTATAGTTTTGGGTTCGAGTTGACTAAAAGAGGAGTTTGCACAGAATTTGTGTGAGTATGGATTATTTATTTATTTATTTATTTTTAAATTTAATTTTGTTTTAAGTTCCAGGTAATCTATTCATAAGGGATCCTCTCCCATGACCCAACCACCTCCAATTAGGCCTGCCTTCCAGCACTGGAGATCAAATTTCAACGAGAGATATTGTGGGGACATGCATCCAAACTGTAGCACTTAGTAGCAAGTCCCAAGTCCTTTTCCCCACTTCCTCCTTTGCCATCCACTTCTCCATCTGGAGGTGCTGATACCTGTGCTTGACTGGCTGGGGGCTTCTAGGATCCTCCAACCTCACTTTTAGACCTGCCCTTTCTCATCTCCTCGTGTAATTGTGCAAGCTTTGATTCCTATAATAAATCCCTTGTCTATAAGTCATAGTAGTTCTGCTTCCTTAATTGAACCCTGGCTGACTCACATCTTTGGTTTGAAAATCAGGGGGAAACATGATTTTTTTTATAGCTAATTTTCCTTTATCCTTCCTTCTCTTTAAATACGTACACATAATGCAGTAGAAATGCTTTTGGCTTTCATAAATGCTTTTCATCTTCCATGACTGTTTCCAGCATCTCTTGAAATTACAAGTGTTACACAGGTATTTTTACTGTCAATGTATATCATAATACGATTGCTCTAAACTGTAATTAATCAGTAGAGATTTCTTCTGGAAGTTTGTTCTTTTGAAGAAACTTGTATTCTTCTGAAAAACTGTCATTTCTTCAAGTGGCTTCATCTGCAGAAGATTTGTTTAATGTCCTGTGGTTTCATTCTTATAGTGTTAAAAATTCTTTAATTAGTTATGGGTGTTGAATGAGGTCACATGGGTATTTTTTTTTTGCATCAGTGTTAGGGAGTTCTGTCCTAAGGCTTTTGTGTAGAAATGTATCTTTTAATATAATTGACACAGTGTAAGATTGGCTTACTAGTATTAAACTACATGAAAAGAGCAAAACTGTATCTTTTACTGAGGAGAAATAGTAAGATATTACAATTGAATTGGGTTTTTCTGTAGGTAATTTTTATCTACCTTTAAAAATTTTATCACCAACAAAATGTATATTAACGGTTATGAAAGCAATAAAGTAAGATCAGTGACTAAGATCAGAAAAGTAGCCTAATTTATATTACAGATTTTAATGTGGCCTATAATACAGTAATAAATATACAATATTTTAAAGAGTATAGCAAATATGAAAAAAACAATGATTTAATAAACGTTAGGAATTTTTATAGGGACTAAAATTAAAATTATTCCATCCAAAGCATAAATATGTTTTGTGTTAAGATATCATTTTTAAAGACTCAAACTCTTCAAAATGGCATTATCATGCCCCCACAGTATCCGAATAAAGGATTTTTTTTCATAATATGGAATCATATTCAAAAGGAAATTTTAGATTTAAAACTTACATGAAAGCGTTATCAGTTAAGGATTTCTTGATTTGAAATAATATCTCCCGGTCGGGCGCGGTGGCTCATGCCTGTAATCCCTGCACTTTGGGAGGCCGAGGCGGGCGGATCACGAGGTCAGGAGATCGAGACCATCCTGGCTAACACGGTGAAACCCCGTCTCTACTAAAATACAAAAAATTAGCCGGGCGCGGTGGCGGGCGCCTGTAGTCCCAGCTACTCGGGAGGCTGAGGCAGGAGAATGGCGTGAACCCGGGAGGCGGAGCTTGCAGTGAGCCAAGATCGCGCCACTGCACTCCAGCCTGGGCGACAGAGTGAAGACTCCGCCTCAAAAAAAAAAAAAAAAGAAAAAGAAAAAAAGAAAAGAAATAATATCTCCCTGGATAACTTCTTATTTGTATCACAAAATCCTTGTCCTGGAGATGGTTCTATTTCTGTCTTTTACTTATATTTGAAAGTGGCTGTTTTAGACATATACGATTCAAATCTCTGATGGGCAGCAGTCTACTGGGAAGCCACATATCTCCAGTCTCATTCAGTCAAGTGATGTGACCAGCGGTGAAGTGGTTTATTCTAATGTGCTGTGTGTTTGAAATTCTCTCCCAAATTTGAAAAGTCCGTGTCGGACATGTTGAAAACTGAAATAATTATTTCAGTCTCAAAGATGCCTTTGGACATATGGAGAATTATCACAGTATCATCTTATTCCCACCAACCCAGTTGCTACTTGAGGAAATATGTGTCAGTCTATATGTGATATTATAGTAATGATTGAAGATTGGTAACTCTCTATTTTTGTGTTTGGGTTTTGAAGTCATAATGCAAACATAGAAGTGAGCTCATTTCCTTCAGGAATTTGGCACCGAAACTCTAGCTTATCTCTGTATAATTGTATATTCTTTATTAGAAGTTCGTCTTTACCCAATATCTTTCGACTCTTCTCTTGCCTTTCACTTTCCCTTCTCTTTGCCTTCTGGTAATAGGTAAGTCTGAAATTCTGCAATACAATTTAACTTTCTCAATTAGGAATTCTAACAAATCTCATGAAAGGTGATTGCCATGCTATGTGTTATACAATGCAATTGTGCTGAGAACTGGGATATTCCAATTTTGCTCCAGTCAGTGAACCATGGAAATCAGTTTCCACAACAAGTCCAACATTATTGACTCCAAATAGATGATCGTTGTAGTAGTCATCTCATTGCAGTATCAGTGATACATTTAGCATTTAGGAAAGTATTATATTTTAGAAAAGAGCAATGCTGAATAAAAACCAGCTCAGTGACACAAATAGTTGATTCATCACTGAACTGTTTTTAAAAAGTAGTTGAAAATAACTTGCTTTTGTAAATATATTTAACATTTCAGACATTTACTATGATTCCTATTATGGCTCTGAAATATGTCTTGTGAACATTACTTTGTGTAAATATGTTTTCAGAAAGCCATCTCTAAGAAAATTAAGTGAACCACATTTTACAAAGCTTGCTTAATTAAAAATGTGTATTCTATTTAGATTATGCTTTTCTTAATGAATTGATTTTTTTCCCTTTAGATCCGCTGCTTCCAAGAATGTTTATTATCCAGCATGTGACTATTGGGGATCTATAAAAATTGGTATAAAACTGTATTATAATTAGAATAACACTTGTGGTAAAGAATGAAAAGAAAACATTTGCAAAAGCATTGTTATAATTCAGCCAATAAAGTAAAAAAAAAAAAAAACCACAGAGTGAGGTTTTGCTTAGACTTTTTAAATGGCTCTAAATATCATTCTCTTAAGTGATACTGTGTTTGAGAGTCTTACATGTTTATAAGTTTGTCAGATATGTCTTACAGTGTTTTCTATGAAAATATATGTAAATTCTAATAAACTGGTTCCCATTAAACTGAGTGAAAACTTAACCATGAGTACTGGTTATTTTCAGAAACTCACTAGGAAAGGAACAAAATTTAGTGAAGACATTGCATACTTAGGCTACTGCATATAAAAATAGCAATTAAGAGCGAAGACTTTGGAGTTATCCAGACCCGAGTTATACCAACTCAGAGTCCAATAATATAATTATCAATGTCTAGGTTGCAGTCCACTTCTATATAAAATCTATTTTATGCCTGTAATCCTCGCACTTTGGGAGACTGAGATGGGCAGATTGCCTGAGCTCAGGAGTTTGAGACCAGCTGAAGCAACATGGGAAGCCTCATCTCTGCTAAAAATATAAAAAATTAGCTGGGCATGGTGGCACGTGCCTGTAATCCCAGCTACTCGGGAGGCTGAGGCAGCAGAATCGCTTGAACCCGGGAGGTAGATGTTGCAGTGAGCCAAGATCACACCACTGCACTCCAGTCTGGGTGACAAAGTGAGACTCTGTCTAAAAAAAAAAAAAAGAAAAAAACAAAAAAAACCCCAATACCTATTGGGGTTTTTTCCTCTGTCCTGTTAGCTTGTTTTTCTAAAGGATGGTTAAATCATCTTATTCAGACAAAAATTGCATTTCATGTATTGGATTTTTTTTTTCTTTTCTTTTCTAATATTGTTCAGGATTGGGGCGAGAGGCAGTGTTAAAAAAAAAAAAAGAAATTTGAGCTTTGGGAGAGATCAGATCTTTAAATAAATAGACACAGTGACATTTAGTACCTGTGAATCAATTTGGTAAATACTGAATGAAGAGACGAGTTACTGTTGAATGGGATTTAGTCATTTTACTTAATTTTCAGCACCTTGAGTAAATAAGCATTGAATTAAATTACTTCATGAGAGTTTTTCTCAAGATGAGAAAAACTTGCTTTACTTTGGGCTGCTGACTTGCTGACTTACTATATTGATTTAGCACTTGAGATGTAATCAGAAGAGATGATTTTAGTGAACTCATTTTTGGCCTGGGGTGTATGTTGCAGATGTGCATAGGTTGTTGTCTTTTTCTATTTGTCCTGATCTATGGTTTCAGAGTCTCTGAACTGGTTGCTTGGTCTACCAACTGTGTTGCATGGAATGCTTTTGACTGGAGGTCAAATAGCGACACGTTCAATTGACAGCATTTCATTGAGGATACAACTGTTTCTGTGTCTTGATGGTTCATGACTAAAGCTGATCTAATCAAGCCTATGTAGTGCCAATTAACAATGCCCAATTAGGTATTCTCTCTGGCTTTCAGGTTTTGCTGCTGGAAAGCTCAGAGAGGAAAGCATCTCTTTGGGATGACAAGGATATGAAAAATGATAATGGCAATGGAATGCCAGTTATTTTAAAGAATTTGAAGTGATCACAATTAAAAATTTGAGTAGACAGCAAAAAGTATTTTTTCCAGTTGATGTCTTCCAAAGAAAAATAGGAAATGTCTTCCTGTGTGCCATTTTTTCTTAATTGCTGAAAATTATTATAATGATGATAGCTGTCATATTTTGACTTAAAAAACTGTGGCAGGCACTTTACTATATTTCATTTATTCTTCACATCATCCTTACACTGTAGACTCCTTTAATATGACTGCTTTACAGAAGGGCATGCTACTTTTACCTTTCTGAATCTCAGTTGTTTCTTCTCTGCAAAGAAAGTGACAGGTGCAGTTGGAGATTGTAACCAGGTCTGTTTAACTCCAATATCCTTGCTCTTACTACTGTTCTTACAGTATGCTAAATATGCAGTGCATTCATTTTACTTGGTTGCTTTCCTTGTAAGTTTCTGACAATTAATTTGTCTTCTACTCAGCTTGATGGAAACCAGTTTATTTTAAGACAGGGCTTGACCGATGTTGTGATGGTCCGTATCCAGGGCAGAAATTATTGCCGGAGGGTACACAGGACTGCATTCTAAGAAAAAACTGTGTTTGCTTCTGAGAACAAGGTGGGCTTCAGCTTTCTGAGTGTAAGCAAATATAGGAGACAAGAAGACTAACCAATAAAGACAGTGAAGGAGCCTCAATGGTGTGACATCAGCTGGCCGAATGCCTTCTGTAAAATACTTCTGTAGCTCCCCATTGCCTTCATGATAAAACCTTTCACGGCTCTTTCCATTTGAACCTTTACTTGCTTGCCTGTGAGTAACAGTGATGATGACAGTGACAGTAGTAGCTGAAATAACCAAACTTAATGGAGCGCTTGCTTCATTGAGCAGTGGCAGATACCAACAAAATGTTAGTTTTTTGGTTTAGCCATCTCTGTAATGATCCCTTTCATTCTTTACAATATACAAAGGTAATGAATGAACTAACTGGTCGAGGCAATAGTTTTTAATTAATCATGAGTTTTCAGGCTCTGGGATAAAGCATTCATGTATGTTCATTTAATTTCTAAAACAACCCTCATCATCATTTCACAGTTGAATAAACCGAGTTTCAGAGACATTAAGTAACTCGCCTCATGTCACACAGCTGGGTGAGGGATGAAGGCCAGATTGAAACCTGGGTTTGCAGATTCTAAATCTGTTATACTGAACCAGAATACTCTTACGGCCTTATAGAGGATCGATTGGGTTCTCTGATTTTAAATAAAGATGACTCAAACAGAGGATATCAGTATCAGCTGTGGTCTGCAGATGTGTGCTGTTTGGTTTATTAAACATATTTGATTTGGAGGCTTTTTTTTTTCTTTTTGGTGGTTGGGGAGGGGAGCTACCCTGTTTGCTAAAGGCCCCATTTGTCACTGGGCTACTTCACGCACCCAACTTCCCTGCAAGGGAACGTACTTGTGTTAATAACTCTCATCTAAAAAGTCAAGATTAGAGAGTTCTTTCATTCCTGGAGTGTGAAGAGAAACAAAGATTCCACAACCACTTTGCCCCAGGATATTTTGTTACCTTGCCAATAATTTTAAAATACTGCTTGCTTTTAGTTTTAATCCATTTCCTCCTCCCTTGCCTAACCCTATCAATATATAGAACAACTGCTCAGAAAACTATTGGTTTCCAATAATGTAGTTATTAACTATGACCTTTGTGTCTTGTCTTTAAACCTTCCCCCACATAATCCAGTCTTCCCTTTGACATCTCTGATGGTTAGCTCCTCTTACTGGCAGACTGGTGCTTCTGCCATACGGGAGTGCCATTGCACAGGAAAATTAATACCTCCTTCCAGGGTTTATTTAGCTTTTTCTGACACACTCAAAAGAGCAAGGGAACACATGCCTTGCTTTCCCTTGGGAAGGTCAAGTATTCGATGATTAAACTGGTAGGAAGCATTTGAATATCCTCAGTAAACAAGCTTCGTATTAGGCACATTGATTTTTTTTTTTTTTTGAAGTTCTTCATTGCATTTGTTTTCAAAGTTAGTTTGAGAGAGCTTTTACCAGTTACTTGGAAGTTATGTGCCATTATTGCTTTCCTTGTTGCTTAAAAAACAAAAAAAAGAATTTAAAATCAGCTACCAACTCTGGATTTTTCTTTTTCAGATGCAAAAGAAATTGTTTTAAAAGCCCAGATCTTAGCTGGAGGAAGAGGAAAAGGTGTCTTCAATAGTGGTTTGAAAGGAGGTGTTCATTTAACAAAAGAGTAAGTCTGGAGGTTGTTATTCCTTGTCTTTCGGCCAAGCAGTTATGGAAGATCTTGCTCAAGATTGAAAGGCACACTGAGGTTGCTTGTGGTGGGGTAGGAGCGGGCCAAAGCAACTAGAACAAACTGAAATCATAGGTAGAGGGCTCTGGCAGTGGCCTAGTTTCCCTTCTGCTCCCACAAAATGATTTTTCTTACTAATTGGTGAAAACTTGACAGTCCTTCTCTCCTAGACAATCAATGATTCATCATAAATGTTGGAAATGATACCACTTCCAACTGAAATGCTACTTCCATAATGTCACTCCTATTCAAGAACCTGCAGTGACTCCCCATTACCAGTGGCACCTGGGGTACCTCCCCTCTGATAGTCCAAGCCTTCCTTTATTTGGCCTGTCTTTTCACCTTCATCTACTGTGTCTCGTAGCACTGAACACTTTCCTCTCCTCCCTGTTCCTGTCACACACCTTTTTACTATTTACTTTGATCTTTACCCTCTTCCTATCCCTCTCATTGTTCAATATCTTCCCAGTTTTCCGCTGCGGGATCTTCAGTCAACTCTTATCTGATTCTGGTATGCATTTTAGCATTATCTCTTTACTATGACTGTAACTTTTTTGGGTGAAGAGGTCACAAAGCATCTTTTGTTTCATTTATTCATTCATGAACTCATTTTTATTTTGCTCTCAGTGAACCTCTAGTACAGTGCTAAACACGTAGCACATAAGCAGAAAGACCCATGGATTTTGTGAGGGTGAAGGTGAACCCTTTGCAGTGTAGACATGAGACTCTGTGTAAGGACTCTGCTTTAAAATGATTTTCAACAAACATTCATTTTCTCTTTGTTTTCTCTTTCCCTTAGCCCAAATGTTGTGGGACAGCTGGCTAAACAGATGATTGGGTACAATCTAGCGACAAAACAAACTCCAAAAGAAGGTGTGAAAGTTAACAAGGTAATATGGATGCTTTGGGTCATTTTCTATGTATGTGTTAAAAAATAGAAAAGAAACCCATCTTTTAGTTTTTGACAAAATCTAATGAAATACTGCTCTTTGGCAATGTGCCATTTTATTTTTTAAAGCTCATCTAATCTGTTTAGTAAGTGGTATGTCTTTGAAGAAAAATAAAAAGGGCTCTA